>NC_048222.1:32102835-32236331 GCF_002007445.2 Ailuropoda melanoleuca | reverse complement strand
CCGTCCAGGGCTTTGCGCCGGCCCGAGGCCGGCCTGCTCCGGACCTTGTGGCATTTTAAGCCCCAACTTGAGGCTGACTGATGGCTGGCTGCTGGGCGGCCCACACGTCTGGAGTTCTTCCCGGGAGAAGCCCCAAGTACAGCCCAGTAAATCAATAAACAAATTAATAAGCAAATACTGCTGTCTGCCCAGCCGAACTGGGACTCCCGGGCGAACAGATTTCAAATCAACAACAGACGGCCACAGGGCATGCCGGGAACCAGGGCACCATTTCTGGGTGGAATTTTCAAACCCCCCTCCTTGCTCCCAGGACTAGAAACAGGGTTGGGGGTGGCAGCCAGCCGGGAGCAGAGCGGGACAGAGGCTGGTATGGAGGAAGGCCCCTTTCCATCCTGAGTTCACCTTCGTCCTCCCTTGCTCCAGTCCACTATCTCCTACAGATAGAAAAGACTGGGTGCACAGCTGGCCGCAGCTTTGATCTGGGTGCCACCGCTGATGATGTGGGTGACAAAGGAGCCCTGAATCACAGAAGGCACCGGTTAACGAGTTGGTCCTTTATGGCTGACCCGCAGCTCCTTGCAGCAGTGGCAGCAAAGGGGCCTCTGTTCACTTCCTGGAAGGGCCTGAGCAGGGAGGAGGAGGGCCCGGCAGCCAGAGGGAAGGAAGCAGGAGCCTGTGGCAGGGGCCTGGCACCCGCAGGTGCCACCGTCACCCCATTTGTAAGAAAGTGTGCAAGTAGGGTGCCTATGCCTGGGGAAGACCGTAACCCCAGCTCTGGCAGAAATCTCCATGGGGCCAGGGTCAGGGCGCAAACAGACATGCCTGGACAGCTGAAAATAGACTCAACCGGACCTCCAGAGAATCTCCAGCCAGGAGGCCTGCGGTGCCCTTTTCTGAAAGGGCCTCCAGAATGCTCGTGTCTTCTCTTTTGTGCTCACAAATGCCACCCAATCGCAGCGAGGCCACCGAGGCTGAATAATAAGGCAGAGAGTGTGTCTGCCTGGGGCGCTGGCCTCTGGGCTGTCTGCCACGGCTGTCAGGCCGCCCGGACTTCAATACCAACAGAGCTACGGGACACGAAAACAGCTCCGGTGAAGGCTTGGAAGCTGGTGAGGGAAATGACCTGTCTTGTGAAGTGACAGAGTTCAGTCTGCCCGAGGCCTTCTGATGTGAGGCTGTCGGGAGGATGCCCGTGTGGGCAGGCTCTCCCCCACCGGGTGGGCACTAACGGTGCCCACAGTCAGCAAAACGGACCTTGTAAGAGCTGCCCTGCCTGGTTGCCTAGGGCTCGTGCTGCTAATGAGCCTGGGCCCACCATTTCTTTCGCAGGCACTGGGGAGGGGTCTTGTCCAGCTGCTACAGCTCTCAGCAAACACTCTTCAGAAGGGAGGGAAGGCGCCGGCCCAAACACCCCAGGACGCTGGGAGAATTCCGATGATGCAATGCACCCGCTTACAAACCTCGGATGATCCGCCATTGGCTCACAGAACAATGTCAAGGCTCGTGAACATCCCAGTATTCCCCGGCTCATTCAGTCATAGGGTGCTTGCTCCGTCCCAAGCCCCTTTCAGGAAGGTGTCCAGGTGGTGGCAGTGAGCAAGACAGACATGTTTGCTACCCTCCCTGAACTTGCAGTAAGAAGGAAGCCTGGCTTCCAGATTCAAAGGTGCGCTGGGGTGGACAGGGTGCTGTCCAGAGGGAGGGTGGGATTTCAACAGGGCTTAGAGGCAGGCTGGGATCGGCTGGGGCGGAATGTGTTGCAGAGGGTGGGGAGGAGGCTGGCAAAGGGCGGAGGCCAAGGTCAGCCAGTCAGGGAGAAGAGGAGGCCAGGCTGCCCAGAGGGTGAGGGTGTGGGGCAAACATCAACTTCTCCCTCTTCCAGGCCAGGGGGAAGGACAGAGGGCCCAGCCCCTGGGCCTGCCTCCTGCCTCCCAGACCACTTGCCTGAGGGACCACCTCATTAACTGGCACGCCACCACCCAGCTAGCCCAGGCCCGGACGGTCCCACACCAATCGCCGCACGAGAGGAGGAGAGCAGGATTTGAAGGAAATGCGAAAGGAAAAGAGATCAGGCCCCAGACAGCTTCCTTGCTGGCCCCAGGGAAGCTAACAGAAGCTCCATAGCTGTGGAGCACAGACCCAGGGGCCAAATCCTAGCTCTGCCTCTTACTAGCTGTGTGGCCTTGGGTGAGTCCCTTCCCCTCTCTGTGCCTCAGTCTCCTCATCTGTAAAATGAAGGTACACATAGTACCAATGTTCACAGGTTGTTGTGGGAATTAGATGAGCTCGTGTACATGAAATGCCTGGAGCGGCTTCCAGCGCCTGGTAAGAGCTGTGTGAGCGTGACTGGTTGCTCTGAGGGAACAAGAGGCTGGGCCTCCTCCGGAGGCAGGTGCGCGGGGCCCAGCCACTTTGGCAGGGTGGGCAAAGGGAGAAAAGAAAGAAGAGAAGAAAGCGGGACAAGCGGGCCTGGAACAACAGGCTTCTCTAGCCTTTCGGAGGAACCATGGCAGACTAGTGGGAACCCGCTGGGCTCCGACGTGTGCGTGTGTGCATGTGCGTGTGCGTGTGTGAGAGACAGATTTTTGTTCAGCCAAATGCACTGATCTTAAGCGTACAACGTGGCCAGTGTCTACTTATGTTTACACTTGTCTAATCACTACATAGGTCAGGATAATATTTCCATCACCCCAGCATGTTCCTACAGGACAATGGCCTTTAACACAGTCTTCATCCAAGCAGCGAGCCCGCACCCCAAGGAGGCATGAATCTGTTGGGGTGCCACTTCTATTTTGTCTCAACCTTTTCGATTCGGCTTCGTATGCGCACCGTTCAACTCGTGTAATACGTCAGCACCCCTGCACGTGTTCAGGGTTAATAGAAAAACATACATTTGCTGGGGGTATGAGCTGAATATCTCTCCTGCGTGTCCCCTCGACTCCCTGGGCCCTCCTCCACCCTGCCCTGGGGTTTCGGGTAAGATTTGGCTAATGGGAGGACTGGCAGGAGGACAGGCCAGGGAGGGAATTTATTCTCAGGCCTCCCTCCCTGCGGGCCGCCTCAGATGGCTGTGTCCCTCGCGCCTCACAGGTTGGCTCTCCCGCTCCAATTTTTTTTTTTTTTAATTTATTTGACGGAGAGAGAGACAGCCCGCGAGAGAGGGAACACAAGCAGGGGGAATGGGAGAGGAAGAAGCAGGCTCCCAGCAGAGGAGCCTGATGTGGGGCTTGATCCCAGGACCCTGGGATCACGCCCTGAGCCAACGGCAGATGCTTAACGACTGTGCCACCCAGGGGCCCCCTCACTCCAAATTTTGACAATCATTCCCTCCCCTTCCTCCTGTGGATGGAAGGGTGGCCTTTGCTCTGCTTACCACACAGTCCCTTGTGGTTCCTTTATATATAAACTTCCTTGGATTACCCTAATTTGAATATGACATCTCTTTCCTGGCGGGACCCTGCCTGATACACGGGCACATCCTCAAAAATGTTTGACCCATGGGGTATGCGCTGAAAACATTTGGAGATCACTGTTCACTGCGTAGTCATTTGCCCACAAGTCTGGATCCATCAGGGCAGTCTTCCCTTTCCCAGAGGAGAGGTGAAGGCGACTGTTTCCAGCGCTCGCTGCCCCCCGCTTGGAAGCCCCAGGTGCTCAGTCTGCTTTTGGAGATGGAGTTGCCCAAACTCCCCCTTGCGGCTCACCGGGGGTTCCTCCAGCCGGGAGACTTCACCCAGAATCACCCTCCAGCTCACCCAGCTGCCTCTCGGTCCGCATGTCCTGTCGGTGAGGGGAGTTTGACAGATTGCTTACAGAGATACAGGCAGGGTTTAGGGAAACCCACAAGGGGTACTGCAGTAGCTCAAGGCTGGCGAAAGTGGAGAGCCCCTGAGAGAGGAGCCGGGGGGGGGGCTGTCTGACACGGGTAACTGTGGGTCAGGGACACGACCAGCCCATGGTAACCTCGCCAGGAGGGAACCGGCCTCCTAAACTCCCTGTCCTCACTGGGCCCTTGGATGCATCCAGAGACAACATTTTTCTGGGCCAGGCAGCGGGGTGTGGAAAGGCGGGGCTCAGATCTAGAGGGACAAAGGGAAGGTTTCCTGCCCAGCACCAGACATGACCTCTGCTCCCAAAAGGCTTTGCTGCTCCCCCCACGCCCCCAGGGCCCCTGGTCCCTCAGGTGCTCAGAGGGACCAGAGCCCAGCTCCACACAGCCCTCCAGGTACACAGAGCAGGAGGGACTCCCACCCCAAGCGGAGGCTGGAGGAGTGAGTGGAAGGTTGGAGGAAGAAGTCTGAGCCTTACAGGCAGGCCGTCGGAGACGGCTAAGCAGTGATCTGGCTCACTCCAGGCCTGAGTCGGCATCCAGCACAGATACAGACGGACTCTCTCTGATTCCGCACAGCCTCAAAGAGAGGAGGCCAGGGAGAGGGGAGGCCACAGATAAAAACGCTGCTGCCTCCAGCAAGCCATTTAGGAAGAGCTCTGAGCCTTTGTTCGCTGCAAATACACAGAACTGGTTCTCGCTCTGCCCGGAGCCAGGGTTCTGGTGTCTACCGCGGGGAAGGAGAGGGGAGGGGGGTGGGGAGAGGCAGCTGGCAGAGAAGGGGGAAGGGAGCTCTCTCTCCCTCATCCCTGGGAGAACTCAGACCCCTCAGACCCAGCTTGCTTCTTTCTGTGTAGCTCTGGGCAGGTTCCTGCCTTTCTCTGGGCCGCAGAGTCCTCATCTGGAAGCGGCAATCATAGCACCCTCTTCCTGGGGTTCTTGGAGAAGTCAATGCGACAACATGTGTGCAAGCATATGTTCCTCACCAGAAGAAACGGAGGATGGTGGGCAAGTGCCATTTTATGGAATACCCAAAAGGAATACTCATCTCTAAATATGTCTTGTTGAAATAACAGGACCTTTCCCCCGCCCCCTTTGGGTTTACGGAGTGTCTTCATGCCCCCGCCCCCCACCCCGCTTTGTGGGCTGCGCTGGAGCACGGGAGAGGAGAGGGGGCCCGCAGCTGGGCTGGAGAGCAGACACACGCACGCATAAAGCATGGGAACTCGGGGGGTGAGGGGACACAAGTTCGGTGAATGGCAATTCTGAGAAGGGGGAAATTGGGCCAGAGGGTGCAGGCAGTGTGGCTAAGCAGTGCTCGAGTCAGCGTTCCAGGTGAGGGGAGCCTCCCAGCTAGAAACAGGAGCCTGGAGCAGGAACAGCCCCCAGGAAGGAGGCAGGACGGGGAGCTCCGTGTGCTGGGGGGAGCTGGGGGCAAGGGCCACATACAGGTCCTGGGACAGTCCGTGCTCTCAAATACCACACCACATGTCTCCCCCCCCCCGCCCTTGGTAAAGATTTATTTACTTATTTGAGGAGAGGAAGGGGCAGAGGGAGAGGATCTTCAAGCAGATTCCCAGCTGAGCACACACCCCAACACCAACACTGGGCTCAATCTCATAACCCTGAGGTCACTACCTAAGCTGAAACTAAGAGTTGGACAGTTTTTAAAAAATATTTTATTTATTTATTTGAGAGAGAGAGAGAGCAAGAGAGAGCGAGAGAGCATGAGCTGGGGGAGAGGCAGATGGAGAGGGAGAGGCAGACTCCCCGCTGAGCAGGGAACCCGATGCGGGGCTTGATCCCAGGACCCTGGGCAGATGCTTAATCAACTGAGCCACCCAGGTGCCCCGCCATACCATGCACCTTGATAACCACAGAGGTAGAGACCCTACCCTGGAGAAGCCCCTCCAAAACTTTGTCCCTCTTGCTGTCTTTCTGCTACTTCCTCTGAGCAAAGCCCCATCCCTAAATTAGTCCAGCCATCCACTGTCATTCTCCAGACTGCTGGTGTCTGCCAGAGGAAGTGATTCCTACTTGTTAATCTTGGAGCCCCTACAAATTCATTCACTCATTCCTTCATTCATTCATTCACTCACACATTTATTCATTCAACAAATATTTATTGAACATCTACTACTTACGTTCACTATTTTAGGCCCTGGGGGATACATCAGTGAATGACATGGAGCCATGCCCTAAGGTAGAGAGACAACAAACAAAATAAATAAGCAAAATATATATGGAGGAAAGGAAGGAGAATAAGGGGACTTGGGAGGGAGGTCAATTTAAAGAAAGAAGCCAGAGAATATGTCACCAGGAAAGTGACTTCTGAGTAAAGACCTGAAGGGAGTGAGAGAGGAAGCCATGAGGGCACCTGGAGGGAGAGAATTCCAAGCAGTGTCAATGGCAGGTACACAGACACTGAGATGGGAGTGTGCCTGGCATATCTGAGCCACAACAAAAGGCCAGTGTAGGTGAGGTAACGTGCACAAGGGAGAGTGATAGGAGGTGATGTCAGAGTTAGTGGGGGATCCAGGTGTGGAGGACCTTGGAGGATTGTAAGATCCTCACCCTCAACCAGGCCCTTAAGGTGGCATTTGGTTTCCCTTTTTCAAGTCACACTTGAGTTATTTCAAAATTTCGAATCAATCAGGGTGCATTTGGCAATTAGGTTGCATTTGAAAAACCAATAGTCAGTGGCTCAGATCATAAGGATATATATTATGTACTGGACAAGTGATTGAAGGTAGTGGGTCCCCAAACTCATTTAACAGTTCACAGATGTCATCAAGGCCTCAACCTCTTTCTGTTTATTCATTCTGCCACCCTCAATGTATCTCCTCACAGTGACAAGATGGCTGCTGCAGTTCCAAGCCTCACACCCCCTGCCAACAGTTTCCCAAGTAGAAATGAAAGTCTTGGGCAGAGAAAAGTGTATGTGTATAGTGAGAAGACAGGAAGACTTTCTTCTCACTTATGTCTCTTATCACGGAGGAAACAGTTTCCCAGAACACCCAGCAGACTTTTTGTTTCATTGGCCAGGATGGGGTCATATGTCTACTCCTAGGCAATCACTGGCAGAAGGGAATAGATGATCATAAGTGATTTGTACCAATCATGATTCATCTTGGACCTGAGCACATTGACTGGTGGAGAAAATTGGGGCTCTTTTAGCAAAGAGGGAGAGGAATGCTGTGGGTAGGTGGCAGGTAGTGTCTGCCATGCCCATCCCAGGCCCCACCACACCCTTTCTGGAGCACAAAGGAAACAAAGACCTTCAGGCTCCCTCAACCACCCACCTGCCCTCCCACCCCATCTGTGATCCCTTCGCCTGTACCCTGGAGCCCAGCCCTCAGGGTTACCACTCTATTGAACTCATCATTGTTCTTCCTAAATCAGCCACTCTACCTGGTTTTCCTGTCCCAGCAAATGGCAACACCATCCTCTAGTCCAAGACAGAATTTCATGCTGGTAATATGTCAATTGGTGAATTACGTTACTAGAGAATGCGATGCAAACAGAGCTTCCAAATGTACTTATAAGGTTTAGCTTGGCCTCTTGCAGTCTTGCTATTTGCTGTGAGAAGAGCAAGTTCCCAGCAAGCTGTTGTCTCTTCAGCCTGAGTCCCCAAAATGAGAGAGACATGAAGCAGATGTGAATCTGAACAGAATCACCCCAGCTCACCTAAAATCCTATGAGCAAGAAGTAGATGTTTGTTGCTGTAGTCACTGAGATTTTCTAAAGAATTATTTGTTACACAGCATTATTGCAGCAGTAGCTGACTGATATAATGGACATTTAAGTGGTTTCCAGTTCTTGGCTATTGCAACAAGGCACATGCTTATAATATGTCACTTCATGTGCCAGTGTATCTTCAACTTTTGTAGTTAGTGCTGATTTGTTTTCCAAAATTTTGTACTAATTTACACTCCACCAATAATGTATCAGAGTTTCCATGTCTCCATGTTCTTGTCAACACTTGGTTTTGTCAGATGTCTGCTGATCTGATGGGTGTGAAACTGCATTGTCTGTCTAACTCTTACTCATTTTTCCCTTCCTCTAAGACTCCTTCCCTAACTCCCTAGTCTGAACTAGGTCTGCATTCTGAACACATCCCTAGCTCCTTATGCTTGCCTCCCTCACAGTGCTGGTAACATGGCATTGCATTTATCTTTTAGTCTATCACCAAACAGAGCCCGTGTCCCCCAGCCCCAGTCCAGAGATCAGCACTTAATAGGCACTTAGTAAATAATTTTTGAATGAATGTTTGATGAGAAACTTTAATCAAGCTGGTCAGTTCTTGAGTGTATGAGATGAGACAACTGACTCATCACGGGTACAAGGTGTATAAGATGTCAGAGACTGATTGCTTTTCATGTGGGTATCTGATGTGGGCTTTGAATGCTGCTGGTTTTCACACTGAAAATGTGATCAGATCAAGGTGAATCTCAGGAGACTAGCAGCAGCCACAGAAGTGAGTGAAAGCTAAACCCAATGTTTTGTGAGAAAATGTGATCTAGAAAAAGCGGGTAATGGTAAATAGCTAGAATCGACTATTGTTGCACACTATTCCAAACACTTTCTACGTGTACGGAGGCTTTCAACAGCCCTGTGGGGGGAATATCAGAGGAGGAACCTGAGGAAAGCAACTCACAGCTGGTGAGTGGAGGACCTCGACTGGTTTGAACTCAGGCAGTCCGGCTTCAGAGCCTGAACTTTTCATCACCATTCTCTGCCGCTGTTCTGGAAACCACACATACCCCCAAGGCAATTGCTTTAAGAGATCATGGAACTTGGCACCTCCCAGAGATCCCTTGCCTGAAATGCTGAGAACCCCTTTGGATGGCATGGCTGTGTTTGATATATCTAAGGTCATATTCAAAGGTCAGAGTTCTGAGCGATCCTTGAAAATGCTTCTCTGCTGCCAGTCAGAGTGGTCCCAGAACACAGACCTGGGAGCCAGGACACTTGGGTTTTAATCCACTCTTGGCCACAGTCTTAGTTTAGGTTATTTTTGTTACAAGAAGAAAAAAATAATAACTTCAAAATTCCCAAAATGAAGAGAAAAGCCATATTATAAGGGATGGGTGGTGCTGGTGGGAGACCCAAGTGTTGATCCAAGAACTGGTGCATTGACAGGACTATTCTGTGCCTTCCTCTCTGGGCTTAAGACCAGCATCTCATTCCAGGGTCAAATTCTTGGCTGATGAAATCTGATTGGTCCAGCTTCAGTCAGGTGTTTTCCTCAGGTCCAATCAACTGTGGTGAGGAAGGTAAGATCACCTAAACCTCAGGCAAGGGGGATCATTGTGAGCTAGGCAGAGATCTCTGGAAGATGTCTACTAAAGTTGCAAATTCTCTGTAGACCTTAGAGAAGCCATCTTCCCTCCTGGGCTCAGTTTTCTCGTTTGTGTCTTGTTTACCATTATATTTGCTATGCCTGGCACATAGTAGATGTTTAACAAATGTTTGTTGAGTGAACGAATGGGATCAGGCCATCTCTATATTACCTTCTGATTCTGATAGTCTGTCTTCTAGGATGCTTATATGTGAGCTGTGGGGGTTGAGAGCTGACAGTGAGGAAGTAGAGGGAGAGGAGGGTGGACAGACACCGGCTGGAGGTGCCCAGGGAAGCCAATTTAAGCAGTCCTTTCTCTGGGCATCTTTCCAGTGTCAATCCTCTGTCCTCACCAAGCAGCCTTCCGGACAGAATTCGGCTTCTCTAATGGACTCTGCCCCTGGAGAGTTAGTGCCCTTTATAAGTTACATTGTTTTCCTGACAATAGCCAGCGCAGCGTCCTTTGGTAAACATGGTTTTAAAGACATGACCCTGGATTTTTTTTTTAACCCTGGATTTGACTCCACTGTCTAGAATCCAGACCCTTCCAGTTAAGTGACTGGTGGGTCACTTAACCACTCTGCACATCAAAGTCTTCATCAGTCACACAGATATGAGAACACTCGTCCTTCCTCACTCTTATGAGTGAGCTTGAGGGATATTGCACGTAAAATTATCCAAAAATAATTAAAATACATTTACGAGGTGCTTACTAGATGCTAAGTGTGGCATTATATGCTAAAATGGAGGATTTCATATAACCTTCACAAGAATTTTAGGAGGTACCTACTATGATTATCCCCATTTTTTATAAATGAGGAAATTGAGGCTCAGAGGTTAAGTAACTTGCCCAAGTTCGTGCAGTTGACGAGCGACAGAGCCAGGTTCGGAGTCATTCTGAACCACTAAGCTCCATGGTCTTTGTTAATGCCCCAGCTATAGACAGATGCTTGACAACGTGGTGGCAATTATTACCAGAGCCTAAGCCCCGTTGGTCAAGCTTAACGTTGAGTTTCCTGACATGAGACCTAGGAAAACAAAACTTGGACTTCAGAGAAACAGAACTTCAGGGTTTTTTCTCTCAGGGATAAAAAAAAAAAGTCTAGAAAATATATGAATTAAGAAATCTCTAGGCTGTAAATGAAAGAAACTCAGCTCAAACTAGCTCCCTCAAACAGGGAGGTTCACTGGCCTCCATCCTGGGAGGGGGGTGAGGGAGCAGAACCTGGAAGCTGAGCTCCGAACATCTGCAGGGCACGCTCTCTCCCTGCCTCCCATAGTTGTGCTTTGTGCACGCTGCCTGCCTTCTCTCCTACTTCGCATGAGCTGCTCCTCCTGGAAGAGAGGACAACCACCAGCACTTCCAGGATCACATCTCAACAGCTCCACAACCAGAGCTGAGGTGGGATTTCATTTCCCAGCTAGAGCTTAAGAATCTCACTGAAGCACTCCATTGGGCCAGTTCAGGTCATGTGTCCTCACCTCTGAGCCAATCACGACAGCCAGGAGCGTGTGGTTCTATGATTGGCTGCCCAGCTTGGGTCACGTGCCACCCGTGAGAGCAATGGGAGTGGTAGAAGGTGCAAATGGCAACACAGATAAGGACTGGTGGGAAGGAGGGTAGAGCTCTGAAGCCAGTGGGCACCCTGGTTTGTGTCCTTTCCAGTTGGTGACTCCAAACTTGGTTTCCTCCTTCTCAATCCACCTGTAATAATAAAAGTCACCTGGTTAGTTTCATATTCTTGCCTTTTTCTTCGAAGGTGTTCAGGTGGTCTTCTAGACAGATGGGGGAATGCAAGCCACCCCGGTCACGGATGTGCCTCAGCTTCCTTGCCTGCAAAATGGGGCCGATCAAACATCTGCCCAACTTCCCCTACAGGGGTGTGTGAGGGTCCACAGAGCTAATGGATGTGAAATTGCTTTAGAAAGAACAAAGTGCCATATTTACAAACACAGGATGTATTTATTGATTTATTTAGGCTCCTTTGTGTCCCAAAAAGCTTTGAGGTAGTTTACCAAGATGCACACAATACAGTGGGATAAAAATAGATGAAGTGATAGAGCAAAGGGAAAACAAAGGTAGAAGAATAAAATAAAGCCAGGGAAGATGCTGGTGCATGGACACCTGTGCTCTAAATTCCTGAACAAGTTCAGATCTAAGCTTCCTCATGAACAAAAATGCGGGAAGCATGAGCAGTTACAAAAGGTATAGCAGCCATTAAGGTAGAAACATAACAGCATGATGGGGAAGGCCGCATTGCTTATCTTGGCACTAATTATCTGGTCAAGAGGATATTATGGATATCAATATATTAGAGATATGCATATTCAACAATATTTGGATTTCCGTCCCTTTGTTTTCACGATGTCACTTGACATCTACTTCAGGGTCTCATGTGGATTCATCATTTATGATTTGATTTCATTTAGCTAAAAGCCAGATACCAATTAAATAGCAAGCAAAAACATCCCTTTCATCTCCTTTGGCTTTCTTTTTCTGGGAAAATGAGATCGGGTGCACAGAGTGGTACATGAGTTCCCCAGTGAAGTACAGGACAAGAAAGTTCGAGCATCTTAGCTTCGCTGAAACATATAAAAACCACCAAGACATAAAACTGATCCAAGCAGGCCATAAAGACACCGCTGCCTTTGCCTCAGAACTTGGGCTATAATCTGCTGTCCTGGAACAAAATTCAAACATAAATCAGCCTCCACTGTATTTTTAACCACCTACGAAATTCTTCATTTCCTGCCTGAAATGCTTCTGACAGTGAACGATTCCACTCTCCCCTACTCCTGCTCTGAGAAGGTGCCCTCGAGGCAGTGGTGGGAAAGGGAGGGCTGGGGTCCCAGGTCCAGGTCCCTCAGGTCAGGCAAGCCAAGGACGGAACAAGGGGTAGAAAATCGACCCAAGGGTCTCTGTGACAGATAAGCCAGGGCCGTGGCTAGCCTACACAGTGATTTTGTGCAAAGGTGAAAGGGTGATCCTGTAGGCACAGGAAGCCCTTTGGGGTCCCACCTGGGGTGCCCTCTTCCTCGTCTTCACCTAACCTAATCTCGCCTGTCCTCTGGGACACATAGCCTCCGCAAAGCCCACAGCATTTCTCTTTTTTTTTTTCTGAGCTCCTAATGCATCAACAGTACATACCAGACAGCTCACATTTAATTATATGATGTCTGGTGTTCGCTATTTCATGTTGTCAGTCTGTCTCTCTAACTAGATTGAAGCTATCTTGAGGGTAATGATTGGTTCTTACTTTATATGTCTACCTTACAGCCAAGGAGGGCGCCTTATGTCTAGACACTTTACATATAACAAGGTCATTAAAACAGAATCTTAGGGTGTCTAAGCTGTCTAGTTCCCCCTCCCCCTCCCCATCCCCGTGTCCATTTCACAGATGAGGAAATTGAAAACCAAAAAGGAAGCTTTATCTGCCCAAGGTCATGCAGTGAGAACCCGGCCTAGCCAGGAATGAACCCGTTCTCCTGTCTGCCAATGCAGTGCCTACTTCCCTTAAACACTTAGCTCTAAAACTCACAAATAGGAAGACAGACAGACGGCTGGTCCACAGTAATCGATCTGCCTATGGGCAGAGTTTCCAGCACAAAGCCAGGCCAAGCTGCAGCAGGCTCGCCAAACAGCCCCCGTGGGAATCAAAGCTGGTCTTTGTATGCACCAGGGGGACGAAAGGACCTCAGTGGGTCACCTGGGGCTTTTCAGTCTCACCACACCACGGGATCATGCTGTCTGTAACGTGTGGGCACATGAAACCCAGGACTGATGGTCTCAGCAGGAAGAACGAGTAGAGAGGTGGAGAGAGCATCACAGAGAGACACTTGTGTATGTCGGGGGCTGCCTTTTGCAGTGAACCACTTGATAGCGGGAAACCACCCCCGTGTTTGCCCCAAACTCCTAACAACAGATACTTTACAACAGTGTCAAAGCTGATCCAAACCAGTATCAAAATAATAACAACAAAATACAAACGGCAAGAGTTGCCAAGTGAAACCCTTTACTGGAAAACTGGCAGCAGCTGCCTGAATCCTGCTGGGTCTCTGGTGGTCGTTCATAAAGCAACGACCACTTAGTAACTCTCACAATGACCCTACAAGCCTGGCCTCACGAGCTCGTTCCGCTTTGCAGGCATGGGAAATTATGGTCCAGGAAGTGTAAGTGTCTTGTCCCAACTCTCACCACTGCTAAGTGGCAGAGCTGGGGACTGGAGTCCAGGTCAGTCTCCCTCACTCCCCTTACGCTACAACCCACATAGGCTCTTATTCCAGCCCCGTTTCAAGTATTAGTCTCCTTATCAGAACCATTGGACAAGGTTTGGTGTGGAAAAGCTGAGGCTCTTCCAGAGAAAGATGACAACTTGCCCAATATTTCACAGGGGAGTAGGGGAGAGAGACAAGAGACCGAAGCCCACTTAGATCTCCGTGGCTTTTTCTTGGTGCCAAACAAATGCATAAGAAGCCACTTCTAAAAGAACACAGTGTTTTTCCCTCTCTTCTCACCTCCCCTGGGCCTGTGCCTATGATAATTGGGAAGTACAAAGTCTGGTTTTTCTGGGATTGGAACCAATGCTGTGAAGTGTTCTGACAATAAATGCTGTTGATTGACAGTTGATGGACAATGATCTAGAGCAAGTTTTTCCTGTGCTGGGTGTTAAGCTGAGAACTGCTCTAAACAACTGCTCAACAGCCTGCTTCCTGTTCAGACAGAATTTACTACATTTTCCCTCTGTGGGCCTCAGTCAGGCAGCCAGGCGAGATGATATCTCAGGTCCCCTCCAGCTCCATTACTCAATGACTATATCAAGAAGAGGACACAGATCTGAAAACATTCCCCTCCCATCCCCCAAACACTGAGTCAGGGTTATCATTCACACACAGAAACGCAAGCTCCAATAGGGAGGTAACTAGTCAGAAAATAATGTGTTTGATTCTGGTATCATACCCTTTGACCCAATAATTCCACTTGTGTGAATTTATCTTAAAGAGCTATGTATGCAAAGATTTTTGCTTTGGCATTATTTGGAAGTAATATCCCATAGAATAATGTCCAATATGAGAATGTATGACTCACCTGGAAGTATATACAGCTATCGCAAAGGATGATTTGGAAGACATAAGAAAATGTCTATGACTGTTTGTTGTTGTTTTTTTTAAGATTTTATTTATTTATTTGACAGAGAGAGAGCACAAGCAGGGGGAGTGGCAGAGGGACAGGGAGAAGCAGGCTCCCCACTGAGCAGGGAGCCCGACGTGGGGCTCCATCCCAGGATCCCAGGATCATGACCTGAGCGGAAGGCAGACATTTAACTGACTGAGCCACCCAGGCATCCTTATGACTGGTTTTCAAATTGCAATTCAGTATCCATTAATGGGTCAGGAAATAAACTTAATAGGTCTCCTGCCACCAACTCTTTTTTAAAATGAATTAGACTAGAATAGAAAATAGAGTACATCACAGGTGGTAAAAGTGTTTATCAGGAAATCAGTTTCAGTTATATGGATAACTGGGCTAAAATACCCATAGTATTTTGTATCATAGGGGGTCACAATTTAAACATCTCTAAAGGGGGCGCCTGGGCGGTTAAGCATCTGTCTTTGGCTCAGGTCATGATCCCAGAGTCCTGGGATTGAGCCCCACATCGGGCTCCTTGCTCAGCAGGGAGTTTGCTTCTCCCTCCTCCAGCTTGTGCTCTCTCTCTCAAATAAATAAAATCTTAAAAACGAAATGAAACAAAACAAAACAAAACAAAAAAATCTCTAAAGACATAGGTCTACAGTGTACTATATAATAGGATTACAAAAGTGTAAAATACTATATCTGACACCAAGCCTAGAAGGGAATACACAGGAACAAAGATAGGAGCTGTGTTAAGAGTGGTAGGATAAATGGTGTTGCTTTTCATTTATAAGTTTTCTGTGATGTTTGGAGGCAGGTTTCTGGGGTTTTTTTTCTTTTTTTTTTAGCAATGTCTACACCCGGGGTGGGGCTTGAACTCACGCCCCCAAGATCAAGAATCACATGCTTCACCTACTGAGCCAGCCAGGGGCCCCCGTAGATGGTTCTTACAGTAAAACAATAAAAATGAGTAAAAACACATGACAAAAAAAAAAGGAATACCAACAGGTCATTATCAGAGCCCACGGTGCCAAAGGGCTCAAGGCGGGGCTTCCTGTAGGAGCAGTGCTTCAGGATGGGCCTTGAACGTTGGACAGAATTTGAACAAGGGATGGGGCATGGCCTCAAAATAAGTCGGGTGGTCACTAAAAGGATGAAGGGTACAGAAGGATAAGATGGGGTGAAAAATGCCTCAGTGATGTAAAACGGTTTTGAACTAGGAAGAAAAGGAGCACCATCTCTGGAGGGTGGGCGATTGTTCCTCCCGGGCCAATCTACCCATCCTCTGCCCACCCTCGCCTGAGACCTCCAAACTAGAGGTTGCCCCTCATAAACATGGCCGCGTCAAGATGGCCACGCCCCTCAACGAGGTGGTGACCTCCAATAGCCCCGCCTCCCACCGCTTCTAGGGCCAATGCGAGGGAAGTACGAGCGCTGGCGCATGCGTGATGCCACCAGTGGGTGCGCCCAATAATGACTGGGGGATCCCGGCAAGTAACATGACCAAAAAGAAGCGGGAGAATCTGGGCGTCGCTCTAGAGGTGAGGGGACAAGTGCGGGGTGGGCCGTGTCGTTAGCTGCCTTCTCCCCGCGGCGGGGTACAGTGGGTCGGTCCGGCTGCAGGTTGGAGGAGGGGCTGAGGGGAGGAAGTGAAAGCGACAAGAGTTTGGGAGAGGGACGCGAGGGGCGTGAGAGCGTCCGATGGGGTACCCGAAGATGAGGGGCGGGATGGGGGAGATGGAGTTTGGAGAGCCCGAGGGGGCACCAGCGGTGAGGGGACCTCCACAGGGGACGAGACGTGGAGGTGAAGGGGAAGCCCCGAAGAGGGCGGGACGCGGAAATTAGGAGGCCCTGAGGGGAGATGTGTAAGTGAAGAGGACGCGAAAGGGGCGGGATCTCGGAGGGGAGGGGCACCCCAAAAGAATAGATACCTGTGAATGAGCCCCCCCCCAAAATGACAGAGCCCATACTGTTTAGAATGTTACTAAGTGACTTAAACATCTCCTGAGATGGGAAATTTTTTCCTCTGGGGTACTGAAGCTCGTAGCCTGAAAATTACTTTGGGAATCTGTGGGAATTTGTAGAGAATTCTGGAATGAAGACGTTCCCAAAGAGCTTAAAAATAATGTACTGCATATGGAAAGGAAAGAAAATTGAGGCATATTGAGCAACTGCTGCTTGCTACATCATTTGCATTCTAAGCCAGTCCTCACTACGAGCCTCTGAGAGTTTTAAACCGATGGGGAAACTGAGGTTTCAGGCAGAGCCCAGGCTGAAGCAATGAAGGAGCTGAGACGCAGCAGGTAATTTGCGCTCTAGTGCATCTTATTCTGTGTCCCAGGAGTTACCAGAGAGACACAGGATAGTAGTCTTCGTGAGCTTACTGCCAGTTTGGTAGTTCTCAAACTTTAGAATGCATTAAGAATAATTTGCAGAGGGGCGCCTGGGTGGCACAGCGGTTAAGCGTCTGCCTTCGGCTCAGGGCGTGATCCCGGCGTCATGGGATCGAAGCCCCACATCGCTCCTCTGCTATGAGCCTGCTTCTTCCTCTCCCATTCCCCCTGCTTGTGTTCCCTCTCTCGCTGGCTGTCTCTCTCTGTTGAATAAATAAATAAAATCTTTTTAAAAAAAAAAGAATAATTTGCAGAGCTTGTTAAAAATGGAGAGTTGAATTGTCTCCCACCCTGAGTAATTCAGTAAGGCTTGGGTGTACGTTTTCAATGAGGAATCTGCATTTTTTTAAAAAGTAGGCTCCATGCCTAACATGGGGCTTGAACTCACAAACCTGAGATTGAGAGTCCCGTGCTCTACGGACTGAGCCAGCCAAGCTCCCCCAGGAATCTGCATTTTTAACAGCTGCACACACCCATGCTGATGCAGGAAGTTTTACTACCACCCCTTGAGAAATAATTGGCCTACCTGGTAGGAAAAAAAAAACGTTGGTGGAAATATGAACCTCCCTCTAAAAGAGAGTATGGTAAAATGAGGTGGCACTATATGGTGGAAAAAGCATAGACCTTATAATCTGATTAGGACACAATAGCTGCTGTAACAGAAAAACCCTAAAATTCAGTGTCTTCAGAAAGTTTATTTTTTTCTAATAGGGTAGAGCAGGGATTGACAGATGTTGTCTATAAATGGCCAGATAGTACATTTCTAGGCTTTGTGGGCCATATGGTCTGTGTTGTAACTACAGTTGAGCCTAATTATTCACCGATTCCGTATTTGTAAATTTGCCTTCCTGCTAAAATGTACTTGTAATCCCCCAAATCAGTACTTGCATTGCTTTTGCAGTGATTCAAAAACCAGTGAAAAATCTGTCCCCTGAGGTGCAGCTAAGGTCGAACAAGGTAACGCTCTGCCGTCTTATTTCAGCTTATACTGTAAACAGGTGTCCTTTTTGTGGTCTGTTTAGTGCCATGTTTTTCGTGTCTGTGTGCTTTTTGTTGGTGATTTTGTTGCTTAAAATGGCCCTCAAGTGTCGTGCTGAAGTGCTGTCTAGTTTTCCTGAAGTGCAAGAAGGCTGCATTTGCCTTACAGAGAAAATAGGTGTTAGATAGGCTTTGTTCAGAGTTGAGTTATAGTGCTGTTGGCTGTGAGTTCACTGTTAATGAATCAATAATATATATTAAATAAGGTCTCTGAACAGAAACACACAAAAAACAAGGTTTTGTATTAATCACTTGATAAAACTGTTGGGACCAGAGGCTCGTAGGAATCTAACTTGGTTCAGTATTTGCTAATTCATTGCTGGCAGCAACTTTACAGAACATAACTACCGTAAATGAGCATCAGCTATGCTTAGATAGGCTATCTTAGCACAAAAGTAGCCATAGACAATATGTGAATTAGTGGGTGTAGCTGTGTTCCAATAAAACTTTATTTACAAAAAAAAAAGGGGGGGGAATGGACTGTATTTGGCCCCAAGGCCACAGCTTGCCAATCCCTGGTCTAGAGTGGTTCTGCCATATTCCCCTCATCTTGTGACACTGCCATCCCTCAGTGCCTTAATGTCACCTCATGAATGGAACTAAGTCACATTCCATTGACATGTCCACTGGCAGGGAAAGAGAGAGTGGAAGAAGCATAAGCATCACTGTCTTAAGAGTCGTGGGCCCAGGGGTGCCTGGGTGGCTCAGTTGGTTAAGTGCCCGACTTGTGATTTCGGCTCAGTTCATGATCTCATGGGTTGTGGGATCGAGCCTGTCTTGGGCTCCTAGCTCAGTGGAGAGTCTGCTTGAGATTCTCTCTCTCCCTCTGCCCCTCCCCCCACTCACATGCTCACTTGCACGTGCACACACACTCTCTCTCTTCAAATAAATAAATCTTAAAAAAAAAGTCATAAGCCCTAGAGTGCCCACCTTCCGTTGGCGAAGATGTGAGCTATGACTCGAGACATCACCCAACTGCAAGGAGCTGCTGGGAAATGCATTCATTGGCTAGGAGGCCACGTGCCCAGCTACAGCTCGATCACTGTGGAAGAAGGACCTACCATGTTTAGTGGACAGTGTGCAGTCTCTACTGCAGATTGCAATTTACCTCAAGTGTGGTGGGGTTTTTTAATTTAATTTTTTTAAATTCTTTATTTAAATTCAACTTAGTTCACATATACTGTTTCAGGGGTAGCATTTAGTAATTCATCGGTTCCATATAACACCCAGTGCTCATTACATCAAGTGCTCTCCTTAATGCCCATCACCCAGTTACCCCATCCCCCACCCACCTCCCCTCCAGCAACCCTCAGTTTGTTTCCTATAGTTCAGCATCTCTTATGGTTTGCCTCCCTGTTTTTATCTAATTTTTCCTTCCCTTCCCCTATGTTCATCTATTTCTTAAATTCCACATATGAATGAAATCATAGGGTATTTGTCTTTCTCTGAATTATTTCACTTAGCATTGTACCCTCTAGTTCCATCCATGTCATTGCAAATGGCAAGATTTCATTCTTTTTGATGGCTGAGTAATATTCTGTGTGTATATGTGTGTGTGTGTGTGTGTGTCTTTGTGTACGTACATACACACACACCATATCTTCTTTATCCATTCATCTGTTGATAGACATCTGGGCTCCTTCCATAGTTTGGCTATTGTGGACATTGCTGCGATAAACATTGGGGTGCAGGTGCCTGTTTGGATCACAATGTTTGTATCCTTTGGGTAAATACCTAGTGATGCAATTGCTGGGTCGTAGGGTAGCTCTATTTTTAACTTTTTGAGGAACCTCCATACTGTTTTCCAGAGTGGCTGCACCAGTTTGCATTCCCACCAACAGTGTGAGAGGGTTCCCCTTTCTCCACATCCTTGCCAGGACCTGTTGTTTCCTGAGTTGTTAATTTTAGCCATTCTGACGAGTTTGAGGTGGTATCTCATTATGGTTTTGATTTGTAACCTCAGGTGTGGCTTTGAGGATACCATATGTGTGAAATAGGAGCCAGTGGGTCTCCAGCCCCTCTTCCTTTGCCCACTTCCACTGCAGAGGTTAGAAATGCTCAAGAGATGCTTTCCCAGACTCAAGTGTGGTTTTGAAGAGACCATGTGTGTGAAATACCTAGCACACGCCTGGCTTGGGGTGGAGATAATCAACAAACAGTGCCCTTGGTAGTAGCCTTTATAGTTCTGCAGTTTTCCATCATGGCTAAGTCCAGCCCTCTTGTTCAGATTTAGTTTCCTTTCCTGTAATATGAAGACCGTGAATTTCACCAGGGGTTCTAAGTTCATTGACTGTGATCCGAATACAGATCACAGACGTCTTTTGTTTGGCTGACACAGGTTTCTAAAATGTTTTAAATTTGGTGGGCATATGCTCTCCTAGTGTCTTTACCAGTCACATTGGCTCATTTTTTTTTTAATTCTGTCAATACCAATGTAGATATTTACATTTGTGATCTTGGTCTCTAAGGTTACTTTTTGCTTGGATATTCTAAGATTTGAGATCTATAACTGTGCACCTTAGGAAAAGCTTGGCATCTGGCTGTCTCCCCACCTGTTCGCCCGTTGCTCCCAGCAGATCTGAGTATTGAATGTGCACTGATGCTCAGGGGCGGTGGATATTGTCCTCTTATTAAAAGTCGTGTGCTCAGAGCCAATGAAGTGGTGATTTAATCAAAATGTTTGTTAATCTGACGAGTGCAATAAAACCCCCACAAGTGAGTGATCTCAGCATCTGCAAACAGTCTCCACTTGTAATGAAGCAATTACCAAGCAGGCAGCACTCACCCCTAGGGCTGGCTTGGGCCAGCTGTACCGGGCATTTACCTCCCAGGACAACCAAGGCAACCCCTAGCAGCCTCCACTCACGTCTCCTCTCAAGGTCTTTTTATCCAACTCATTTGCCACCCTGTAAGATCTCAGAGTTGGAAAAGACTGGCTATGAGTTTACCTTCTGAGAGTTAATTCTGAATAACGAGAGAGCATTCAGATGAGAAAGCACCGGTTTGCTACTGATTTTAATGTGTGGAAGGATGGAAAGGCTGCATTTCAGTCTAATCTGGTAGGATTTTGGCTGATGTAAATCCTGTTTCTGTTTTTGTAACCTCTGATAGTAATGAGATGTTACTCGGTCATTGTACTTTTCTTTCACAGCTAGATCATTCAGCTTGGTGTCTTTAGATGTTTCAACAGCCAGTGGATCTTAACAGATGTGTGGTGTTTTAGCCAACATCTTAAGGGGGATAAGTGGGTTAGATTTGGTCCCTAGTACAAAAATCTATCAGATGGAAACTTTGGCTACAAGGTACAGAAAACTGACCTAAGTAAATAGGAATATAGTTTCTTCCCCATAACAAATTTGGAGGTAAATGGCTACTGGCATTGGTTCAAAAGCTCAGCTAAGTCAAGGCTGGTATTTCTGCATTCTCTTAGCTGTTTCCTCATATTCACAAGAGAGCTGCCACAGCTCCAGTCATCATATCCAACTTTAAGTTAGGAAGAAGGATAAAGGAACTACAACACTGTCCTTTTTTTAAAAAATTTTATATTAAAAATATTTGAGAGAGATTGCAGAGGGAGATAGAGAATCAGACTGGCTGCTGAGCAGAAAGCCCGATGCGGGGCTCGATCCCAGGATCCTAAAGCAGATGCTTAACTGACTGAGCCACCCAGGCACCCCACAATACTGTCCCTTTTATCAGCAAAGCATAAGCTGTCCCAGGAGTTTTCCAGCGGACTTCTGGAACATGTCATTGGCCAGAACTGGATCATGACCATCCCTGGCTGCAATGAGCATGGGAAAGCATCTCTTGAACTTTTCTAACCTCTGTAGTGGAGTGGGCAAAGCAAGGGGGGGTGGGAAGCAGTGTTGTTGGCCAACGAGTAGTATCTGCTATAGGAAAGAAAAGTAAATGGGAGTCATCTAAATTCACCAGAATCCTTAACAGAAAAAGAGGTGGTATATTGACGGGAGAAAATTACCTAGGCAGAATGAGCACAGGAGGAAAGAACCTTGACATTGTAATTATTTGTTCAGTGTAAGCCACTGCTGTAAGCTCTCTGCGGGCATAGAGAGGCAGAAGCACCAAGCTGTTGGTTTGCAAACTGACCCCTTTCCATGGAGGACAGAGAGAGACCCAAGAAAGAGGCAGGCCACTCCAGGCTGGTAGGTGGCAGGTTTAACAAGAGAGCTTAGAGGTGAGGCTTGTCTCGGGCAGTGAATAAGAGGAGGAGATCTCCACACCCGCCCGCCAAATCTTCCAAGTTTGTTTAGAGGCCTTAACTGGGTTCCGTCACGTATACTGTCCAGATGGTCTCCACAACACATGGTCTCTCAAGGCTATGTCCTTGGAACACCTCCCAGTGCGGGAACAGTGGGCAGAATGTACATTCCAAGGTCAGAGGAGGGATGAGGAGCCTCCGATTGCCCTGGTCCCGCGCTCAGGTCAGCCGGTGGTTACGTCCTCTTCGTTACGTCCTCCACCACAAAGGTGTAGACAGTCACAGTTCTGAAACAGGCTGTGCGCAAGGCTGGGGGTGTGGGCATCTACCAATTTTCTGAGACAAGGTGCAGAAACAGCTTAGTGGACCATCAATAAATATTTACTGAATTGGCTTGAGTGGCTGGAGGAAGCACTTGGACCCTTGGCCCTGCCGTCTGGGCCGCGTGGAGTGGTTCACTGGCCAGAGGTTGGGAGGCCACCGTGGGGCAGGCACTTGGACACCACCTTGCCAGGGAGCCAGCCGTCCAGGGGCTGGGAGAAGGGCCGCTGACCATTAAATGAGCGTCACCTGCTGCAGGCGCGAGCGACAGGTTGCCGTCGGGCAGGTGATTTCTCTCGGCAGCCTGTGTCTGGCTCCATTCCACCTGACGGGGGTCAGGAGACTAAAACCTCATTACCTAACGCGGCTGGATGTCAGCGTGTGTGGAGTGGCTGTTTGCCAGCATCTTAATTAATGAATTCATAAGGCACGGGGTGGATGCCAGTTCTTGAACAGTGCTTTGAGCCTTTCAGCGATGAAGCAGCTTTTCCTAATTTATCAAAAAATATATATTGGGGGAAAGAGGAGAAAACAAACCCCACACAGCTTTCTGGCCCAGGGACAGCTGAAGGCTTCAGGCAAGGACTGACGTGGCTCTCCTTGTAGAGCTGCTCAGCACGGCACAAGGTCTCAGAGCTTGCAGGTGTTTCAGCAGGGCCCCTCGTGTGCCTGACCTGGGGTGGCGGAGGGGGCCGGTGAGTCTCCAGAGAAACGACAAGCCCTTTGGCTCTCTGCTTGTCCTGAAAATTGTTCGTTGATTGAAAACTGGGAAGGTTTACGGTCTTCATCTGCTCAGCCTGGGAGAGAGACTTCTTATGATTTGGGGAGACATGGATGGAGGTTTTTGTCTTCTGTCCCCACAGAGCCCTGAGCCGCCTCCATAGAAAAACATCCCTTCAGCAGTGTCAGGGCAATCGGCCCTTTGGGGTTTGAGGCTGGTCACCTGGAAAATCGAGGCCCATGACCCTCATGTGACTTGGCCGTGTGGCCCAATGGCCTCAGATGGAAAACCCCAGCGCTCTTGCCACAGACCATCTGGGCAGGTGTTCTGGCCTCTTTACCGATTATAATAAATGTCCTGGGGCCTCCCTGACGTGTGAAAATGAGTGGATTTCCAGAAATCCAGTTCCCAGGCTGCTGGGCTGGAGATAAAACAGCTGGCACCACTCTCAGGGCTGTGAACTGGCACGTGAAAAGAAAGGCCTGGCTACCCACTGGGGAAAGAAGGGCTTATCAGGCCTACCTAGCTCACCTTTCTCCGTCTCAAAACTGAGGCTGTTTTGTGTGAATTGGGGAGGGTGCTGTGGTGGTTTAGGCAATCTGGGGGAGGGTGCCAGGGATGTTTGAGAAGCCGGAAGTTGGGGGGATGGGTAATTGCCTTCAACATGAGGACAGGCGCTCTGCTCCCGTCTCACTGTCTCCACGCAGATTTCAGTCAAGTTCTTCCCTCACAGAGAGTATCTGTTACGTGGACAGAGACCAGGCAAAGCCCTTGTACAAGATTATTCAGAGTAGAGAATCTGTTGAAAGCAGATCAACAAGCTTAGATTGGCTTCGACTAGGATGTGGAATGACTTTGTTCCACAGAACCCTTCTTTGTCATGAATGTTTTCATGAGGGATTTTGGAGAAAGAGCTTGAAGTGTTGAAAAGAACATAAGCTCTGAAGCAGAAAAACCTCAGATTCAGACCCTCAATTCTGCCACTTCCCAATTAATGACCTTGCTTGAAACCTCTACACTGGGAGTTCGCTCTTCTCTAAAACGGAAATAGTCCCTTCCTTGCAGAGTTGACGCAGACGTCGGTAGCCTACACGAAGCTGCCGCAAACTGCCTAGCCCGGGCTACAGGGAGTGGGGCTTACTCCCGGGAGCTGAGGCTTAGGGCCGGTATGTGGGGTGGCAGCTAACAGCACAGACTCGGACTGCCCAGCCCCCCCCCCCCCGGTACTGGCCCAGTGACCCTGGACAAATGACTTCATCCCCACGGCCCAAGCTTCCTCACCATCAAAAGGTGAATACGGGAGTTCCCCCTTATCTATGGTTTTACCTTCCGAGGTTTCAGTTACCTGCAGTCAACTCGGCCTGGAAGCAGATGATCCCCCTTCTGACATACTGTCAAAAGGTGGATGGCAGCCTAACGCTGTGTCACAGTGCCTCCGTCACTCACCTCGTATCACCTCATCACGTCGGCATTTTTCACCTCACATCAGCACAGGAAGGGTGACTACAGTACAGTAAGATATTCTGAGAGCGAGACTACATTCACATAATTTTTATATATGGCCTTCCATCATAATTGTTTTATTAGCTATTGTTGTTAATCTCTTACTGTGCCTCATACATAAATTAAACTTTATCATAGGTGTGTACATATAGGAAAAAACATCATATGTATACAGGATTCAGTACTATGCGTGGTTTCAGGCATCCACCGGGGTCCTGGAGCGTGTTCCCAGCAGGTGGGGGGGACTGCTGACTGATGGTATCCTACCCCTCATAGGGTTATTGCGAGCATTCTGTGGGTGAAGTGCTGAGAACAGTGCCTGGCATATAGCTCGTGCTATAGAAGTGCTCGCTGCTGCTGGTAGAATGGTTTAGTTTTGCGTGGACTTTTGGCTTCTGGAAGCTGCTTTGACTTGTGCTGTGCCATCTAGATACCCCCACACCATGCTCTTTATTAGCAAGTACCTGGCTGGGCAGCTGTAGGATATGCCCCTTGACCACTGCCTGACTCCTGAGGTTAACCTGTTCCAGCAACTTCTGGCAGTCACTGGCCAGAAGCTCTTGAGAGCAAGGCTGAGAAAACAAGAAATAACTACCTAAACCAGAAAGCAGAGTGGCCTGCGTAACCCAGAGCTCTAAGTCCTGAGGGTGCTTTCTGCTCTTTCCCAGAAGAAAGCCTGGCCATAGACAGCAGCTTGGGGTGGGTGGGGAGCCACCTCCCAGGCCATCAGGATGCTCACGGGAGCACCATTCAGCCACCCTCAGGAGGAGCACCTGCAACAGGGGAGCGGCAGCCTGTGCGTGCCTGTCAGCAGAATGTGAGCTGTGTACGGGGGCCCGGCAGCCGCCAGACCCAGAGCGGCCCCCCTGCGCCCCCGTGGGGCCTGACCTGACCAGTGTGCGTGAGCTGGCACTCAGGTTCTCTGTCCCCAAAGAGGCCTCACTCGGGGTTTTGATTCCAGGAGGCTCCACACTTCTGAAAAGATGCCTCCTGGGGATTTCAGACGAATTTTACAGTTTCTCTTAATACAGTGGTTTTATGGCGTTATAGGACCCCAGGGAGACTTCCCTAAAGCTCTGAGAATAAGGTGTTATTCCCCAAGTCAGGTGGCAGAGGGGATTTTGCCTAGCTGGCTCAGGGCTCCTGGACGGCAGGCGCGGCATCCGAAGGGCGCTTGAGGAAGGCTGCAGCGCGAGTCTCTGCCCCTGGTGACTGCAAAGAAGCCACCCTCGCTTCCCTCAGCACCTGCCAAAGGACCAGCGGCCCCACTCAGCTGGGGCGGGGCCTCTGCTGACCTCCACTGCCTGCCGCCTGACTTCAGATCTTCATTCTTATGCAGGATACGCCCCTGCCCCAGCCTGTGTTTCTACCCACTCTCTAAGCGGCCCACCAGGCTCCAGGCTCTGATTCCCCAGTCTGCGCTTGGGTCAGAAAGGCAGAGGTTCTCATCCTGTCTGTGGTAGAATCGCTTTTGGGCCTCTCAAGCACAGACTTATGGATTCCGGTTCTAGGGCCTCCTCTGGGACCTTCAACTCCTTCCCACTGCCTACCTTACATACCTTTTCCCTCCCGCTCTGCATCTTCCTTTCTGGGCTCAGACCAGCAGTCCCCATGGTCTGGTCTCAGGGTGAAGGACCAACTGTTCTACCAGGACACCCTGCACACTCACCACCTACCTCTCGGTCCCCTGAACCGCGCAGCACACGGGTTTTCACACCTACCAAGTCCTCAACTCTGTGTGAAGTGCCAGAAGGCAGTTTGCTAACTGGTAGAAAGCTCATACCACCACCTTTCTGACTTCTAGTGTCCCTTTGCAGCCGTGCTTCACCTCACCATTACGTCAAAGAGACACAGTGTTCTTTGTCCCTGGATAAAAATGGACACTTGGTCTTCTGAATATAAATGCAATGCATGGATATTTTTTAATGTAATTTTACAGAGGGGGTATCCACTCTCGTTCCCACACTGTGCCTGAATGAGTGCCTCATCTCAGTCCCCACCTCGGCTTTTACCACTTTGCCTGTGACAGTCACAACCAGCAGTGCTGCCCCCTCTAGCTCCACGCAAGTCTCAGTACCTGAGCCACTCTTGGCCCGGCCACACTCTTCCTGCCGGTTAACCCTGTATCCAGCCAGTTGGGCAGGAGTCCTCGGAACCTCTGTGGCCTCCAGAGTGTAACCTTCTCTTCCTACTAGAGTTGGTCCAGTCTCTTTGACGGGGCCTCTTTCTGCTTTAGTCCTTGGGCTTCGCATTTCTGCTCCCAGCTTAGCTGGATGCCGGGCCATGGTGTGGGTAAACATGGTCTCCAACTGCCAGTCCCCGCCTGCCGTTCCATGTCTCCTCAGATGCTGATCCACACCCAGACCACACCTGAGTCTGTGTGCCCTTAGACACTGCTCTGGGCCTCATCCCCGGGTGCCACAGGGCCAACCCTCAGCAGGTTGGGGCCGGCTCCAGAGCCCAGCCCAGCTTCCTCCCCAGGCAGGAACATGAGGTTCCCAGCATGCTGTGTTCTGAGCCAGCTGGATGGGCTAGGCTTTAGAGGCAGTGCTGTTCTGATAGGCTACCCTGCAGCCGCCCCGTCACTGCTGAACCCCTCCTCTGCAGACTCAGAGGATGGCCATATCCCAGCTAGACGGCCTCCCCTTGCCATTGCTGCCAGCCAGTGATGGGTGGAGATTCCTCTCCATCACACACCCCCACTTCTGTCTCTTTCTCTTACTCTAATCTCATATTAACTCACTTTTCTTTCTCTGTTCCCCAAATATCAAGTGGAAACCATTCTCTGCTAATAATGACAGCACACACTTATTTAACTCTTAATGTGTGTGTGTTCGGCACTGTTTAAGCACCTTACACGTATGGCCTCATAACATCCTCACGACGTTTTGAAATATGAAACATGAACTTTGTTTTACACAGGAATAAAATGAGACACAGAATTGAGGAAGTCCTTCAGAGGGCAGGTGAGCAGCAAGCTGAGGCACCCGATTACAGCCCGTACTCCTCACTACCACACTTCTCAGGACCCACAGTTTCAGGCTTCTGGGTACTTGGGCTCCCAGCTGCTTGCCCAGCTCTCACCCTATGTGTTTAGAATCTTCCTGGCATTTGTCTTCTTGTTCTGGTCCTAACCCTGTGCCCTCTCTCCTGTCCTGGCTGTATTGTGCTCTGTTGCCTTTAGCCTGGCAGCAAGAGAAAGCTACCCAAGGACTTTAGAGTTGCACTGGGAAATCTGCAGCGTGTAATTCACACGCATGCCATCGAAAGTTGACTGAACACCCAAGGAGGGGCTGCCTTTAAGATCCACTTTCTGGGTCCTCTCCCCCGTTTCTGGCCCATCTTGAGTCCACCCCACTCTGTAGGCACCACTCCTGACCCCAGCCACAACTAAAAGATGCATCCTGACTTCCCTCCTGCCTTCTTGCAGCCAGGTCCCTCTGAATCTTTGCACCCCTTCTTATAGCTGCTCGAGAGCCGGCTTCTGCTTCAGCAAATGCTCAAGGGTGTTTGACTGCCAACGGGGTCACCTTCTGAGGACGGGTTTGTGGCCTACTGAAGAGCTTCCTGACAGCCTCAGCCTCCCCTCACTCAGCCCACATCAAACAGCTGGGTTATAAAAAAGGGGAACTTGCTATTTAGAAGGGAATCAGAGAGAGCTGTCAGCAGGACATAAATATTCATAGAGGGAGGTTAGAACTTGAGTCCCTAAAACCTTGATTTGTGTTCGTCCGTTTAAGCCTCATTAAAAAGTGGTAAATGAAAGTGGGGATATTCAGTGGAACTGCAGATAAATTGGGCTTGTTCAGATAAAGGCCTCCGACTGCCAGCTCCACAGGCCCTGCCCAGAGCACGACGGCAGAATGGCTTGGCCACTTGTGGTTTGCCAATCTCAGTTTAAAGATTTTGCTTAGCATGAGTTCCCAGCCGTGTTCTGGCCCAATTACCACTTGTTTGGGCACCTGGTAGCCTTCCAGAGGTGTTTAGGGACGGAAATCCCCAAGCTGTTTCTCCCCAGAATGACATGCGAACTAGGACTTGGCCCAAGGGATGGCAGGAAGCAATCTATCCCAGGACTAAAGAGTTGCACTGGGTTAGCAGCAAAGTACATAATCTGTGTGCAAGTGTAGTTGCTTCTCCTGGCTTCTTTGAGCTTCTGTGGGCACTAGGGGAGGGTTTCAGCCTCTAGTTGTTACGTGAGGTCTAGATCTGTCCCTAGCTCCTCGGCCCCATCCACGTCCAACCGGAGTCATTCCTCCATGGCTACAAAGACTGCAGCAGGCCAGGCCTTCTGGTGACCACAAAGGAGAGACCGATGGCCACCATTCTAGGATAGGAGCTACACAGTCGGGCATCCTTAGGAGCCAGGCCGTCACATACACAAACGGAATGGGCCAGTCTGGGTGACACTTGATCCCTGGGCTGTGAGTTTACACCATAGGCCCTAGGGGTTCCCAGTCTAGGAAGGTGACGTTCGATGCTCATAGCTGTGATGACCTGGTGTGCTGTCAGCCTTAAGAGAGAAGGCCTAATTCGTTTGCCAAGGGGAGGATGTGGTACTTCTCCAGCCAAGGGCAGCAGAGAAGGCCTTGTGGAGGGGGTAGTGCTTCAAAAATTAAGCTTTGGGACCTAGTGTGGAATTTGGTGCCCTGCCTGTGGTTTCTACATGACGGCAGCAGCAAGCCTCAGGGTCCCCAGGGTCTGGGCTGAGGGTGCTGCTGTGACGAGTGGGCCACGTGGTGGCCTGAAGTGCCTGCTCTTCTCATCTAGCCCCACGGACCATCACATCAGGCCGTCACGATTCCCTGAGCCTGGCTGCCTGGTGCTTATTTCCCTGCAGTACAGGTTCCCGGATGGCCTCTGGCCTCCCCAGGCGCAGGCCCCAGCTCCTTGCTGAGGCTGTTCCCCAGGACAGCCCTACTTTGGTGCCAATTAGCAGAGAAATGATACAATTAACCGGGCAGTTACCTCGGGGCTCTTCGGTTGCTCCCCCCCACAGGGCTCTGCTTCTGGAGCTGGAGCTGGCAGCAAGCTGAGGCTGTTGGGAAGGGACTAGATGGTGTGTCATTTGGGGCAGGCATTGGGACAAGGCAAAGTGGCCGACCCAGAAATGGCTGGGGTAGGTGCTGAGGAGAGGGGCAGAAGGCTTCAAGTGCATCTCTCCTGACACGGACCCCAAAACACCTGCCTGGGACTCTGGGATCCACACTTGGAATCACTGATTACCATCTCCACAGGGGCCTTTCTAGAAGCGACTAGATACAGAACTGGCTGAGACCAGTAAGGAGAGGGGTGCTCCAGTTTGTCTCAGAAAAGTCATTCCCTTTGGGGATCCCAGTCTCCCATTTGTGAAATAGAGGTCGTACTTGCAATTCCTCCCAGGGATGTGGTAAGAGTGAGTGAAGTCGGATGGAAAATCGAGCGTCCTGGGGACCTGAGGCACTATTCTGTCAGCTGCCATGAGGGACACAGGCCCTCTGAA
Source organism: Ailuropoda melanoleuca (assembly GCF_002007445.2). Taxonomy (NCBI): domain Eukaryota; kingdom Metazoa; phylum Chordata; class Mammalia; order Carnivora; family Ursidae; genus Ailuropoda; species Ailuropoda melanoleuca. The sequence goes on along the minus strand of NC_048222.1, from coordinate 32,206,353 downwards.
CCTTCCCGCCCACTGAAATCTGGGCTCCCGCCAGCAGGGCAGAGGTGCTGGAACAGACCTGGGCCCAGAGAGGTGGCTGATGAGACAGACACCTGGGGACAGACGGACACAGATGAACTTTCAAAGCCACATGTATGATCAGGAACCAGGCTTGGACCATCCAGTCCAGTATTTTACAGAACATTTTCCTACAGCTCATATTATTTGTCCAAGAACACAGCTCTGAAATTATAATCAAAACAAATGGGAAAACTGATACCTTTGGCAGCCAGCCTTTGAGGAGCTTAGCTATTTTGCCTTACAAGTTATGGCTGCCTTGATGATAGGCAATGTTTTTGCACAAGAACCAAGTCAGAAAGAAACAAGTTTTTGAGCTGTGTGGGTTGTTTTTTTTTAATACTCAGTGATTTTTTTTTATTGATTCTCATGGGAGAATAGATATTAACAACTTAAGACTACCTTAAAAAGTGTGTCAATGCAAAAAACACCCCTGCTTTTTGTCCCCGAGATGTCTAATCCCCCGTCCCTCACGTGTGTGGAGCTCTAGGGAAAGGCGGCACCTCACTGCATTCTAGGCTAGGCCTGTGCAGCAGGCGCCTGCCGCATTCCCGAGCTCTGCTGGCTCCCGCTGTGGGCGCAGCCAGGACGTGTGCTGGGGACACAGAGCTGACTGAGGGACTGCTGCCCTCTGCCCCCATCCCAGGCTTGGTCCAGAGAGGCGGGGCCGCTGCGAGAACCTCACCACACCCAGAGCTGTTTCTGGTGGGGCTCAGGCCACACTGTGTGGAGGCAGAGGACAGCAAATCAAGTGGCTGGGGGGCCAGGGCCAGGGGAGGCAGGGCGCTATCCAAGAAGACTCCTAGAGGCTCCTTCCTCCCCATCCCAGGATCCCAACTGTTTTGAAAGTTTTAAGGCTCTGCCCCCCATCTCTATCTGTCGGGTGTGCCGTGTGTTTCAGATCGATGGGCTGGAGGAGAAGCTGTTGCGGTGTCGGAGAGACCTGGAGGCTGTCAACTCCAGGCTCTATGGGGTGGAGCTGAGCCCAGAGGCCAGGTAATGTGTCTGTCCCAGACTCCTGCCTTCTCCCGACCCCTCATATTTATCCTGGGGCCCTGGCCCTGAGCTTCCATTCACCCTACCCCTTGCCAGTGGAGATGTGGGCCCCTGTTCCCCTCGTCCATCCTGCCCCGGTATGTCAGCTGCCCCTCAGATGGGAAGAAAAGGGCTTGAGCCATAAAACTCCTTCTCCCCTCACAGGAAGTCTCTGGAGAAGGAGAAAAACAGCCTGATGAACAAAGCCTCCCACTATGGTAAGAAAGTTCCCTTTACCAGCCCCATCCTCCAGTCCCAGGGTCAGGAGGGGACAGATAGCCCAGGGAGCCCATCAGGTCATAAGGATCAAGAAGGTTCTTTGGGAGGGAGCCCCCCACCACCACCACCCTGCGACCGCCCCGCACCCCCACCCCTCTCTGCTGAGGCCATAGGAACCCACTGTAAGCCTGGCAGCCTGGAAGGAGAGCCGGTTTGTTCCTTTGTTCCAGGGGAGATGGAGAGGCCTATGGGTCTGTTCTTCCTCTGTGGGATGAAGGGGAATGGTTATGGTCAGGTCCAGAAGAGACTCTCACATCCACCCAGACTTGGGAGATCTGTCCTCCCCTACCCCCCTCTCCCCTCCCACCTCACACTCCATCCCAGGAAAACCCTAGAGGTGAAGGAAGGGCTTCTGTGGGTGGAGCAATGCTGCCACCTTCTGGGCACTGGGAGCAGAGCCAGGTAGAGCCAGGAGGGTGCAGAGGAGGGCAGCTAGGACCACACCTACCCCAACCCTGCCCCAGCCAGCCTGAGAGGAAGATGGTCTGCAGAGGTTCCTCAGACTTCTCGGTTTTGTTTTCCCCCTGAGAGACCAGATCTGCCAAGAATCAGCCCCAGAACAGTCCAGGTGACAGGGAATCTCCCAAAGGGACCAGTTTGAGTCAACACTGTAAGCACAGCACATGTACACACACACCCGTACCTGGGCCCCAGTCTCAGTCTGGCCTGCCCAGAGCTACCTACCCCCTCCTTCACACAGTAGGGGAGGGATAGCCATTCTGCCTCAAGCCTAGTAATTTTTACCATCGCAGCATCAGCCCTCAGTTTACCTGAGAGGTAGCACAGTACCGCCCACCTGCACGTCACTCAAGATGAATGGATGCCCTGTGGTCATAGAACAGGACTGGCTTCCTCTAGAGGCAAGCCCAACCACCCTGTGGGCACACCCTGCCTTCCCCTAGCATCCCTGGTTCCAGCTTAGCTGGGCGTCCAGCAGGGGGCAGGGCTGGAAGCACCGTGATGGTGTGGCCCCACCCTGTCCCTACTCCAGTATCAGGCCCCAAAAGTCCCAGCCGCCCTGAGTTTCTAGTCGGCCAGATGAGACCCCCTGAAAGGATGAGTCCCACGAAGCACCCCACCCCCACCTCCCACTGGCAGCGACAGGCCAGAGGACTCACCTGGTGATGCCATGCCAACACCTAGCATGGCTATCAGGTGTGGCCTTTTTGATGACCCCCTCACACACTCCATCCTCAACTTCCACTGCATTTGAAGAAAAATGGCTGAGCAGCATTGGGTGTTGGGATTCCTTTGGGCCAGGATCTGTAGCCAAAAGGTGGTGAGAATCTGGGCAGATCAAGGAGGACAGTCATTTTTGTGGAGAAGTAGAGAAGCTGGGCGGGAACACCTCTGCTCTCAGCAGCGTGTACACCCATTTGCCAGAGACGCAGAGGCAGAGGAGGGTGGCAGAGGGGCCCACCTGTTCACCACCCTGTTTTCTCCTAGAGAAGGAGCTGAAGCTGCTTCGGCAAGAGAACCGGAGGAACATGCTGCTCTCTGTGGCCATCTTCATCCTCCTGACCCTCGTCTACACCTACTGGACCCTGTGAGCCTGAGATGCCTCCACGGTCAGCACAGGCTTCCCCTTGGCCCCTGGTCACTACCAAGCAGGCCCTTCAAGCCTCAAGACAACCAAGGTACAGGAGCCTTTCTCCCCAACCCAGACACTGGAGCAGGGCATCCTGTGGGCCCAGCCCGTCTCACCTCCTGGTCCTGCTGTGGGGCCTGGGTCTCCAGAAGGACTGTGTGCTGGTTCCTCCCTCAGCCCAAGGGAAAGGCAATAAAGAACAGCCAGGCTGCTCCCGTCTGCTGAGTAAATGTCATGGACTGACTGTAGCTGAAGGCTAGTGGGGGTGGCACTCAGGAGTGAAGGAAGAAAAGATGTTCAAGGGGAAGTGCTTGGCTTAGAATTCAGGAAGGGGGGAAGGGGCACTGCGAAGGTGAGTCCCCAGCTTAAGTGGGGAGTAAGACAACGGAAAGCATTTTTAAAGCCAAAACTATTCTGGGAGCCATTTCCAGGGCCTAGGCATGACGCCAACCATCCACTGCCCCCACAGACATGCTGTCTTGCCCTCTAGTCAGTGCCACTGCCTGTAATTATGGCAGAAAAAATGCAGCCTGTGCACAGAGGGTGACTGGGGACTTGAAGTGGTCATGTGGAGGTCCCACGGGAGCACGGAGTTAATCCATCTTCAAGAGGCAAACAGGGCTGGTGAGGCCTGGCAGAGGAAGTGGGCAGCAAAAGCCTTGGTAATGACCGGACAGACTTATGGTGACAGTAGCCAGTAAATCAGGCAGGGCTCCTGGGAGAAGCAGTAGGGGCAGGGCCGACTGGAGCAGGGGCCAGGAGCAGCAAACACGTACCCCCACCCTCAACTCTGCTCCCAGCCCCCGGACCGGGAGGGTCAGGAGTGAGAGGCCGGAGCAAGGTAGAGCACATTAGGGCTTGGCGTGGAGACTACACCAATTAAGAAAGTGAAAACAAGGAAAGGAGCTGCCCCAAGAGCTAAGGCCATGAGACATCAAGGAAGGACCCTCAGGGCCCGGGTGAAGGAAGGAGCCAAGCAGAGGCAGGCTGTGGGAGGCCAGCACCAGAGCTGTGGAGCTGGTGGAGAAACCGCAGCCCTGAGCCGAGAGGGGGGGTGCCATTGGCACCTGCATGCCTCACCCCAAGTGCAGCACTCTCCCCCCTCCCAGTGTAGGCCCATAACAGAGGGGAGGCTGGCCAGGGGTCAGTGAAACCATCTCTCCCTCCCTCTCTTCCTCCAGTCTAGTGACACTAATTGGTCTGACACCTCTGTTATTTTAGTCACACAGACTGATTCTGGATTGTCACAGTGCCACCAGGGAGTGAGCTGTGAGATTTATGTGAAGGGGGGAAGGTGCCTCACTGTCCCGCTGGGCTGTAGGTTCATTCATTCTCCAGTCCCTGCTTCCAACAGGAGCTGCATAATTTCTTGGGCTCTTCCTGGGCCCCTCTCCAGAAGCAAGGAGCAGGGCCTGTGGGGCCCAGGAACTTACACAGGCTCTGAGTAAACCAATCTGCTTTTCTCCCTCTTCCTAAGCAGAGCTTCCCCCCTTCTCCAGCCCAAGCAGTTTCATCCAAGCCAATCCCAGACCACACAGCACCAAGGACAAACAGCCAATAGCCCCAGCACAGAGCCACACAGGCATTAAAAATATGTTTATCTTTAATGATCCAAGATTCTGCAAGACACACTGATATACCCAGAACTGGGTGGAAATACAGCTTTCTCAGCGGTGCTGCCGCCAACCTAGGGGGAGGGAGGGGCTGGATGCTGGCTGGAGACCCTCCCCCCAGGTACAGTTCTGACCTCACAGGAGTCTCAGTGCCCTATCTCCATGGAAACCAGCCTGGCACTGGGATGGGGCCCTAGGGAGCCCATAGGAGCATCTCTGAGAGGTATTTCCCATTAAAAACAACCACAGGTGCCCTCCCCCACCCAAAGCTACTGCCCAGCTTCCCCTCTTCCCCCTCTGCCACGACAGAGGAAATGGAGTGACCACAAAAGGACAAACAAAAGTGACTGTACTTCCTATTGGGCAAGAAAAACGAAGGGAGGGGTTCGCAAGGTGGCTGTGGCAAATGGGGGTGCCATGATTGCCAAAGGGCCAGGTGTGACCCAACCACAGAGATACCCCATGTTGCCAGGGGGCCACTACTCTGGGGCATAGAAAAAGGCAGGTCTGCAAGGCTGCTTCCTCCTCTAGAGCTGCCCAGGTTCAGATCAAAAGGGGATGGATGGGGCCCAGGAAGGCTCCACAACCCCAGGAGGCAGTCACACCCCCTGCCAAGACACTACCTGTGTCGAGACACAGCGTCAGGGATGTGTGGCCCACATGCCTCCCTTCCCGGCCTGCGGGCTGTCAGAGGTCCGGCTGAGAAGAACTCCAGGGAAGACCAGGTCAGGGGTCAGGGGAGGAGACAAAATCTTCTCCAACTTGGCATCAAAACAGAGCAAGTTCAAAGAAGCAAACCCTCGATTTGTAGAGCAGCTGCCCCTGGCCTACACCCACTTAGGGTTGGCCCAATAAAAAGCTGGGCAGAGCAGGAGCATGGCCGCCCTCAGGGCAGTGCATGGAACTCAGAAAAGTGAGTCTACAGGATACAAGAGAGAATGGCAGAGCCAAGGCCCTGCTGTTCTCTGGCAAGTCCTCCACCGGCCGCACGCTCCCTGCGCCTGGACCTCAAACCCACTGTGGGAGCAGCAGCCTCAGGCTGAGCCCTGGCAGGCAGGTCTCCGGGGAGGGAAGTTCAAGAGGTGTCCCAGAAGGAACGTGAGAGTCCTCTGAAGGCCCCTGACTGAGTTCTTCAGGGAGAATGGAGAGGAGACCACCCACCCCTTAATGACCAGGCTGCAGTGACTGTGCTCCCCAGTCCCTCTCCTTGAAGGGGAAAAAAAACCAGTCCTGTAAGCCCCAGGCAGAGCGCCCTGACTCAGAGAACGACAGGTCATTCGGCAGGGGTGGGCATTCCCACGCCCTCAGGCGCTGTGTGTCTGGATGAACGAGAGGACATCTTCCTTGGACAGCTTGTCTGGGTCCTGGGGCTTCTGGGAGTCATGCACACGGATGCCATCCCCCCACTCCCAGAAGAGCCTGCCATAGTAGCAGATGCTGGGGAGAAGGAAGAGAAAGGAGGTCAGAGGGCTGTACCCCGGTGGAGCAGGACCAAGAGATCACCACCCCAGCCCCGGCAACCGTGATTTAGAGGGTTGGTTCTTAAGGGTCGGGGGGGGAGGGGGAGCATCCTTTGACTCCGGGTAAGGGTCTTCTCTCTGGCAGCCAGAAGGGTACCCAGTAGGCCCCAGCTCCTCCTTCCTCACTTCCGGAACCAGCTTTTCCCAACAAAGAGCTGCTGCTGCTAATTGTGTCCATCTGGATTCCTACAGTGACTGATAGTCCTGGTTTGCCGCTTTAAGAAAACAGTATTAGTGTGGCAACAGAAACTAGTGTCCGTGGCTAACTACAGGCACATCAGGGCTGCTGGCTGCTGTCAAAACCTAGGACTAACAATCTGGCCAATGGACACTGGGTCCTAATGAGGGACGACTAGGACCTTGAGTCCCAAGGGGCATGGCTGCAGGCCCTCAGTAGGTTCCCACTATCAGGCCAGTACCGGAAAGTCACGCAAGCAGTGGCCACTCCAAGGGGGCAGATGCCCTGCCTGGGTGAGGCCCTGCCCACTGAGGACCCTCAACAATCACAGCAGATACTGGCATCATTCGCCTCTCACTGAGCCTCTACCCAGAAGAGGGCCACATCCCCACCCTTGGGAGGAGCCCGGCCCGCGCTCAGGAGGGCCCCTGCTTGGGCACCATCTTTCTTAGGACTTGGGGTGTGCCCCAAGGGGGCTGGCATCCTGGCAGGAGCACCTGAAGCTATGGAGGGGGAAGGCACGGAGGAGGGCCGCTTACTGAAATGGGGCAATGGAGTCTGCAGGGAGATCGAAGGTAGAGATCTTGGTCTTCTTGTTGTAGAAGAACTTCCTCTTGAAGCTTTTGCTGAATCCCATAGTCCACGGCTCTGACAGAAGGAAGAGGGAAAGGTCGTAAAGGACACACGTTATTCACAGGGGACAGGGCCAGACCAACATACGGGTGTGTCTTCCTACACTCCTGTTCTTCCAGTCCCGTCTTCCAAAAAGCAGGCAGAGAACAGCCTTGAGGATACAGCCTTGATCACCAGCCTGAAGAGGCTCAAGGAGGACACCTAAGATAATTACTTCTCAACCTGCCACCAGGGCGACAACTCTGGGACCGTGGCAAAGAAAGGGCTCTGTTAGCTAGAGGGCATTGAAGAGAAAGGGATGGTACTGAGGATGCAAATGGCCAAGCTTGACTTTCTGGATCTGCTGCTGCCCCCTTGAGAAGGCCCTTTTCCTGCCATGAGGACATGATCTGTGCACAGACCAACTACGCTCCTCTCTCGCCAGCCCCAAACCAGTCCCCGGGTGGGGGGAGGGGCGCGGGGGGGAATGCAGTCCCCACCCCTCCAAACTACACCTCCAAGAAATGCCAGCCTGGCCGCTGTGCACCTTAGCAGGCAGCTTTTGGCTCTGGCTCAGTCAGGGTCTGGGCCATCATCCCGGCCGTGGGAAAGAGGACAGGGAACAATCCCCCATCACCTACCGTTCACCGTCCTGACGATGTAGAGGCCAGTGGGCACAAAGTGCCGGTCATCCCGCCCTGTGTAGCTGAGCTTCGGAGTGCCGCTGGAGCCCTTGATGATCTTCATTTCTAACCTGATCTCCCCGAGATGAGTCAACAGGAAGTGTGAGTGCGTACATGAGCAAGCGAGCGAGCGAGCACGAACGCGCCCTCACATTAGTCTCTGGCTGATATCAAAACCTCACCACCCACAGGATTTATCTCAGCTCAACATAAGAAACTGAGGCAGAGACAGGAGCTGCTCCAGGCCACACAGCAAGGGAGTCTGTGCAGAGCTGGACGTAGGACTCGGGCTCTAAACTCTCAACTACACAGTGGAGGCAGAAGCATGACAGATGGCCCTGCTCTGTCGCTGCTGTTGCGGTCGGGGTTCAGGATGACACCAGTAAGGGTAAGATCCGAGACCAGAGGTGCCACTGGGCCTTCAGTCCACCACCAAAGGCATCTCAGTAGCCACTAAAGAGTTAACCCGAGACCATGGAGTCCTGGCCCAGCTCCTGTGGCTGGCCGTGGTGGGCACAAGCCCAGGATAAGACTCACAGACCGGAGCACCCCGCACACCACCAAGAATACGAGGAAGCAGCTCTGCCCCCCTCTACCCTCCAGGCTCAATCTCTGTCAGCACCAGGAGCTGGGATTTACAGCATTTCAAGCAGCTGGCTGCTCTGCCCCTCACAGGGACGACCGTAACTATTACGGCGTCAGTGAGCCCGTATTTCTGCCTGACACACACCCGCCCTGCTCCCCCCGAAAGGGTGCTGCATCAGCGCGCAGCCGGGGGGCTCGTGGCTGCAGCAGGGGGGTCAGAGGCAGCCCACGGGGCCAACTCACTGCCTCCCCCGCAACCCAGCTCTGCAAAAAACACTGCTGCACCCCCAACCCCAGCTCCTCTCAAATCCTGAGCTAAGACAGAGTCACTCACCTGACAAAGATCTTCTCCATCTCCTCCAGCCTGTACACCTCCTTCACCCTGTGTGTAGAGGGACAGAGAGGGGACAAAGGCTTCCTGGGGACTGAGGGGGCAGACATTCTTGTCTGGCAGCAGCTAGGAGGTAGGAGGCGGTGCCTGTCCTTGTCCCCTGCTTTGGGTCCCTGTACCCCCACCCCACCAGAATGAGGACCCCCAGGCTGGCTCACCGCTGTTCCCCACAGACATGCCCCTAGCTCAGAACTACCAAACACCACTCTGGGCCTGCCCCAGGGCAACTGGGGAGCACAACATGGTTATGGAAGAAGGATGAGAGGGCAAGGTCGGGCAGACAAAGCCGTCTCCGCCAGCATTCCCACCCTAAGTGATTTTCCCTGTCACCACGAGAAGCACCGAGGTCAACACTCATGCCCAGGTCTGTTGCCGTGGATTTTAGGGCTTCCTGTAGCAGAGTTACTTCCAAACGGTTCTAACAAGCCTTTTACCACAGGAGGCAGGACTCCTCCACCTCTGGGGGCCCTTGAATACATCTTTGGAACTGCTACCGGGTAATGTCCCCAGGGCCCCAGCAACCAGACCACCAGCAACACAGGGAGGGTCCCTGGAAGGTGGCCCTAAGGACCGGGCAGACAGATTTTGCATAAAGGGTAAACAGATACCTCACTCTCTAGTCACATGAAGCCCCAAAGGTAATAACCTCTGACCTGGGAGCAGCCTGGAAAGACTGTTCTCCATCTGTTGGCTCCCTGACTGTCCTCATCCTCCTCTCCTCCCTCGGGGGCCTGGAACTTTCACACTATCTAACATGACAACAAACTTTCTCTTTTTCATGTTCAAAAACTCCCATTCCCTTAGCACCCTTCTCTTACCTGAAAAAAATGAAAAGGCCAGGTGATATGCTAATGATATTCAAGCGTGCACATGCGATTCACAAGGTGTGTGAGCACGTGCATCTTAAATGGGGACACCTTAACCCCTAGGAACGAATCTCTCCTCTGCAGGTTGGCCCACTGGGACAGGCAGGTTGGGGAGAGACTCTGGGGCGAAGGATCTGTCCTGGCAACCCAAACAATTCACTCACCAAGGGTAGTCTTCTCTCTAAAGCCAACCTTGCCTGGTCCCCCCTACTGAGTTCTCCCATCCCCCACAGGATGGGGAAGCCGGAACTGGCCACAAAGCAGCAATGGGGGACCGGGGGTTTGGAAGAGAGAGAACATATGCTCACCTGATGGGATTCATGTCAGGCCGACTGGGCTTGGAAACAGCTTTCACAAATTTCTCAGCAAGCTGAATTCTACAGTTCAAACAGAGACTCTCAGAGGCAAGCAAAGGCGCCTCCACTAGCACCCCTGCCCCCAGGGCATTTCCACGCCAGCCGTGAGGGAACACGTCAAGTGTGCAGCACCACTGCTCCGAGAAGCAGCACTCCCGCCCCCAGGAAGCCCACCCCGCCCTCCTCCACTGCCTTCGTTATGCAGGCCTGTGCTCTCTGGATTCCCCCTTCGGCTCTGTCCCGGGAGGCAGTCCTGAAGTGTGCCTGGAGGTGTGCTCAGTCCCCTCCAGGCAACCTCAAGTATGGGCTTTGCGGTCTTTACCACCTGTGTCCACTCCCCCCTAACTACTGATACCACAGCACACCACACAGAAGAATCGCCTTAGCAGTGATGTCACAACACGGTGGTGTCAGATGTCCCTTTTTGTCCCCTTCCCCACGACGGATCAGGCATCCGTCCACAAACAAAAGGGATCCAGATGAACAGACTGAAATGGGACCACCCATGCTTAAGACATGTTCTTTAGAGACCCTTCCTCTCTCCATAAGGTTATCGTCTTGCTCAACCTTAACACAAACATCACTTCTGAACAGCTGTGGCAAAATCAAGTGTGCTGGAATCTACGGCCATCAAGGCCATGCCCTAGCAAACTCTGTGGTGCCGATATTAATTCCTCTCCTTGCCCCTGGAACCAGCCAATGGATGGGAAAGGGAAACTAAGGCTATCCTCAGGCAAGGAAGACCTCGGTGAGGGGCCAAGCCCCGGAGGCTGCTGCCAGAGCTGCCCTGGCCTACCCCGCCCTCCCTCCCTCCCCAGGGCCCAGCTCAAACCGCTGGTTAAAGTGCTGCTCTCGCACGTCGCTGCCATTCAGCACGAGGACATCGAGGATGTGGATGGCACTGATTTTCCGCTGGGCCTTCCCCTAGAAGGATAAGTACACTGCCCACCCTGCCAGGCACTGGCCGGGGCCCATTCTGCCCACCATGGCATGCTGGCCTCCATTCTACCTGTAGCCAGACAAGAGAAGGACTCCAGACACAGGATATTTCTCTTGCCCCCCTTCCCAGCTCATTCTCAGCACCACACTGGCCCAGACTTCTAAACGGGCAGAGATCTGAGGCTTTGGGTGATGAGCCCCCCGGAACCCAGGGAGAGGCGGCCGCCATGATGCTCCAGCCAGGGCCTAGCATCCCAATCCTGTCAACTGTTCCCACTGACCGTTCTGAAAGTCATCTGTATGGTTGTAATGGCCGAAGCTCAAGGGATCCCTGGTAAAAGCAAAATCAGCAGCTAAAAAATACCCAACAGGCCCACTAGGGCCCTCACTGCCCAGAGATGACCGAGATCCCCTCTTCCACACATGGGGACTGTGGTCCTTCCTACCTCAACATATCATGGTTTAGAGCAACTACTCAAGGAGGAGGAATCATCACAAAGCCTTCCCCCAGCCCTGGGCCCTGTCAAGCACCATACAATGTAACCCAGTTAACTCAGGGGGAGCTTAGCTATACAGCTTAGCTGGCAGGGCCAGAACACGTGAGCAGAACCACCTCTGACCTCCCCTTTCAGCTCATGGACGATCTCCACAGACAGCAGAGTATCCCGGGGTAGCTCTGTCTTCAGGTCCAGCTTGACCCAGCGGTCTGACTGGCGGCCATCCCATGTGTAAATCTGGGACTTCTATGGGCAGAGAGAAAGGGCCCCATCAGGCAGGCATGGAGATCGAGGGGTGAGAGGCTCAGTTCTCAAATGGGCTTTTTGTCGGCAGCTATAAGCTGATGGGGCTGGGAAATGTCAGAAGAAAATGTCTAGGAGAGATTAGCCAGTTATACTTCAGCAATAGGGATCTGGTGGTCCCAGTGAGAGGGAACAGGCCCAGGGCACCATTCAAAAGGCCTAAGGCCACGATGAGTAGCCATCAGGAAAGATCAAGCTTGCTGTCTATTTCTCTGAGGTGAGGTTGTAGAAGGAGCCGGGGCGGAGGGGGGGAACCGCAAGTAAAAAGAAAAAGATCAAGTGTGAGAGAACACAAGTAAGTGAGGGAGAGAGATAAAGTTACACAGACATACAAGGCAGAGTAGAAAGAAAGAGCAATGATGACTTTACCCAATTAAGATACAGAATTGCCAAGGCTTGGGGCGCCTGGGTGGCTCAGGCAGTTAAGCATCTGACTCTCAGTTTCGGCTCAGGTCATGATCTCAGGGCTGAGAGATCACTGGGCTCAGTCCTGGCCGTGAAGCCTGCTTAAGATTCTCTCTCCCCCTCTCCCACTCCCCCTTTCGCTCACACACACGCCCGCTTTCTCACAAAAAAAAAAAGAAAGAAAAAATTGTCAAGGCTTTCCCTTATCTTAGACTCTAAGGGCTCCAGAGCAAGACAGGATGAGGATGGATGGTGTTGCAAAGAAACGGCTGTGTGGATTCAAGCCACATTAGCCTGTTGACCATCCTGCTAGCCTAGGAAGCTTACCGTCACAAGAAAAGAAGCAGCGTTCCCTTTAGCAATGCACAGAGATGAGTCAACAAATGTGTGAATGAATGAAAAACGGAATGAATGAATGAATGGCACTTGGCTAACTCAGAGGAAGAAAGGAAGTGAAGCTTTAAGAAATACCCTCCCTGGGGTCAAAGCCCCAGCTCCTTGGTGCTAAGAGAACACGCACCAAGTGTGGCAGGCAGCTGTCCAGACTCCCACAGACTGAGACCAAGGTTCCACCACCCCAAAGGCTAGATGGGAAGCCAGCAGCAGACTTACCCCCAGGCCAATGAGGAACTTCTGCTCGCTGCCAGACACCATGCAGCGGTAGTCAAGCACTGGGCGGATCTTCTCCAGAGTTTTGGAGGTGAGCAGTGTGGGCTTATAGCTGAAGATGTCAATCTCAGTGCCCTGCAGCCCCGGGTCAGAGAAAACACGGCTGGGTTGGGGGAATGGACAGCGCTCAGTAAGGGTGCCTATATGGGGGTGGGGGCAGGCTGGGAGAGGCGAGGGACAGGAAGAACTGGCTCTCTGAAACATGCCCCCCTGCACCCCGGCTCTACCTAACCACACATTAACTGGGATCTAATTCCATCTGCTTGGAGTGTTCCTTTAGGACCTATTAGGACAGGCTGGGAAGGGAAAGAACACCGAGTCCCTGAGTACAGATCAATTTACCAGAGCCATAAGGAAATGTCACCAGAATATAAAAGCCACCCCACCCCTTCAATAAAACTGAAGGCGAGGACTCATCAGTAGTTGGTTTGAGAGCAGTTAAGTGGCCTCTCCACCCCACTTAGAAAAAATGTACACATGCTACTCTTTCGAGGTCATCTTAACCACATTCTCCAGTCCTTGACCCCACAAAACCAGCACAATGGCCCACTATCTAGGCCAGATTTAAATGAAGCCCAGAGAAAAGCTGGAAATCAGGTGCTAGGAAGAAAAACCGGGCAGAAGAAGTCCAAGGACCAGCTCCCCAGAAACAGAACAGGGAGTCTAGGGTTAGGCCAGCCCCACTGTGGAGCTCCCCTGACGGCCCCTCTTGGCCTCTGCCCAGCTCCCCTGCCTGAGATCATCCCACACTTCATTGTCTTCCCTGCAGGCAAATCTCATGCGACTCTGAACTCGCCAGGGAGTGACAGCCAACCCCACCCTTTGGGCGAGTGGGAATGCTGAGCACATCACATCTCAGGACAAGAGGCTTCAGGCAACCCGATGGGCTCTTGGGGAATTCAACACCCTATACCAAAGGTTCCCACCTGTGGTGGCCTCAGCCTAGCCCGTCAGAGCCCAGGAGGTGCCTGCACAAACCCTCTGGAGGCCAGACATCTGGGGGATCTCAGCGATACTTTCCACATCCAAAGTTAGGCCTCTCAACTTTTTATTTTCACCAGATACAAACTTACCTGGATTAGCTCAAAGAACTTAGATTTGGGGTCTGAGGAAGAAGGAGCAACTCGAGCCTGGTCTGGGATCTGAAAGGAGACAGCAACGAGCTTTGACTTTCAACTGCACTTTCCACAAAGGCTGTGTGTGAGCATATGCAGGCGAGGGGATAGGTCCAGACGGGGGAAGAGGCAATGGCACCTAACAAAGGGGGCTAGGAAGCAGGAGATGGAGGTGGGTAATCCAGCCACTGCCCCACTTCAGGCCCTGTGGTTGCACACCACAAAGGCCACTTCCCTCTCTCTGGGGCTCTCTGTGGGCAGTGTTGCAGTACCGGGCCCCAGCAGCAAAAGGAGGCCTGGTCACCCACCACCCTTGCCCTTTCTGACCCAACTGCAGGACCACACTGACAGTGGAAGGGCCACGAAGGTAACTCCTAAAAATGTTGAAACATCCGGTTCTGGAACGTCGGGAGGGGAGGCAGGCATTTTCAAACAAGGGGAGACCCTAAGGTGACAGGGTTGGTCAATCCATTCTTCTCTACAGCTTCCCTGCCCTGCAGCAACAATGGGCTGGGGAGATGCTCACCCCCCAAAGTCGAAGGCACTCTTTCCGGATCTCTGCCTGCCGAGGCTCACTCAGGGTCCTGAGAAAATGAAGCCAACAAGTGATGAAAAGCTCCAAAAGGCGTACCCCTCAGAACCCCAGAGAGAGGAAGCCCACAAGAATAAACGTGCACACACATGCCGAGGCCACACGGCCATCAGCTCAGGATGCTGACAACACTCACACGGCTCTGCCCCTGAAGCATGGGTGCTCAGATGTACACAGAATGGGATGACCTCCCATTCCCACCACAAAGGGAAGGGGGACTGCCTTCCTGACCACCCTGGATGCCAGAATTCCCCACACAGCCTTCTCTCAATTACCCGTCAGCACATTCTGGCTCCTCCTCTGCTGAGAGAGGCCACGTTAAATCCATCCCAGTGGATGTCACTCTGTCCCAGAAAGCTGACTCAGCTTATGCTCACCCCCTACCAGAGGGCTGGCTCTCCTTGACCAATCCTATCTCCCCTCTCTGGATCACTCTTCACTCCGTGTCCCCTCAACGTTATGTGTTCTATTCACACTACGCCACTCTACGCCCCCTGACGCAGTTACTGACTCTTCCTGTATCCTTCTGCTGGGTTACTCTTCTCTGCCCAAACACAACCACAAAGTCTGGGAGGGCAAGGTTCATGTCATATACTCCTCCGGCATTCTTCACAGACCACAGCAGAGTGTAAGATAAAAGAGTAGATGTTTTAAAACGTTTGTTGAAATGAAATAAACAAAGAGCTTAAATCTTTCCTTGAAATAGGTGAATTCTGGGGAGTGGGCAACACTTACGTGTCTTGAACAAAGGCATGGATTTTGGCCAGAGCTTTGATCTGCAGACTACAGTGGCTAGAGAGAGGGAGAGAGGAAAAAAAAATTTAATTTCAGAAGGATTACCAAAAAAGACAGCCAAAAGACATCAAAAAAGAGAAGTTCAGCCAGAGCAGTGCTATCTACATTTGGGGAAGAGGGGTGGAGGACCTGAAAGAGAACTCCCTTGACCACACCCCAAGGCACAGTTACATGGGGCCTGCTTACAATAAAGCAGAACTGAGTTAAACCCTTCAGACACTCAGCTCCCAAGTCCTGCTAAAAAGGAGGGTTCTGATCCCATCCTTAAAAATGTGAAAGCAGTAGTGAACTAAGTCTAAATAAAGCAACAACAAAATCCAGACCCAGTTCAACTGCAGACTAAACCCTATACTAACAGCTGCCCTTTCTACTTTAATCCCCAATGTTCTTTTACACACAATGTCTGGCATTAAATAAAAAAGTACGTGACATGAGATAAAGCAAGAAAATGTGACCAACTAGCAAGAGGGAAAACAATCCAGCAGCACAAGATCCGAATGCTAGAATTATCAGACAGGGCCCCTAAAATAACTGAAAAACATGTTAAAGGATCTCGCAGAAAAGATGTACAATGTGCATGCAAAATAGAGGATTTCAGCAGAGATGTAAAATCCACACTTCTAAAAAACAAAGATTCTAGAAACAAAATAAATATTGTAAATATTTAAAATTTAGAATTAGAATCTAATGATTCTAAAAATATAATATTAGAGATGAAGAATGATTTTGAGGGGCTTATCAGCAGACTGAAAACAGTAGAGAAAAGAATCAGTGAACATGGGGACTGAAACATAAAGAGAGAGAAAAATGAAAAAAACACACAAGCATTGAAGCTCTATAGGACAAAAGCAAACAGTTTAACATAAATAAGTAGTCTCAGAAGCAGAGAAAAGAACAGGACAAAAATACTGACAAGATAATGGTCAAGAATTTTCCCAAACTGATAAATGAAATCAATCCACAGATCCAATGTCAGACAACCCCAAGCAGAATCAATACAAAGAAAACCAGATATAAACACATCATAGTCAACATGCTGAAAACAAAGATAAAGGGAAAATCTCGAAAGCAGTGAGGAAAAAGGACACACAACATGCATAAAAACAGTAAGAAAAATGGCTGACTTCTCATCAGAAACAAGGAAGGCAGAGAACAATGGAACATTATTTTTCAAGTGCTGAAATAGAAACATAGCCAACCTCGAATTCTATATCCAGTGAATATTCTTCAAAGATGAAAGGGAAATAAATACACTTTCAAAAGACAAAAGCTGAAGGAATTACTCCAGCACACTTGCCCAACAAAAATAGGCTAAAAGAAATTCTTTGGGCCAGAGGGAAATGATTCCAAATAGAAACCTGGGTCTGTAGGAAGGAATGAAGAACACCAGAACGGGTAAATAGGTCAGTCAATATCAAGGACCTTTAAAAAAAGATTAAATTTACAAATACAGGCCCACCTCGTTTATTGCACTTCACACGACTGCACTTCACAGATAATGCATTTTTTACAAACTGCAGGTTTGTGGCAACCCTGTGTCGAGATCTACTGGTGCCATTTTCCCAACAGCATTTGCTCAATTCATGTCTCTGTGTCACATTTTGGTAATTCTCACAATATCTCAAACTTTATTATTATTATCATCATTATTATTATGTTTGTTATGGGATCTGTGATCAGTGAACTCTGGAGCCTGAAGATGGAACTGAATTGCTATAAAACTTTAACAGATGAGGCGCTGCTCCTTATGGATGAGCAAAGACAGTTTCTTGAGAGGGAATCTAGCCCCGGTGACGATGCTGTGAAGACTGCTGAGCCGACAACAAGGGGTTTAGGATATTTCATGAACGCAGTTCATAAAGCAGCGGCAGGGTGTGAGAGGACCGACTCCAATTCTGAAAGAAGCTCTGTTGGTAAAACGTTATCAAACAACACTGCATACCACAGAGAAACTGTTCATGAAAGCAAGAGTCATCCAGTGTGGCAAATGTCTTATTTTTAGAGATTGTTGTCTTATTTTAAGAAATTGCCCCAGCCACCCCACCTTTAGTAACCACCACCCTGATCAGTCAGCAGCTATCAGCACCGAGGCAGGACTCTGCACTAGCAAAAAGATTAAAACTTGCTGAAAGCGCAGACAACGATCAGCATTTTTTAGCAATAAAGTATTTTTAAGATTTGTACATTGTTTTTTGTACATAATGCTATTACACACTTAACAGACTACAGTATAGTGTAAACATAACTTTATATGCACTGAGAAACAAAAAAATTAATTTGTCCTGCTGTATTGCAATATTCATCTTATTGCGGCAGTCTAGAACCAAAGCCACAACATCTCCGAGATATGCCTATATGGGCATGTGTACCTTTAAATCTCTTTAAAAGACGACATGGACTTTATAGTTTAAAATTAAAATAACAGCAAGGTCAAGTAGGGTTTATATGAAACAAGAACACGCATATGCAAGTAAATGCATATTTACTATGGTAAGGTTCTTACACTGTTCATGAAGTAGAATACTTTTTGAAGGTAAAGCATGATAAAGATGCATACTGTAATCTCTGAAACAGCTAAAACAGAACACAAAAAGTATAAAAAAGAAAAAACCAAGAGATATAAAGGACTATTAAAAAATACCAAACTTTCCTCCCCAAAAAGGAAGGAACAGAGAAACAAAAAGAAGACAGGATAAACAGAAATCAAACCACCACGACAGAAGATTTAAACCCAAATATATCAATAATTACATTCCATGTAAACACTCTAATTAAAAGGCAGAGACTGTCACACTGGACAAGAAGGTAAGACCCAAGCATATGTTATTTACAAAGACAAAGACAGGTTGAAAATAAAAGGACATAAAAAGACAAACCAAACAAATACTAAGCAAAAGAAAGCTGATGTAGCTATATTAATACCAGACAAGGCAGAATTCAAGACGAAGAGTATTACTAGAGGTAAAGGAGGATATTTCATAATGACAAAAGGCCAATTCATTAAGAATAACAGAGAACACAGATTTAGAGACTAATATACCTCATGAACACAGACTCAATATTAGTAAATCAAATATAGTAATATGTAAGAGTGATACTCATAATCAAACCATATCCAAAAATGCAAGATTTGTTTACCATTTGAAAACCCCTCAATGTAACTCACTGTATTAATGGAATAAAGAAAATAACATAATAAATTCTATAGATACAAAAAAATTTTTGACAGAATCAAATATCCATTCATGATAAAAACTCTAAACAAACTCAAAATAGAATAAAACTCTGTCAACCTGATAAAGGACTCTTAAAAAACCTACCAACACCATACTTAATGATTAAACACTTTACACTTAAAATCAAG
The DNA here is from genome assembly GCF_002007445.2 of Ailuropoda melanoleuca. Classification (NCBI taxonomy): domain Eukaryota; kingdom Metazoa; phylum Chordata; class Mammalia; order Carnivora; family Ursidae; genus Ailuropoda; species Ailuropoda melanoleuca. The sequence continues at coordinate 32,187,911 of NC_048222.1, read as the reverse complement.
AATAAGGCGGGGCGCCTGGGTAGCACAGTCGTTAAGCGTCTGCCTTTGGCTCAGGGCGTGATCCCAGGGTTCTGGGATCGAGCCCAACATCGGGCTCCCTGCTCCGCTAGGAGCCTGCTTCTTCCTCTCCCACTCCCCCTGCTTGTGTTCCCTCTCTCACTGGCTGTCTCTCTCTGTCAAATAAATAAATAAAAAATCTTAAAAAAAAAAAAAAAAGAAAGAAAGAATAAGGCAAGGCTGCCTGCTTTTATCACTTCAATTCAACATCAAACTGGAGGAATTAGTCTGTGCAATAAGACAAGTTAAAAAAAAAAAAAAAACAGAGCTACCATACGATCCAACAATTCCACTTGTGGGCATTTATCCAAAAGAACTGAAATCAGGATCTTGAAAAGATATCAGCAGCCCCATGTTCACTGCAGCACTATGCACAATAGCCAAGATGTAGAAACAACCTAAATGTCCACTGACAGATGGATAAAGAAAATGTGGTAATGTATATACGATGGATTATTTTTAAAAATTTTTTATCTTAAGTAAACTCCACGCCACATGTAGGGCTCAAACTCAAAACTCCGAGATCAAGAGTCACATACTCTACTGACTGAGCCAACAAGGCACTCCTTTACATACGATGGAGTATTATCCCAGCTTTAAAAAAAAAAGAAATTAAGAAACATGAGACAACATGAATGAACCTTGGGGACATCATGCTAAGTGAAATAAACTAGTCACAGAAAGACAAATATTGCATGATTCCAATTATATAAGGTATCTGAAATAGTCAAATTCATAGAACCAATAAGTAAACATTCTCACAGGACACACAGTCAGTATACAAAAATCAATTGTATTTCCACTTACTAGCAATGAACTAGAAAATGAAATTTTAAACATACTACTTAAAATACATCCAAATGCACAAAATTCTTAAGGATAAATTTAGCAAAAGATGTGTAGGACCTCTATACTGAAAACTATAAAACTCTGCTGAGAGACATTAAAGAAACTAAATAAATTGGCCTTCTTTTTTTTTTTTTTTTTACTTATGGATGGGAAGATTCAATTTTGTTAAGATGTCAATTCTCGCCAAATTGATTCATAAATTCAATGTAATCTCCATCAAAACTCCAGCAGGCTTTTTGTAGGGATTGACAAACTGATTCTGAAATTACATAGAACTGCAAAAAAAAAAAAAAAAACTAGACTAGCTAACAGTCTTGAAAGAGAAGATCAATGCTGGAGAACATACACTACCGACCTCAAGGTAACTTGTTTCAAGGTACAGTCATCAAGAGAATATGGCAAAGGACAGACAAACAGATTGATAGAATAGAACAGAGTGTTCTAGATATAATCAATCACACACACATATAGTCAAATAATTTTCAACAAGAGTGACAAAGCAATTAAATGGAAAAAGGAAGGTATTTTTAACAAATGGTGCTAGAACGGGATAGCTATAAGGAAAAAAAAAGAACTTCAACCCCTACCATCACACCACATTCAAAAATTAATTTCAGGTGGACTATAGACCTAAATGAATGAAACTTCTAGATGAAAACAGGAGAATATTTTCATGACTTTAGTGTCGGCCAAGACTATTTAGGGAAAAAAAAAATCACCTGTAACAAAAAGAAAAAATTGATAAATTAATTTCCTCATCAAAATTTAAAAATTCTAGGCATCCAAACTGAAAGAAAAATTAGTAAAATTACCTCAGTTCACAGATAACATGAACTTTTATGCAAAAAACCCTAAGGATTCCACCAAAAACTATTAAAACTAATAAGCAAATCTGGCCAACTTGCAGGATACAAAAATCAACACACAAAAACCAGTCATTTCTATACACTAATAATGAACAATCTGAAAAGGATTAAGAAAACAACTCCATTTACAATAGTGTCAAAAAGAATAAAATACTTAGGAATGAATTATTATTATTTTTTAAAGATTTTATTTATTTGACAAAGACACAGCGAGAGAGGGAACACAAGCGGGGGAGTGGGAGAGGGAGAAGCAGGCTTCCTACTCAGCAGGGAGCCCAATGCGGGGCTCGATCCCAGGACCCTGGGATCATGACCTGAGCCGAAGGCAGACACTTAACAACTGAGCCACCCAGGCGCCCCACTTAGGAATAAATTAAAGAATTGTAAGACTTATACACTAAAAGCTACAAAACACTGCTGACAAAAATGGAAAAAGACATAAATGTATGGAAAGACATCCTGTCATCATGGATTGGAAGATCAATATTGTTAACATAACAATACTACTATCCAAAGCAATCTACAGATGCAATGCAATCCCTATCAAAATCCCAAAAGCAATTTTTGCAAAAACAGAAAAACCCATCCTAAAATTCATATGGAATTTCAAGGGCCCCCATAGCCAAAATAATCTTGTAAAAAAGAAAAACAAATTGAAGGACTCACACTTTCTCATTTCAAAACTTACTACAAAGCTAGAGTAATCAAAACTGTGGTACAGGCATATAGACCAATGGAACAGAATAGAGAGCCCAGAAACAAACCCTGCATATATGATAAAATGATTTTCAACAAGGGCACCAAGACCATTCCATGAGGAAAGAACGCATTTCAACAAGTGAGCTGGGGAAACTGAATATCTACATGCAAAAGAATGAAGTTGGACCCTTATCTTACATCTACAAAAATTAACTCAAAATGGATCAAAGACCTATATATAAAAGCTAAAACTATAGAACTCTTATAAGAAAACAGAGCAAAAACCTTCATGATGTTAGATTCAATAATGACTTCCTAAATATTACATCAAAAGCATAAGCAATAAAAGAAAAACTAAATTGAACTACCATCAAATTAAAAACTGTACACTGAAGGACATAATCAATACAGGGGGGAAAAAAGCAAAGAATGAGAGAAAATATTTCAAATCATATATCTGATGAGGGATTAATATCCAGAATACATAAAGAACTCCTACAATTCAAAAATGAAAAACAAACCAATTTAAAGATAGGCAAAGGACTAGAATAGGCATTCCTCCAACGAAGATACACAAATAGCCCAATATAAAAATATGTACAATATCATTAATCATTAGGGATACAAGTCAAAACTACAGTGAGTTATCATTTCATACCCACTGGGATGGCTATTATCCAAAAAACAAAAACAGAAACAAAAAAACAAAAAAGAGACTGAGAGAGAGACAATAACAGGTGCTGATGAGGATGTGGAGAAACTGGAACCCTGGAGCATTACTGGTGGGAATGTGAAATGGGGCAGGTGCTATAAAAAATAGTATGGCAGTTCTTCAGTAGCTGCACCACTTAAGCAGAACTACTTACATGATCCAACAATTTCACTTTTTGGTATTTACAGAAAAGAACTGAAAGCAGGGGTTCAGTTATTTGCACATCAATATTCAGAGCAGTATTATTCACAATAGCTACAATGTGGGGAAAATCCAAATGTCCAAGAACAGATGAATAAACAAACTGTGGCATATACATATGGAATATATTATTTAGCCCTGAAAGGACTGAAATTTTGACACATGCTACAACATGATGAATTGTGAAAACATGCTAAGTGAAATAAGCCAGACACAGAAGAACAAATATTGTATGGTTCCAATTATACGAGGTACTTAGAACAGGCATATTCATGGAGCTAGAAAGTATAATAGGGGTTTACCAGGGGCTTGGGGTGGGGGAAATGGGGAGTTATTGTTTAATGGCTACAGAGTTTCTCTTTTGGATGATTAAAACATTCTGGAAATATACAGTGATAATGGTTCCAGAACAATGTGAATGACTATATTTAATGCCACAGAATTATACATTTTATAAAGGGTCAAAACGGTAAACTTTATTTTATGTATATTTAAACACCATAAAAAAATGATTGCAAAATTTTAAACTTCTGCTTATCAAAAGATACCATTAAGAAAATGAATAGGTAAGTCACGCATTAGGACAAAATATTCACAACGTATATATTTGAAACCAGCCTTGTATTCAAAATAAATAGTTACTACAATTTAATAAAAAGACAAATCAATTTTTAAATGGTCTAAAGATTTGAAGAGACACATCATAAAAGAAATATACAAACAGCCAATAACCACATGAAAAGAGGTTCAACATCATTAGTCATCACAGAAATGCAAATCAAAACCACAAGAGATGCCACCTCAAAGAAAAGAAATAACATGTGCTAGTAAGGATGTGGAGAAAAAGGAATCCTTGTGCAGTGTTGGTAGCAATGTAAATTGGTGCACACGCTATGGGAAACAGGATAGAGTTTTCTCAAAAAATTAAAAATATAGAATTACTACCACAGTCCAGCAATTCTACATCTAGCCATTTATTCAAAGAAAACAAAAACACTAATTTGAAAAGCCATATGTGTCCCTAGTTCATCACACTGTCATTTACAATAGCCAAAATATGGAAGCAAGCTAAATGTCCATCCACAGATGAATGGATAAAGAAGATGAATACATACAATGGAATATTACTTGACCATGAAAAAAAGAATGAAATCTTACCATCTGTAATATGGATGGATCTAGAGGCTTTTATGCTACGTGAAATAGGTCAGACACAGAAAGACAAAAACCATATGACTTCACTTATATGTGGAATCGAAAAAACAAAACAAATGAACAAATAAAAACAAAACAGAAACAGACTTAACAGACATAGACAACAAACTGATGGCTGCCAGAGGGAAAGGAGTGGGGGGATGGACAAAACAGGGGATGGGGATTAAGAGGTACAATCTTCCAGTTAAATAAATAAGACACGGGAATATAATGTACAGCATAAGCAATATAGTTAATAATACTGTAACAACTCTGTATAGTGACATATGGTAACTAGACTTACTGTAGTGACCATTTCATATATGTATATAAACACTGAATCATTAAGTTGTACACCTGAAACTAATACAATATTCAATTTAAAAAATATATAAAAAAATAAAACCACAATGGTGGAACACTACACCCCCACCAGAATGGCTAAAATGAGAAAGACTAATAATACCAAATGTTGGCAAAGATACAACAATCAGAATTCTCGCACTCTGCTGCAGTGTGTATAAACTAGTACAAGCACTTTAGAAAGCTGCATGGCATTACTAAAAAGTTAAATACACATCTAACCTATGACCTAGAATTTCTGTTCTTGGATATTTATCTAAGAGAAATGAAAACATTTGTCCATCAAAAGCCCTGCACGAGAATGTTTTAGCAACTTTATTCATAACAGCCCCAAACTAGAAATATTTTAAGTGTCCATCAACAGAAGAAATTTGATGTGTCCATACAATGGACTATTACTCAGCAATAAAAAGGAACAAACACCACATGACAGATTCTCAAAAAACACTATGGTAAGGAGAAAAACACCAGACACACACAAATGTCTATGTATGATTCCATTTATACAAAGTTCTAGAACAGGCAAAACTAATCTAAGACAATAAAAATAAAGATTGGTTACTTCAGGATTGATGGACAGGGACACAAAGAAATTTCCTGAGGTTATAGTAATGTTTTTTTTTAATCTTAATAGAAATGTAGGATACATGGATATATGCATTTGTCAAAAATGACTGAAGTGTACACAAAGATTTCCATTTCAATTATGGAATTATACATCAATCTGTTTAAGAAAAGAGAGAAAACAAATTTGATATAGGATTGCTAAAACACTGCACTTTTGGGAGCACTGAGAAGTCCAGTTCTTTATCTTTTCCTTTTTTTTTTTTTTTTAAGATTATTTATTTATTTATTTGAGAGAGAATGGGCCAGAGAGAGAACACGAGCAGGGTGGAAGGGAAGAGGGAGAAAGAGAAGCAGACTCCCCACTGAGCAGGGAGCCCGATGTGGGGCTTGATCCCAGGACCTGAGCCAAAGGCAGACACATAACTGACTGAGCCACCCAGGCGCCCCTGAGAAGTCCAGTTCTGCCACAGTTGAGCAAAAAGAAGTCCAGAAATGTTACAAAGCCCTGGTTTTGTTGACTCTAGACTGGTTCGGGCCTGCTTCCTCACGTGTAACACACTGAAGTTCAGTATCTGCTCTACCTTGGTACCTTCCATTACCATCACGATGAAAGCTTATGTGGCAGTACTGTGGAAAGTTAAAATACTGTAGGATGATGGATAAATGGGTAGACTTCCTCTTCTTCTGTGACTCTCCACGGCCACCTGTACCTTCAAAATTCTCTGGGAGCCAGGACTGTATCCTTAGAAATGACCTTTCCAACACCTGTTTTGCCTCGTGAGAAAGCACTTCTACTGATTCACTGCTACTATACAACTCTGCAACGTACCTCAAAACACTTTTCTCTAGGGGCACCTGGGTGGCTCAGTTGGTTAAGTGTCTGCCTTCGGCTCAGGTCCTGGAATCGAGCCCTGCGTCGGGCTCCCTGCTCAGCGAGGTCTGCTTCTCTCTCTGCCTGCGGCTCCCTGTCCTTCTGCCCTCAATCTCTTTCTTTCTCTGACAAATAAATAAATAAAATCTTAAAAAAAAAAAAAAAAACTTTTCTCTAAGGCTTGCCCACTTAGAAAACTAAGCCAACTCTCACTACTTGAAATTATTACCAGTAACAAGAAGTGGGGGTGGGGAATCAAAAAAAGGTTTAAAAAAAAAAACAAAACCCATCACTCAGATCACCCATCTGGGGAATTCATCAACTGGCAAAAAAGCTTTAATACCAGAAACTTCCAAAGCATGCTGCATACTTGCTTCCTAGCCATCTCCGGTCTTCAAACAGGGAGCTTCACAAGGCAACAACCATGACAGTCTTTCACGAACAGAAGCAATTAAAGAGCAGTTAGTCCTGCCTCCAGGGACACAGGACAAGACTGCTCTCTATCAGGTTTTACCATCATCTTCAGACTCTCATGGGCAGGGGCTGTACCAAACAGGTTCCCACTGGCCACCCTTGGGACAGGGCATGGGAGTAGGACAAGGGTCCCTGAAGTCTAAGGAGCCCTGGAACAAGCAGACCAATTCTAGTTACCAATTTTTTAGGACTGACCAAGTGATACTAAGAGCCAGTCATTCAGTCCTTTGTTCTCTGGTCTTCCTTGATATCCCAGTGGCGTCGGCAAAAAACACCCAGTTTGCTTACCTCTCGTTGGACCGTATCATGTAGTCCGTAAATTCATGGTCTCCCTTGATCACCTCCAAGGGGACCACAAGGCTGACATCAGAATCGGTGTTGTGCAGCTGGTTGAGTTTGATATTGACTGCGAAGAGGTAATCCCGCACATCATCTATGCCCACTTTCAGGCCCTTGCACACCACATACCTGGCAGAAAACACCCTGTCAGTCCACTGAGCAAGGGCTTCTCCCCCACATTCCTCCTCCCCAAACTCCTTGCTGAGTCATAAAGCTAAACAGTCTTAAGTCCATGCACAAAGAACAGCACAGACTTTGCTGGGAAAGTTCAATTCAATTCTTTCCTTTTTGTTGGGCTGTGTTTCTACCCTCTGTAGCAGTGGTTCCCAACTGCCCTGTGCCAGGCTGGCTGCATCACCATCACTAGGGAGTCTGTTAATTACAGACTTAATTAATCAGACTCTCCAGGAATGGGGCCCAGAAATTTGCGTTTTTAACAAGCCACCTAGCAATTCAGACTGGCCACATCTTCTCTCACATCATGTAGGAGCACTGTGTACTGTGTCCCAACTAGAATGTCAACAGTGCCTCTGATTGGTGGCCCCCTTGCCCTTGTCCAGCCCATGTCCCTCCAGGTGCCCCTTCTTCTGGTCACCTTCTCCTTCCTGGACCGAGCCAAGGATCCCCCACCTAAGTGTGAGGAATAAGGCCTGTGGAGAAGGTGGGAGAGGCTGAAGTGGCACACCACAGAACCATGAGGATCCAAACCCTGACTCCCACTGGCTCTAATGACCTCCTTAAGATCAGGGTTTAAATGCAGCTCGAGTAGTTATGCCAGAGAGGTGCATCAGGATTTGCTGTTCTACCATGCAGTCAACCAGTCTGATCACAATGCAGGGGGGCCTCACCTCTCGGAGTTGGCAGGACGGCTGGTGATCGGCTTAAAGAGACACACTCGCTCGAAGCAGCAGTACAGCAGGTAGATGAGCCCGGCACTGAATGGTGTGAACAGGTCAAAGGTTTTACAGATGAAGTGGCCTCCTAGATGAGAGCAGAAACACCAACACCAGTCAGTGGGTTCTATCCCAGGGGGCGGTAAGGTAATCTCAGGGAGTAAACGTGACAAAGCCAGGGACCCACCACTTGGGCCCATTAGAAGAGGCAATTTAAGGGGAAGACTCAGCTTTAGAGGGGACTTCGGGGATTCTAGAGTACTCACTTCCCTAAATTCCTCATTTAGCCACCTGTCACCTGGTATAAGCAGTTTGTCTGTGTTACTCCCAAGCCCTGGACACGCTCTCGTCCAACAGGGCCCCTAACAGGTCCCGGGCTGGGGAGTCAGCTGAGGAAGCGTCACCTGTTCGGACAACAGACAGCGCCATGAGGAACTGACAGAGCAGCAGCTGCTTGCTGAGGATCTCTTGCAGGTTCTCCTGCCCCTCCACTGAGAAACCCTGAAATGAGAGTAAGAATCGGAAGAGGAAAGAGACATGGTGAGGACTTCATTCATCCCCACCCCATCGTCACTGAGACATCTTCAACTGTTTTCACTGACTTCCACGTCTGACTGACAGAGACACAGCTCAGCATTTAAATTATTTCTGTGTGGTCGTATGGCACTGCATGGCTGAGGCTAGCACTAGGAGCCAGGCCTGGCTACTAGAACAGGCCCTCTTCTGCTCCAGCACTCCCAGGGGATAGAACCCAGTCTACTTTACCAAGGAGATGGTCCAAAAAAACTGTAAAACCTGTGTGGGAATCCAGGGGAAGAGTAAGGGAGGACAAAGGCAAAAATACTGGCTGGTCACAGGCCACCTACAAGATAGGACACACAATGCCCTGGTCAGTCCAAGAGCCAGGGAGCAGTGTGACTACTCTGCTTGGGCTTACTCAGCCACTGTGCTGATCACTGAACAGGCCCCAGTATGGTGATGGGGGAAAAGTTAGCACAACTCTGACACTCACAGTAATCTCTCTTTCTCTGATGACCAAAACCCCCTTCCTGTCTCAAGACCATGGAGTCTCTTCCTCCAGCTGGCAGGGTCTCTGGCCAGGGTGTTTGTTCAAAGCATGTGCCTTGCCATTCCTGGAGTGGTCTCCCTCCCTGTGAAACACCAGCAGGGAACAGAGAGCCAAGCTCACACAGAAGTAAAGGGGGGCCAGCAGCTGGAGGAGGGAGGAGAGGAGAGTTGTTGTTTACTGGCTATAGAATTTCAATTTCACAAAAAGAAAAAAGCATGGCTGAGATGGCACACTGTATGTGTTTTTTATCACAATAATTTTTTTAAAAAGTAAAGGAGGCTGACTTCTGTCCAGCTGGCTCCAGCCCAACCAGGTCTCCCTCACTCAGTTCTAAACAACTCAGAATCAAAAATTGTTTAGTAATGTCCTCAGGTTTTATAGATGTTTCTCAAAATGCATGTGTATTTGTAGGGTCAATCAAAAAAAAAAAAAAAAAAAAGCCCAAGTCACCAGTCTATGTTGCCTAAGCAGAAAGAGAACCTTTGCATTCGCACTCTGGCTGCTACATGGTGCCAACCGCCTCCCGAGCACCATCAGGCCATCTGCCCAGCGGGAGCAACCCTTCCCCCTTTATCTCCCAAGCCTGTCTGTCATTCCCTGCTGTGCACAGTGCTTTGGTAAGCCAGGGCATCCTCAGATCCCATGCTGCACCCCGCGCACTCCTTCAGCTTTCTACGCGGTTACTGCTTGAGAGGCCACCCAAGGCGCTCCGAGGCTCTTCTTAACTCTAGACATGTGACCCTGCAGCAGTTGCCACATTCTCTGTCCTTCCTCTTAGAGTAAGTGGTGGCTCCCTCCAGGAAAGCCTACTTGCAGCATCAGCTTTCTAGGTGAGAAAGCTACAGTGGGATCCCCTCGGTCCTCAAGCGGCTGCCCAAAGAACAAGACTCCCTGAATGTTCACTTCAGCCCAAACACTGACAGAGCCTCCTGTGGGTTCCCCGAGCTGCTCCCTTTGGTTATATGGTCATCTGTCAGCCATCCAGAGGCTTAGGGGTGTAAGGACAGCCTCTACCAGGAGCCACACCCAGGTGACAAATGATGGAAATGTTCTTCCCAGTTTTGCCTCGTCCATCTTGGTCAGGATTTTCCCCTATCATCTCTCACAGCCAACCAAGCCCCTCTGAGGAACTGAACTAAGAAGCCACTTGCTCCAAGCAAAGATGTCCACAACATTACAACACTGACAAAGGAATCATTGAAAATATGTGCAAAAAAGAATAAAAACGTACATCATACATCCCTACTATCTGAATAGTGAACCACCACCGTCTGGGGCAGCAAAGGACCAAATAAAACAAAACAAGCCTCTAACATGATAAATCCCTAAAGCATCACCCTATGGACAGAAGATCACCTACCCCATCGGCCATCAGAAAGTGGACACCCTTGCGATCTGTGTTATCCAGGACAAAATTCCGAAAAGCAGTGATGTTCTCCGGGCGGGTAATATCTCCATCTCCATCGATCCCACCCTCACCTGGCAGGACACAAAATTCACATTTAGCTTATCCACCCCGTGCATCCCAGGAGCTGGGACACTAGCTCTCGGGGGCTGTGAACACAGGTTCTCCTCGAGGACCGGGAGGAAAGGCCCTGTGAGGAGGAACTCAATGCAAGATCTACCCTGCAAAGCTGCCTTGCAGTGATGGACCAAGAGGCAAAAACAGGGCCCTGCTGTACTAAAGCAGAATTCAAAAAGAGTTGTCCAGCTAAGAGTCATCAACTGAAACAGAGGGCCTTCCTCTTCAAGGCTGGCGCTGAGTTTAAAGCACCTACATTTAGAAACCAATATCAATTTTTAAATAAGAACTGTTACAGAAGAACTCGGGATTTGCTGCCAAATCACAGCCATCAAGAACGAGCGGAGGGGACTGCCGTGGGGCTGCGCTGTTACTCAGCGCGTTCCACAGCCGGCGCCCAGGGCCCGAGACGGGCTTGCGGTTGGTATTTGTTAATAACTCTGCCAACTCTCAGCCGGAGATCAGGCAGTTTCATTATCTCCTGTCACCACAAGAGAAAAAAGGAGGATTTAATATGGTTTTGATGAGAGTTTGCCTAGTGAAGTGTTTAACCTGCATCCTACAGGCGTGGGGTAAAAAGGGACAGTCTAGAGGGAACCAAGACCTTCACGACATGGACTGGAAACCCCAGGCTGAGAGACCTAGTAAAGAAAACATGCCCAGGGGATAATCACTGCTTCTGACTTAAAGTCCTCGGAGAGGATGATCTCTCATCGCCCCCAGGACCCTCCTCCATGTCCCTACCATAGTAGGGTTCGAAGAGCTCACTGGAGGCCGAGTAGAAGTCCTCCAGTTTGAAGTCATTAGGGCCCTTCAGAGTCATTCCGAAGCCCTTCGCGTGCCACTTCTTCCTCCACAGCACATACTCCGAGAAACCGCCTGGGCCCGCGCAGACGTCAGCAAAGTACAGAAGCTCAGCTTCCCGGTCCTTTACCAGTGGTTTCTGCAAAGGCAAGTGGAGGACAAGGGAGGAAGGGGAAAAGTCTGGCTCAATGGGGAACAGGAAGGAGAATGCAGGGGGAGTAAAATGAGCCTTTCAGCAAGCACACAGCAAAGCTCCCGCCGGGGCCACAAGACTCAGGTGTGTATCCTCTGTGGTCACCGCCCTGTGGAGTTGCCCATCCCCACCTCAAAATAGCCCTAATGCCTTCAACCACAGGGCCCAGCTCAGACTCCTAATAAAAGCATCTTACTAGGAATCGGGAGCATGCATTTTTGTTTCTCAGAGTCCTTTCCTTACCATATCCTGCCGTAATTACAAGAGTCCCACAGGGCAGAGTAGATGCTATAACCCCCACTCACAGACAGGGAAAAAGACACCAAGAGACAAAGCAACCTGCTCACAGCCTGTGTGCAAAAAAGCTAAATCGGAATGCAGTCAGCCTGACTGCTGGACTCAGGTCTTCCTACCCAAAGCCTGAGGGGCTCTAACATCTCCCCCTCCCAGTCACAGGGCCTACCTTTCCAAACCACAGGCTTTGCTTCCCTTCTCCCCTTCCTTCTTGGCTCTCCCAATTTTTTTTCAATTAACTTTTTATTGTGGAATAATTTTAGATTTACAGAAAAGCTGCAAAGACAGAGTTCTCATATACTCTTCATCCAGATTCCAATTTTGTTAACATCTTACATGGCCATTTGTCAAAACTAAGAAACCATTGTTGGGGCACTGCTATTAACTAAGTTTGACTTGATTCAGGTTTTGTTAGTCTTTGTTTTGTTCCAGAACCCAATCCAAGATATCATAGTGCACTGAGACTCCTTTTTTGCACTCCCTTCTCCTGCCTTTGCCCCTCTGCTAGCCAGGCGCATGGGGCGGCACGCAGAACTAGAGGCTGACAAGGCAGGGGGCGAAGAAGACGCTGGTGTGTAGCCTCCAGGCAGCCCCCAGAGTACCTGCCCACCTTAGGAGTAACTAAATTATAATAATCATTTGAATTTTTACCGGATTATAGGTTTGGTTACTCCGTACCTTTCAACTCATAATCTGAAATTTACACTGAACCCAGCACTGGCCCATACTGTGTTTCTCTTTTATACACCTGTCGTAGAGGGTGAATTCTACTTGTCCCGACCTAGCTCCGAGGCAGAGGGGATAAGCCATCTGCACTGGTGACAACAAGAGGTTGAGCTCTAGGGCAGGTGACTACAGAGGACCCTGAGGAACATCCAGAGAGAAGGAGCTTGGGCATCTTGGCCTTCCCTCTCCATAGGTGTGTCACGGCTGAGTACTTGTCCAGAGTTCTGTAACTGCTAGATAAAGATCAGAAAGCTTTAGGGGAAACAGTTTTAAGAAAGAAATGGAAAATACGAATGTTCACAATCTAGTCACTTTCTGGGTGAAAAGGGCCCTGCCTCTGATGATAGCTATCCAGCTTTATCAAAACAGTGAAGAAGTCTCTGGAGAAACTGACTTCAGCTAAAAATAAACTTCGTCATCCTATGACAAACCCACCCAGGCATGCTGAGATGTATCAGTTCTTTCTCTGCTTCCCCACCAATCTAGCCCAGTATTCTTTGTTCCTGAGCCATCAATTATTCATATTTTTGGATTATATTCATTTGCACACAAAAAAAAGACCTAACGGCATTTGCTGAGAACATTATGTAGCATGTTCTAGGCAGCACAGTGGTAATGAGGCAAGGGTCACAAGTTTAAGACCTGCACACACTGGAAAGAGGAAAAACAACGTTCCTCACCACTGGCCATGCCTAGCCCTAGGCTCTAGGCTCTCCCAGCAAGCCGCTGGCCCAGAGGAAGACTGGGAGAAGGAAGGAAAAATAAATCAATGAAAAAATCTCACCTCCAAAAAGAGGGCATAAGTATGATCTCATTCTTTGATTTCAAGACATGTAACCCTCACAGGTCATGACCAAAAGGTCTTTTCATAGAAAGGACAGCTGGAGTTCTCACCTCTGCCACTTACTGGCTGTGCAGTTAAGGGCAGCATACAATCTATGCCTTTAAGCTCAAGCTCCCTCAACTGTAAATTGGGACTAATGTAGGTTCTCGAGGCTGTTGTGGGATTAAAGTACCATATGTTAAAGATGCTTATAAACTGTGAATACTAAACAAACATTAGATAATACAATATTCAACTGGATCAACTTCCTTAGAGTCAAAACTCTTGTCCTTTTCCATCGCCTCATGTAGTACTCCATGCTCAGTGGGCACTTTGTAAGTTCTGTCTAATTTCCTCTAAGATACCACCGGAACTCAAAGATCCACATTCAGTTTTTGTCTCCTGTAAGGCTTCACACGCAACGTTTACTTGCCTCAGCAACACCCCCAGGCACACAAAGCCCACACATAATGTTACGGTTTATTATGGGCTAGCATATACCCAAAGAATCTAAACTCCCTTCTTTCCCTTGTCTCTTCCAATTCTTATTTACAATTTGTTTCCCTACCTAGTCTCTCTTCTCCTCTTACCACAACCCACAGAACCAGAATGCCAGTGAAAAACCTCATAGTCCCCTCTGCCTCCCACCTCCAACCTCCCCACGCCTGCCCAAGCTTCAAGTTCTCCATGCTCTTATTCTAAAATCTGCCTGATCCAAGAGCCAGAGGCCCTAGCAAACCCAGGTGTGTGCCTGGGCCTTCAGCCGCTCCCATCTCTGCTGGTGATTGCTCTGGAGCATCTCTGCTCTCCTGAAAAACACACCCAGCCTGTTGGGTCCTCAGGGGAAAAAAGAGATGGAAAAAGAGAAGAAAACACTAGGGGCTGGAGAGAAATCACTTTTTATAGTGGAGTGCAGAGAAACATCTCTGAAAGGGCAATTCTCCATGGCCACTAACAATCAATTCAGGTCAAGAAGGTGCCTGCAGCGTTACAAACACGGCTACCTTTTCCGACGTAACTAACATCTCCACCCTTGACCTGAATGGTACAACCCTGGTGCCTCCTTCACTTTCCTGACAGCAAAAGACAATAACCAGATCCCAGCTGCTGGAGGCGTTTACATTCAAAAGCCCAAAATGATGCTGTGCTTCCCAGCAGCTTGACAGAGCTCCTCTGCCAGGCAGGGGTTTAAAGGAAATCATTTAGTGCTCAGAAAATTAAACCAACATTATATCAACCTAATTTTCTCAAGATGCTAATTCCAAGAGCCCTTTTGTGCTGCCTGCTGGTCCTGGAAAACAGGGAGGAAGACCCAGGAGAGAGAAATGCCTAGGGGCTGGAGGGGTTCACATGCCAGTTTTGCCAGCATGGAGGGAAACAGGGAGGTGGAACTGAAACATTAAAGAACTTGGAAAATAAGTTCCTTTAGCGGGTGGATAATCAGGGGCCCTAGTGGAAGGAGAGTGAGTGAAGCAGAGACAGGTTTGGGAACAGCTGGCTCCTGGCCCTTCACTGTCTAGAGAACTAACTTTCTGGGCCTGAGTAAAAGTGCTTTGAAACCCTGAAGGGAATGCCAGAATGAAATTTCCTTTTTCTCTATCATTACGGTGTGTCTGTGTTCAGAGGAATGAGATGTAGCAAAGTAGAAAATCATTTTGCTCTACCACTTCTTGAGAAGGGCCAAAATCTAATAACTATGATCCCACACAAAGCTGGTTCAGAAAGGCAGAAAGGGAAAGTGGCCACATCTGAAATCACAGATCTTAGAAATGGAACAGATCTTAAGGGCCTCTGGTCCTACCCCAATCCTCTGACACGTTAGTAGGGCTAATCTCAGGGATGAGGCAGCTGAGGCCCAAAGAAGGGATGAACTTAAGTGACACCACCTGCGATGTAAGCGCTGTACTTCCTGCCCCGCAACCCCTCACTGAACACCACAGCCTAGATTTTCAGACAGGATACTGAGTTTCAATAAACCGGTGAAAGGACCCAGGTGCTCACATTTCATTCAATATGCACATTTCCCTGGGCACTTCCTTCTCATACCAGCCACGGCACCCATGTCAGATGATGCCACAAGTTCGAATTTGGAAAACGAGCTCACTCTAAGGACTACATACTCACCCTGGCAGCAACTGGCCTCCACAGAAAGGCTTTACAAACATCCCCACCCTGAACCCTTGCCAGTTCTCGAATCCACCAGAACATCCAGAACCTAAGTGCCACGGAGGAAGGGATCACATCTACCTCATCCAAAATCCTATTTCTGGTGCCTGGCACATAGTAGGAGCAGGATAAATACCTGTTTAATGGATGCAGGAGGAGGGCCCATGCTCTACCTCATACCCTCCACCTCCCTGTTCCCTGAGCCTACGGATGTCACAACTGCTGATTTTGCCCAGAAATGTCCCTCTGCCACTGCCGCGTGCCCTACCGACCTCTCCCTGGGGTGAGCAGCAGGACCTGCAGAGTCGGGGGCCACAACTCGGGGCCTGAAGCCCTAGAGACAACTGCATACTGGAGCACCCCTGGGACCACAGGAGCACCATGGGACCTACTTTGAGGAGCTCAAAGCAAAATCTCTCTCACACAGCAGGAATACTCTTCTAGCATTGCACAAATGGCAACTTCTGGGCCACTGAAGCGGAAGCCCATTTAGCACTATGAATTCAGACAAAGAATCTTGCTCTCACCCCACAAGAGTCCCGTGGATTTGTAAACATGCGATCAAACACAAAATCCATGTTAGCCATCTTCATTGCCGCCCTGCAATACAGACGGAAAAACGCAACTCAGTACGCCAGATGTATGGAAAGTGGAGGTTCAGACGAAAAGGTGGAACAGTGCGTGTCAGGGGAGGGGAGAGGTGGGGAATGTCAGCAAACCTGTTTAGGAAGAAGACTCCTCGAATCATCTCGTAGGGATTGGCCCGGGTCCGAGCTCGCCGCATCTCGTCCCCATCCAGAACATCAAACACACTCTGCACAGAAAGAATCAGAAAGTCGAGGTGAGCGTCGCCCTCCAGGGTGGGACAGGGGACTTAAGAGCCTGAGGAGCCCAACTCAGTCCTCGGAAGAGTGACAATACTGCTGCATCCCAGCTCTGAAATGACCGGTTGTGTGACCCTAGACAAACTGCTCAATCTCTCCAAGCCTCAACTACCTCACGGGTGAAGTGGTAAATAAATAAATAAATAAATAAAATGTAAGCATGTCCCTGCACAGTAAGTGGTTAATAAATGGCACCTGTGGGTGGGCACAAAGCCACCTGTCGGCATCACAAATCCTCAGAGCAAATCTGTTTCTCCACTCCAGCAGCAACTTTCCAAGGGACAGAGCTCTGATATTAAGGCTCAGTCAGAGAGAGGGCAAAGTAAACCAGGCCCAGTGTTTTGTGATGGCACCTATTCACACAGTAGAGATCCCTTCTCCCTTCCCAAGTTTTCTCCCTGAGAAAAAAAAAAGCCTCGCTTCACCTGAGTTCCAGTCACCTCAAGCATATTCCCAACCCTCTGCCTGCAAAAAAAAATAAGTTTGGTGAGGCTGGTCTGAGGCTTCTTCTCCAACTCATTTCTTCCTCAGAGTCTCCCTGGCTCATCCTGCCCCAGGCAATGTACTTCCTGACACAAACTCACGCCAAAAGCTATCAAGGAGAGACTAACATTTGCCCATTCACGCTGACTATCCCATTTAATTCTCACAACAATCCCAGGAAGTATTTTCTCCCCATTTTACAGATGAGAAAACTCAAACTCAGACCAGCTAAAGCAACCAGCCCAAGGTCACACAACAAGAAAGCTGCAAAACGAGGATGTGAGTTCAGGTCTATCTGACACTAACGAATGATTCCAAACCTTTCACTACACCAGGCCCCCTCAGGACTGTGATGAACCGACCCACTGAGGTTAAGTGGAGCCTTTCCTGGCTACTGACCACAGGGACAGCACAACACTACAAGGCTCCAGGAAAAAGGATACCTTGGAGAAATGTAGCGAGCCACACATCTCATCTGTGAGAAAAATCTTAGCTAAACTTCAGCTCCTCCCGCCCCCCAACCAATTCAAAAGAACTGGAAGAGCCCAGCATATGCCCTCACACGAGGTTTTCCAGCCCGGCTCCAGTCACAGGCCTTACCTTACACTGCAACACACTGTGAAGCAGCTCTTCCCCACAAAACTCTGTCTCGTCTTCAATAACCATCTTTCTCTACAGAAAGAAGAAAATAATCAATAATGACCATGTATGACTGCAGTTGGGGGAATGAATGGAGAAACGAGGGTTCCAAGTGAGTAGAGCAAGAAGGAGCTTGAGTCTCTGCCAAGAACATCAATCCCTGAGGGGCGGGAAAGAGAAAATCCTAAATCCCTCTGGCTATACTCCAGATGGCTGTGAGATGAAGCAGCCCCCTGGGTGCTCTGACTAGAGCACCATATGGATACAAGACTCATGAATGCTGAGGCTGAGAAAAGCAAACAGGAAGGAAACATTCAAGCTGTCTGCCCCCAGAGCATGGAGGCAGAAGGATGGGGACTGCCCTAAATGACAGAAGCCTTTCAACCAGGAAGCCTCTTGATCTGTGAGGGGTACAACTGTAGGACACCAGGCACTGACCGGGTAGCATCAGAAATAACAAGGGCTCAAGAAACTCTCACAGAGGTGTCAAATCCAACCTCATGGCTGAGTGAGGCTATCTCTAAAACAACGATGCTCAAACTTGGGTGTTCCCAGGTTTTACACATTTCAAAACCACTGAGGATCCCAAAGAGCTTCTGTTCATGGGAGGGGATATGTACATATCAACATTTATTATTAGAAACTGAGACAATTTTTGTTTAGTATAAAAGAACAATACATTATGTTGTATTTTTATAAAAATAAATATTTTTATGAAAAATAACTATATTTCCCAAAAAAATTTTTAATGAGAAGAGTGGCACTGTTTTTCGTGTTTACAAATCTTTTACTATCTGGCTTAATATAAGATGGCTAGACTCTCCTCTCTGCATTTGCATTCAACTGGTTGTGATACGGCCTCTGGAAGACTCCACTGGACACTTGTGAGAGAATGAGTGAAAAAAGCAAATAACTTTCCAGTACCATTATGAAAATAACTTTGACCATTTCGAGCCCCTGAAAGGGTCTTGGGAGATCCCCAGGGGGCCTTACACTTGAGAACTGCTCTCTAGACCATACTGATTTGGTAGTTATGTACTTTATTCTTAGTTTTCCAGAAGGAGATTAAACAAATTCCCTCTGTAACAACTCCCTCATTATTTTCTGAGGACAGGGACAGTGTCTTTTCATCTACCTGGAACAGTGCCCAGCAGTGACCAGCATATACACAAATGTATAATAAGCTACTCTAAAAAGCATCCATGAGGAAGACGTAAGTTATGCATTTTGTGCTGCCTTGCAAGTTAAATAACAGGGAGAAAAAAAACCCTGTCACATCTCCCAGGGGCATATCTGTAAAGCCCTTGACACACCATCTTGACAAAACTTCGTTCTTGCCAGAATGGTCAGATTCACATTTTTCTTAAACTATGAGTATACATACATACATACACACTGGACTCAAGAAGAAAAGTCAGGAGGTAAGTGCCAAGAATTCAAGGTACATTTTCCTGAAATCCTACCTTTCCCACAACCATCCAATCGCTCATTTCCTGAGTGTCAGGAATTTCAGTGGTACATTCTGGAAACCATGACACCTGCTCACAGGCACTGGGCTACAAACAAAAAAGAGGCAAGTAAGTCAGGGAAGACTTGCTATGCCCCAACTTGCAAGGGCTTCCCCCAAAACAATCAAGGGACTCAGACAGATGGAAGGGCCCGGGAAGCTGAGGCCAAATGTGCTGGTCAGACATGAGAACTGAGCCAGGATCCTGAAGGTTAACTTTGGAAGGCCAGCTACAATTCTAGTTTGAATCTTCAGAATCTTCCCAAAGCTTCAAAGTTTCTTTAATTTGTTCCAATATTATTTATAAATATGTACTATGGGCTAAGTACTCAGAATGCGGTTAAAAAGATGCGGTCCTTGACCCAAGGTGCCTACAATCAGAGCACTGGGGGCACAGAGAAGTGCACACAGGGTATAAGTCTATGAAAAGGTAATTATACCTGGAAGACCCAGTGGCAATGAGTCTCGCCTCCTGATGTCTTTCAAAGTGTTATTCACAAAGGGGATTCCTCGCCTCTTCATTCCCAGAGCAGAAACTGGCATCTCAATGGTGCTTTCTCTTAATTTTTGAATTACATTATACATTAGAAATACCTGCAGTCTTTTTTTTTTAAGATTTTATTTATTTTTAAGTAATCTCTACACCCAGCATGGGGCTTGAACTCACAACCCCGAGATCAAGAGTTGCACACTCCACCAACTTAGCCAGCCAAGCACCCTTCCACAGTCCTTTTAAAAAGTACTGCTAACAAGGCCTCACCCTCAGACTATATGATTCCGTCAGTCTGAGGCAGAAACTGGGTATAGTCATATTTTTTAGAAGACCCCAGAGGATTCTAATGTGAGCCAGGACTACATTCACTGGGCTGGAGACATGGATTATAAAACCTGAACAGGCGGCTAACCTGCATGGCAGCTCTACACGCGGCCTCCCAAGCAAGTGTGGAGAAGAGATTCACCATTGCAAACTGAAGTAATGTGATTAAAGGTAATATTACATGCTCTGAAAGGCATAAAATGGTAACACAACGCAAGGTCTTGAGAGCAGGCCAACCATCAACAACAGAGAAAAAGTTTAAAAGAAAATTTACTGAAGCCCTTTTGAATCTGGCAGTGAATCATGGCTCCCCCCGCCCAGTCAAATCCATCACCTTTAACCATTTATAAATGGTTGTAAGTTATAAACTGTATGGGGAAGAAAGCTCGTGTACACTTGGATGTCCCTTTGGAGAGAATAAGTAGACTCAAGCTCCCCACAGAAGTGTGAACATCAAAAGGAAAAACGGACGGCAAAGTGGACTCTGTCTGAGGGTCAAACCTGGCACTCCATGTTCCTGGGCTGCAGAAGCCACCAGGCATTTCCTCTGCAGTGACTCCAGGACTGGACAGCCACCTGAGGCGACCCAGACTCATCTACCTTAAAGAAGTGGATACCAACTAATAGTTAAGCCAAACTCTTAACCAAGAAATAGGGCATCTTTTGTAGGAGAAAAACTGAATCACGGTAAATGATAATTAGGACAGCCTTGCCTCAAAAAGGAATTTCAATAGCCTGTCTCCATTAAAAATAGAGATTTTATGGGCAAATTTGAGATTTTGAGTTTAGCTAAGTTGGTTCTAATTCTGCCCCACTATGAGGATTAGGACTCTTTACTGGTTTTCATATAAATGAGGACATGAAAAGCGCCAAGAATTTCTGAGGTAAAAACCTACGCCTCACACCCAATTACAAATATTTACCCTATTCTGCGCTGTCTCATGCTATTCTGCTGGTCTCGTCTCCTCGCAACTACAAGGCAACATAGCAGGACCACCCCCAGAAGCCATTAGCTCCTGGCTTGTCAGCATCTTACTCTGAAGCCTTATTAGGCTTTTATCATGTGCAATTCACAGGAGTTCTTTCCTGAACTGGAACATCACAGAGACAAAATATCAATTCTCCAGAGTTCACAGCCACATGTGAAGCTCAACTACCCAGCTACACAGAAGACTAGACATTTGTGTTCTATTTTCTCTAGCTTCAACTCTATAATGGCAATATTTCATCATTATTTTTAGTTGTTTCATTATACCTACTTCGAATCCTCTGTGAAATAAGATAGGACACATATTAATGAATAAAAATAAAATTTCAACATCATCTGTGCCATGAAAAAGGATACGAATCTCTTTCGGTAGTTGGGGTTAAAAAAAACCGGTACCCAAGCAGATAAGCAGACTAAACCCACAAGAGGAAAGCTATACAGTATAAACAAACACCTACATAAAAGCTGGGGTGTCACAAACCCGTAGAGGTGCAGGACCTTAGAGGGGACCTAATCCAGTCACTCACCCAATGGGAGAGCAGGTCCTCATCCAACCCCTTTGAATCCTCTCAGCAGAAGGAACTCATTACCTTGTGAGGTACCTTAGCCACTAGTGGAAAGGGGCATCTATTTATTAAAGTTCTTTGTGGAGCCAAACTCTGCTTTCCAGCATTTTCTACCCACTGGTCTTTAACAGAAAACAAATCCTCACCCTAATATAGTTCCCTCAGTATACCTCTTCTGTTTCCATTCTGGACATCCCCAGTATCTTCCATGTAAAAACTCAGTTCCAATTCCCACTGCCTCTGGAGACTTCTAGTTTGTTACCACGGCTACTTAAAACCATGCATACGAAAGCACGAGTTGGCTTTCCTGTCTCCTCCTCCCCTCACCAGTTACCTCTGGTTCGTCTCGCCAGTCCACATTCAGCTCCTGATCAAAGCCTTGCAGTGTCAGACCCAAGCCTCTTCGACCTTTCTGATTAGAGGCCTCAACTATGTCCTTCCGACCCTGGCTGTATTTACCCAATCCTTCACCTTCCCTGAAGCCCATCTTGGCCTGAAAAAGAGACAAAACAGAGCATTTATACAAATAAACAGATAATAATGGAGCACTTACATAAACAAACAGATATCTACTCAGCCCCTATCACGTGTCAGACATTATACTAAACTCTGAGAAACAAAGATGAGTAAGGCCAAAAGTTTTCCTTCTAGCCTAATGAAGAAAATAAGCATAAATAAGTAACGGCAGTTTAACTGTGGGCCCAGCGGCTATCTACTCTGGAAGTGAAAGTCTAGGGCAACCAGAAGTTGGATAAATGAGAAGGCACCTCATAGCTGTAATTAAAAGCACCAAGAGCACTTAATGAATCTCACTGGACATCTGCACAACTGCCCTTCCAGCTAATTTGTCCGATTAAGTGAAAAGCAGATCTAGAGTTGAGTTGGTACAGAGGACAAAGTTTACAGTGGAACTGCTTCAAGCAGCGACTCTACCCTACCCTCAGCCACTCAAACAGCCTTACTAGGTAAAGACAACGAAGGCTGTAGAGTTCACTTATCAAGATATTAACTGAAAACTCACTTCATGTAACACTGAGGTATGGACGCATAAGTACCATTAAGACACTGGACAAGAACTTTTTATTTTTAGAGAAGGGGGAGAGGGTGATGGAGAGAGAGAATCCCAAGCAGGCTCCACGCCCAGTGCAGAGCCCAATGCGGGGCTCAATCTCACGACCCTGAGATCATGACCTGAGCTGAAATCAAGAGTCAGATACTTAACTGACTGAGCCACCCAGGCGCCCTGGGAACATTTTTTTTAATGTCACAACTGTCCATAAGCTCACACTAAACTCTAGAGTCACTGGGTCCAGTTATATACCCCCAAAATCAGAGACCCAATCCCAGACCCCAAGGACCCTTATCCAATAAAATAATTCCAATCCTAAGAAAATGTAATCCCCCCTCGAGGGTCTATATTCCCTTTGGAAGGGGCATTACCAAGTCAAGAGCTGGACAGAATTCCTATAGTAGCCACAAAACTCTCCCCAGGTCAAAAAGGCTGACTGGGGGGTACCCTCTCTTCCTCTCCCTCTGTGCTTCTCCCCTCCCACTCTCTCTCTCAAATAAATAAATAAATCTTTAAAAACAAACAAAAAAAGGCTGACTGAGTCACAAGCCTCCCCACTGTCCACTTCCCCAAATTTGTAGCCTTGGGGCCACAAACTAAAATCCTATGACATACGTGGCAGTTCTTATTCCTAAATGAATACAAAAGAAAATGAAAGAACTTATACCTTTAAAATTAAAGTAGCCAGAAAGCAACCTTGAATTTCCCTAACCTTTGTGCACTTATACTGAAGTCTGATCAGGAAAGCAAACAGGTCTTCCTCGTCACTTTCCTCCTTCTGGTATATCAACAGAGTACAGAAGTTGGGAAGGAAAACTGGACCTTCTTTTCGAAGTCACATAAAAGACTGTACTACTCTCATTTATTTTGGGCACCCGGGAGTGAGCAGGATTTTAGTCATTTCTCTTAAAATCACTCAATAGAGCAAAAACTCACATCATGAAGCCTCTTTACCCAACCACACACGTCCATGTGTAGGGAAGTACGTTCACATGTACTCATGATAAGCTTTCATTACTAAGGAGACCAAAGGGTGATCCAGCTCTGGACAGGACAGGACAAGCAGGCCTGCACAGCCACTTCCCACGGATGATTCAGATGTGACCGATACTTCTATTAAGAAGGGGGCCACACTTTACTAAATTTCAGTAGCTGGAAAACAGGAAAAACTCATGCCCTAGTTTTTCCCCTTTTCACACCAATACAATTTCCATTCTCTTACTCTGCTGGTGGAGCTTTAGGAACCCAACCCAAGCACTGACATACCATAAGCTTCTGGGAGACACTATTATACATGGAGTAGCGAGAAGAAGTTCCCTCCACAAGGGAGTCTGCTTTGAATGCATCGTCGAAAGAGTCAGAGCCGTGCTGCTTCCCCTCAGTCTCACTGTCAGATCCACTTAGGCTCGTGGTAGATGCTGAAAAAGAAAAAAAGAAAATATTCAGGTGAGTTTCGGCATCAAATACCTCTAGAAGGCCACGCTTCATTTATCCAACTAGTGTTCAGAAAATGCACTGCACACATCAAGTTCATTAAATGACCCAGGGTCAAATGTATTCTCTACCTCTTACTATGTTATCTTGGGCAAGTCACTGAAAGTTCCTAATGGTACTTGACACATGATGGGAGTTCAAAATATCAGGTGTCCTTTCCCATCTTTTCAATTTTTCCCCTACAAAACTGAGATGATAATACCTACCTCATGGGCTTGTATGAAGATTAAATGAAATGTTTGAAAGTACACTGTCAAATATAAGATGTATTTATTGAAGATATTATTATTTCTGCTGCTTATTATTTGAACATCACCTTCCATACACGGATACTTAGCTCCATTTTCAACAATTCTGTCATGGGACTAACAGTTTCTGATTGTTTAATCTCCTAGTTTCCTTTGTCCTCACAGTCCTTCAAACTTACAGGTATTACAGACAGTACCCCAGAGAAGAGCTGGCTCACAGTTGAGCTGTGACATTTTACAGGAGTAATTGTTCTTCTTCTTCCATCATCACCCTGCCCTACACACTAAACTATCTGTGTTGATGAGTCAAAGCCTGGCTGCTTGTGGGAGGTGTTGAGGAAAGGCAGCTGTGTAAAATAATTCTTCAAAGATCCATAATGGTCACTATTCAGGTATTCATAACTTGCAATGACATAATTCTAAAGCCTATCTGCACTGATCCATCCACTTCCCCATGAGAACACAAACTTGTTCAGGGTTAGCATTTGAGAAGAGCAAAATGCTCTCCCCTAGCACCCCAGGCCTGATTCCCACTCGCACTGTGCTCAGCACCACCAGCACAGCACTGGCCAGGGTCTCTCCTGGAGAGCAAGAACTGTGTCACACTCAACTTTCCATCTCCAACACCTGGACTGAGTCTTCCCATTTAACAAAAATTAAGTACTCACTACAATGAATTTTTAAAAAATCTTTAAGTCTTGATTGATGGCCTTAATATATTCATTACTAATACATTTGTTTATAGAATGAGGCACGTACAAAGTAATCTAGGAGCTGTAACATACTTAAATTTTCCTTTTAATAGTTCAATAGTTTCATATAGAAGAGAAAACTTGAAAATAGTAATACCCAAATTTTCCTTTTAATAGTTTCATATAGAAGAGAAAACTTGAAAATAGTAATACCCAAAATTTGGACAAAATTTGTACTATTAACGAAAATAGCTTCAAGCTTCATTTAGGTACATTTAACTTTGTTCCAGTGTTACAACTTTGACAAAGACGGTTTTAAATAAAGCTGCTTTAAAAAAAAAAAAAATAAAATAAATAAAGCTGCTTTATAACCTGGTGCCATTAAAAAAAAATTAAGTCTTTAAATTTTTTTTTAAAAGGTTAAACAACAAAGAATTTAAGCATGAGTATGAAATGCCTATATCTTAATACAGAATTGGGCCTTCCTTGGACTATTACTTAAGAACTCCCATTCCCCCACCCTCTGGCCAGCAGGCTGAAATAGGGCATCTGTCAGACCCGTCAAGAGAACAAAACACTGGTATTGTTTAATTGATCAGACACCAACTTTGGCTCTATAAAAGGTCCATGCTATATACAATGTGGCACTCTACTAAAGAAATAATTCTACCCTCAGAGAGTTTAAAAATCAGGTAACTAAGGTCCAGGTTGAAAATGGTGGTGGCAGCTGGGTCCTGGGTTTCTGGGCTGCTAGGTGGGTTTGGGGCACAGCTGGGGCAGTCCATGTTGAGTGGCACCCATGGCGATGAGGAGGGCTCAGCTCAGATGTGGGAGGCCCTCCCCTACTTCATAGCACTCCCTGGTGTGGGAGTGAGTATGCTGAAAGTCTTCCTGAAGTCGCATCACAGAGAGCACAGAGAGCCCTGAGTTCGTCACCCACCCCCATCTCTGCAACAGGTCCAAGCCCTTTCCCTGGGGAAACTGTAGTCACACTCTATTCCATAACTCTCACATGAATCCACTTCCAACTGCCTATGAAAACGAATAAAGAGAACCTGGACCACTACCCAGTAGGGACCACAGCACTGGTTTGGACCATGACTCTTCACGAGGACCAGAAAAGTACATGGGACCCTAAGCTCACCTTCCTTACTTGTGTCAAATGATGACAGTATACTGACCTTCCATCCTTTTGTTTATGGCAGGAGATGGCTTAAATAAATAACTTAGACTGGTCCGTGAAAAAAATATATTTAAATAATAATTTTAAAAACCCAAAAATCAGATTGCTAAAATAAACATGCATTTTTTTCTTTTAGGGATGTAACATTTTGCAGAAGAAAGAAAAAGCCTATGAACATGTTTGAAAAAATCAGAATAAACTTAAAACCAACATTCTGGCTTTAAGAGTTAGCAGTTAGCAAAGAGAAATTTTGGTTGAGAATATCCCTATATGAGAGGAACCAAATCTACCCCTTCCTCTTTAAAAAAAAAAAAAAATTATTTATTTGAGAGAGTAAGAGAGAGACCATACATGTGCAGCAGGGAAGGGCAGGCAAGCAGACTCCCCGCTGAGCAGGGAGCCCAACCTGGGGCTCAGTCCCAGGATGCTGGGATCATGACCTGAGCAGAAGGCAGGTGCTTAACTGACTGAGCCACCCAGGCACCCCTACCCCTTCCTCTTAGGAAGCTATCCAATTCCCTCGATAAGGAGCTGACTTGCTTACACAGACCAATGCAGCACATGTCACAGAGTGCCAGAGAGTGCCACTCAGAAGCAAAGACCCAGACATTAACAATGAGTAACCATGGAAACTGTGGGGTGAGGTTATATTTATTTTCTGTTTTGCACTTTTCTGCATTTTCTGTGTGAGAAGTAAGAATATATTCATTTGAAAATTAGTGTAAAAAAATAAAGCTATAAAGAAATAAAGTACCATTCCTTGAGAAGACTTTGCTTCCTTTCCAGACCAAGCTCAGAGGACAGCAGATCTAAGGGGCAAGACCTCTGGAGTGGCTCAAGACTAATCGCGGGTCTCTCGCCTCTCACCCCCCACACACGGAAGAGACGCACCCTACAACAGAGGGCCCATGCGCGGAAGCACCGCGCTCCCACAGGCACAGTTGCTCTTCACCTGGTCGCTTCCACGCCTTCAACCTGTACTGATTGGTACAGAAAGAGGGGGTACCAGGAATGCGGGTGGCTCCCTGAGCTCTGCCCTAAAGGCTATTTCTGTATAGCCCAGGGATCCGGGGTCCTGACTAACCAGAAGCTACGATGTTAGATCAGTTACTATTCCTTTCACCGGCTTTCTGGGATTCACAGGTCGACCTACAAAAAGGTTAGGAAAACCTGGAATCCTTATCAAAGAAGAGCGTGCCCTCAATCCAGCTCTAGGTGGAGTTGCCAGACTGTTAGGATTGCTTGAGGACCCAGCCGTGGGCACTCATCCATGGCACGAACATCATTCCTCCGCATGCAGGGTACAAACCACCCTCAGATCTCAAAGAGAAATCTTTTGTTTGCTTTGTCTTCATACCATTCTTGGACCAAAATGACAGAGAGAACCAAACTTGGGTGGAGGGCTCATTAGGCAAATCAGTGGTGACTCTGGTGCAAAATACCAGCACCAGACTCTGGAACAGAGATCTTTCCCCTCCGTTCCTCTTCCCTGGGTGTTACCCAGCGTACAGATGTCTGTACTGGTTCTGAGAGTGAGGTGAATGGAAGCTAAAATACCATCCTACTAGGCATTTCTTTGTGAGATCAAGAAGTGTGGTGGGTAAGCCTTATTTCTCTCTTTTATTTCATGTGGTATTTGAAGCCAATTCTTAGCCTGACATGATTTAAGACAAAGTTGCCTAGACTAGCCCTGATGTCCACAGACACCACAGCCACTGCCCATTTTCACCCCTGGGCCTTTGCGGCCACAATTATCAGATGGAAAGAAGACAACTGTCATGGCTGCAGCAGTAACTAAAGGGGAGATTTCATTTCCCAAGACTGATAAGAATTCAGCGAACACTGAGCAGACAATTTTGTAATGAAGATATAAATTAACAGGAGTAATAAGGTCAGTCTATTAAAATGATTAATTTCATTAAGAACTTGCCAAAGCTGGGTGGCATTCCCATTTACCTCCCCAGGAGCTCCCCTTCTAAAACCTAAAAGAGAGCCCAAAACATTATTTAGAGTTTTAAGATTTCTTCTCTACCTGACAGAAATCATTACTCTTAAGTCATTTTAAAGAATACAAGTTCAAATTTCTCACATAGCAACAGAACAGCAGGGCAAAATTTTTTACATGGCAACAGAACAGTAGGGCAAACATGCCAAGATTAAAAATGACAGTGACAACACATAGGGAGAGGCAGCTCCAACCATTAATGGCCAAGGTGAGCAGTGCACAGATACAGAGGAATAAATTATGGATTTTAATAAATATCACATCCTGCCTAACAACTGCTGTGGAATATACTCATTCCTGTTTAAAGGCTCAATTTCTCCTTCATGCCAGACAAATGGTAACTCGTTAGAGCAATTTAAACAGATACCGATAAAGGAAGTTTTTGATTAAGGTCATGAATCTGGGCTGACAGGAAAGCGATGGTGTTTCAGGGAGAAGAGCCTACTTAGGGAAGAATTAAACCTGATGGAGGGGAAGGCGCTACTAGTGTGGTGCGTGCAAAAGGGCCTGGCAACTTCCAAGGCAACATGCTGTAGGAGGGCCAGGAGCCCACACTGGATGCACAGCTAAGGAGAAAAGGAAATTGTCTTGGAGTCTAGACCATAGTTTCCCTGAGAGAAGCAACCAGAAAGAACAAAATGACCTCTATCTGCCTCTTCTTACTTCAAAAGGTTGTTATTTAATAGCAAATTCCCAGAGTTTATTTAGGCTTAAAAATGCCTTCAAACTCCTCTTACGATACGCAAAGAACACATGATGCCACAGCGGCCGTTACAACAACATCCCTTTCTCTCTTTAGATCTCAATCTCTGACCTGGCAACACACTTACCTTGTCGATAAAGTAAAATAAACAAACTCATTAAACTAAATAGACCTATTAATGAGTCACCACCCTGATCTAGCAGACAAAGCACAAATAAGGCCCAGAAAGACAGAAATAGTAACTACTATTTTTTTGTTTTTCTATTTGTACTCCCTAAAGAGCATGTGTCCATCATCTGTTCAACAGTATGTCCAGGTAGAAGTGGCTGAAGCAGAAGGAAACACATTTGCTTTAATGCAATGACTTGACTAGGAAAGCTGCATAGAAATCTCAGTGGATATATAGCTTCTGGCGAGACAGTAAACTACCAGGGTACACTGTCCAGGGGACGCCTAAGAAAAGCCAATTCAGGGGGCACCTGGGTGGCTCAGCTGGTTAAGCATCTGCCTTTGGCTCAGGTCATGATCCCCGGGGTCCTGGGATCGAGCCCCTTGTCGGGCTCCCTCTCCCTCTGCCTCTCCCCCTCCCAGCTCCTGCTCTATCTCAAATAAATAAATAAGATCTTAAAAAAAAAAAAGAGAGAAGCCAACTCAGAACAGAGAGGATATAAATGTTAAGTACATAATGAAATGATCTTCTACAGAATGGAGGAGGGATGGGCAAAATGAAATAGATGAAGCATTTTAAGCTTCTTGGAAAAGATACTACTGTTGCCTTCAATCAATTCTATTCAGTAAATATTTATTGAGCATTTATTCCACGCCAGGTATGGAGTACAGGGAGCAATTTTGCTGATGAAGACACCAAACTCCAGCCCTCAGTTTTTGTGACAAGGAGAAAGCTAAATTAAGCTAAAACAGGGAAATCTAGCAATGTTTATTTGCCTCTGCCTCCTGCCTCATTTTCAGAAACATAAAAAGGACCAGGGGCGCCTGGGTGTCTCAGTGGGTTTAGCATCCAAACTCCTGATTTCAGCTCAGGTCATGATCTCAGGGTCATGAGATCAAGCCCCATGTGGAGCTCTGCATGGAGCCTAAGACTCTCTCTCTCTCTCTCTCCCTGTCCCTCCCTCCCTCTCTTTCATTCCCTCTGGGGGAAAAAAAAGGTACCAAATGGCCTATTGCCAAACGCATATAAGGTACTGGCCATTTAGATTTCCATTCTGTACATACAACAGCAATAGTCAATCCTAACTGAATCACATGGTGCTACTTCCAGAAAAGGTTAAAGCTATTTGGTACAATTAAGGGAAATGCAGGGGGGTAGACAATCTCAATTCAGTCAATTTTAAAAGCTTGAAATTTAAATCAGACTGGTTCCCTTAAAAGATCCTTAACCATATGCCTCCCTCTACTTGTCAGTTGGCCTCTCTTTGCTGCAAGAAGATGCCCCCTGAGATCCACTTAGAACTAGATACCTCCAGCACCTGAGTACATTTATTCTCCCAGACATGCTCTCCCTTCTTCCCGTACAGGCCATCTCTCCCAATAACCCAGAGCTCTACCTAAGGAGACTACCTTCACCAAGCTGCTCAAATCCCAGGTGAAAAGCAAAACTCCCTTTCTTCAATAGTCCCTGGAACCAGTACACCTACTATGTTTTTGCCTTCTTACTTAGTAACCTCAATTACCTACAGCCTTTCTCCGCTATCCTGGAATCCAGTGACAACTTTAAAGGCACTCATATCTCCACACACAAGGTTATAAGAGTCTCTTATTCACCGGGGACCACAGCTGCACCAAATGCTTCAGCTGTACTGCTTCTCCTTTCTGAACCAGCTTCTCAGTACAACTGACGAGTAACCACCCTTCAATTAGCCTACCACTTGTAAACTGTATTTCCTACCACTCTCAAAGGATGCTTCACACCCTTTCAGTCACCAGCCTGTTACCAAATTTCATTCTAATTGATCAGTGATCCAGCAAAGGCTCCAAAATGGAAGACTGCTGGTGTACCAGGCTGAATAGTGTTCCTCCCAAAAGCTATGTCCACTCAGCACCAGGGAACATGACGTTTGAAAATATGTAATCAAATTAAAATAATGTCATACGAGATTAGGGTGGGCCATGATTCAATGACTGATGCCCCTTTAAGAAAAGGAAAATGTGCAACAGACACACACAGAGGAACAACAGAGGCAAAGACTGGAGTTATGCTGTTATAAACGAAGAATACCAAGGATTGCCAGCAACCACCAGAAGCTAGAAGGGGGAAGGAAGGATTCTTCCCAGGAGCCTTCGGAGGTAGCCTGGCCCTGCTGACACCTGGATTTCAGACATGCAACCTCCAGAACTATGGAGAATAAACTTCTGTTGTTTTAAGCCACCCGGATTGTGGTACTTTGTTCCAGCAGCCCTAGGAAATGAATACAGCTGGCAAGTCAAGGTAAATGCAAATGAAAATGCTTCTAATTGCTTGGTATTTGAGGCAAGCTCCTAGGCACTCTATAACTTCTTCCACAGAAAGGCATCTACAGACACTGTGTATGTCCATAACCCTAAAAAACAGGCAAAGCAAAATGTTAGTTTCAACAAGATCAGTGAAATCTTTTGAGCTTAATGTCAACAGTGAACAAAGGGATGTTCCAATTCATTTGGGTGTTTCTGATCACAACAGTTGAGGGAACTGAGAAAAAAGAATGCAAAAACCTGAGGGGAATTAGGCCAGATCCCTGCAGCAAAGAGCCCATCTCCTGTGAAAGAGCCCCAGGATCATTAACAGCAATTAAGAGCACAGGGCACTCAATGCTCACCACTACTTCCAACTGGTTTAAGGCAGCAAAAGAGTGCCACCTGCTGAACGACTAGCCACAGAACTAAGGCATTACTGCAAAAATGCCAATTCTTTATTTCAAACAAGTTGCACATTCCTAGTGGAATGGGCAGAAAGGAAGAGAGACTACAGCCAACATCTCTCTGTAGAACTTGCCTAATTTTCCTCAGGGGCAACAGACTGTGCTCTGGCCAATTCAGGCACCAGGGATTCAAATAACCAGATGGACAGTGGCCTCATGTCACGTGGGCAAGCGTACCTTTTGCTGCATGATTGACGGAAGAGGGAGGTTCATCACCAGACGCAGCACTGAGGTTCAGGGCAAGTTCTGCAACTCTTTTCTTCTGTTTCTTGATAGGGGCAGTGCATTCTGGATCATTTCTCCTCCTCATTGTTACTGCAACCATAAATTCAGATAGTCAGCTGCCCTTGTCAGAGCCACTAGGATCAGAGCAAGGATTCCAAAATATAAATCATCAATGGGATGGGATTTGGCAATTCCAAACAGCTTCCAATGCCGGCATTTGAATAGCCTCTTCCTCAAATTTAGGTTCAGGAAGGATGCTAGCCAAGCTCTAGTCTTCAATAATAGCTGTTAGTTTTACTGGAAAATGTGTGGTGCTCACAGACCCAGAGGCCTCAGGGCCTTGATGTCAGATACCAAAAAGTCATGGATCAACTCTACAAGCCACAGGGGGGAAAAGCACCTTGGGTACTTATTATTCTATACCTTTCGTGCAACACTGGCCATGTGTGACAACAACGTATACTGGACATTAATTATGAAATCTAACGAGTATCAACCAATATTTCCAAGGTGAAGGGACCATCCCAGAATGATTGCTCCATCACAATTATTATTTCACCAAGACAATTAAGAGATTACATTATATGATACAAATACTGGTTCTGGTTTGTTTCAGGATGTGTGAAAACATAAGAATTGGGTAAGTTTCTAATGAGAGTAAGGAATGGAAGTAAGGAATGACTCAGAACTGAGAAAATAGAAGGGTGGGAAAACTATTCAAGCTGGAAGTAGCCACATCGTAGGGCTCTGGTGTAAAAATAATTTTAACAATACCAACACACCTCCATGAAAACAGAATGGAGACAATCATGCACCACGTCACACATCATCCACGCCCATCGGTAGGTATATGGGAGGTTATTATGATGGGGGGCGGGTGGTAATGAGACGGAATGAAGTGAGTATGACATCCTGAAACTCTGTCATGATCAAGTTAAAGAGCAAGCGAGAGTAGTAAGTGAATACAGTGTGGTTTACACACAACTGATGGGCTATAAGGAGACTCAGAAAAGAGAAAGAACTCAAAATACAGGAGCAAACAGGTGGGTGACCAGCTGGGCTGCAATTCCTTGAGGAAGGGGAGGTGCAGAGGCACAAAACAGGCTTTTAACATGGATCACAGCAGCAAGAGAGCAATGAAATGCAAAGATACCACCGATCCCCTCAACGTCACAAAACCCTGAATCACATGGTTCACTTCTCTACAACTCAAGGATGAGCCAGTCAACCCAATGCATAATCTTCTTTTCTCTAAGGAGGCAGCCTCTTACTAGCCACAGGCAGGGGTTATCCTGGGGAAGTAAAAACGGGGGACGTTGAACAAAGAGAAAGCAAGACCACATTTCACTTTAAACCACTGTCTTAAATGCCACCCCCCCCCAAAGGCCCATAACAAAAGCAAAACGGGCCATCTGATTCTTAGCGACTCTGGGAGACTGCAAGCACAGGGAAACTCAATGTTGACTGCGTTGGGGTGGGTGAAAAAAAGGAGAGTAAGCGGTTGGGTGAAAGGCAGGATACTGATGCTCCTCCCCAAACCACCTGCGATTTGGGCCTTCCAAACCAACGACTCCAACCCTCTCGTTTTCCACTGGAAAGAACTGAGGCCCGAGAGCGAAGGCTGCACACCTTAACCAGTGCCCCGCGCAAGTGACCGACACAGGCCAGAAGCAGCTGCCCAGGCAAGGAACTTCTACGTGGAAGGCAAAAGGCCTGGTTCTACCTGCTGCTCCCCCAAGGCGGGGGTTCAAATACCCTCTTCAGTCTGCTCTCCCAGGGTGTCGGTTTCGCACCCTTATTCACTGTGGGAGGAGATGAGCTCTCTCTCCCGGCCAGGCTTTTCATTTGAAAACAACGTGAGTGTGTGAATGTGTGCGCAGAGACGATTGTCAGCGTCAACTCGGGCTGCCGGGAGCTGGAGGAGCAGGTGGGGGGCGGGGGGAGGGTTGCAGGAAGTGGGGGAGAGAGAAGGGGCGGCGAGGGTCACCACCGCCGGTGGGCGGACGAGGCGGCGGTGGAGGACAGAGGGATGCTGAGCCCGCGCGCCCGCCCGCCCGCTCCCCCCAGGCCGCGCGTCGGCACTCACGCTGAGGGAAGAGGGTGAGCTGCCTGGGAGCGGAGAGGGGGGCGTCAGGCCGCCGTCGCCGCCGCCGCCGCCACCACCAGGCCTGGCCCTGCCGCTGCCAGAGCCGCCGCCTCCTCCCTCAGTTTCGTTTCCACACCAGCCAGCCCGGTCCGCGGGCCGCGCTGTCGCGCTCGGGTCCCGCCCTGCGGGCTGCGCAGCTTGATGACGTCACGGGCAGCCCGCACCCTGTGCGCGGCCGGGTCCTGGCCCCCGGGAAGAAGACGCAGGTTCGGGCCCGCCCCTCCCCCACTCAGGGCCGTCCAGGGCGCCTGCGCGGAAGAGCCTAGGTGGGGAGGGTACAAAAGCAAAAGTAACCGAGTTACCGTCTCTTCCCGCACTAGGGAGGAGAAACAAATATACAAATTAAAAGAGCAGGTGTCGTCACATCACCTCATTTCACTTGATCTCATTATTATTTTCATTTTATAGATTAAGAGCAAGTTGAGAGAGGTAAACGGTGAACTGGTTAAGGGCAGAAACCCAGTCTTCTTGTTCACTGCTGTATCCCCAACATCCTGGGTAGAATACATCCTCAACAGATGTTGAACGAAGGTCGGGAGGAAAGAAGGAATGCTGCCTATGGCATCTTACCATATGGAAACAGATGGCTTCCCATCCCAAACCCCTCTTCCAATTTTCTGGCCAATATGGCCAAAAGTCTGCTGAACATTCTCACTCAGTCACTTCACGCCCATAAATTCAGATCTGACTTTATGTTCTCCTATAAGCCTGCTCTTTTTCCAGTGAATGGCACCACCATTCGTCCTGTTGGTCCAACGGGAAATCTGAGATGGCCCCATCTCCCTCATGTCCCAGAGCCTCCAGTATACACTTATATTGAGTTTACCACCTATTTGTCTCTCAAACCTATGCATTCTTCTCCATTCCCTTTGCCACAACCCATGCGCTCACCTTCTGGCCACAGGATTTCTCCAGCAATCCCCAAATCATAGTTCCTGCCTCCAGCGGTGATGCCTGTAATGCAGAATTTTAAAAATGTATTCTGATCCTGTCACAACCTATCAATGATTAAAACCCATCAATGACATCCCATTTCTCTTAGGTTGAAGCTAATGTCTTTAAGATGGCTACAAAATTCTGTCTGACCCCATCTGCAGTCATGCCTTGTGTTACTGGTCCTTTCTCCCCATCCCCATGTCTTTTAAGTGTTCACCCCCACTATCTGGATAGCTCTTCTTCCCCTTTGCTTGGGTAATACCCACTTATCCCTGCAATGTGTTTAGCATCCTTACCTGGAAATCTTTCCTGACTCCACAAGTCGGGGTTGGGAATCCCACCCCCCATTTTCCATAGCTTTCTCCTTCTGCTATC
The DNA here is from genome assembly GCF_002007445.2 of Ailuropoda melanoleuca. Classification (NCBI taxonomy): domain Eukaryota; kingdom Metazoa; phylum Chordata; class Mammalia; order Carnivora; family Ursidae; genus Ailuropoda; species Ailuropoda melanoleuca. The sequence goes on along the minus strand of NC_048222.1, from coordinate 32,152,354 downwards.
AAAGCACTCATCACAGTGTTGTGTAATGACCCCTTGACTCACTTGCTTCCCCCACTCAGTTGTAAACTTTGTACAGGAAAGCTTATCTCCATCTGTCTGTATTAAAATCCATAAGATCCACAAGATTTAAAACAGCAGCTGGTAGCAGGTGCTCAATAGACATTTATTGAATCTGTGGAAGTATGGAAGATGAATTATGGTTAAGTGATGTGCCCAAGGTCTCAGAGCTAGGAAGCAGCAAATGAGCATTTAAACCTAGGTCTCTTTGATTCTAAAGCTAAGTGTTTTTTTACCTCACCAGGGGTTCTTAACATATGTGTGCTTTGGACACCTTCAGTAATCTTAAAGCTTAGGGACCCATTCTCAAAATAATAATTTGAAGGGCATAAAATACAATACATAGAATTACAAAAGAAATCAATTATATTGATATATAATTATTGAATAAATTTTGTGATTTTTTTGTAATTTTAATGTAAAGCATTAAATAATGCATTTAAAAAGAGGAAAATTAAAGATAAAATTAGTCTTTTTTTAAAGATTTTTATTTATTTATTCAACAGAGATAGAGACAGCCAGCGAGAGAGGGAACACAAGCAGGGGGAGTGGGAGAGGAAGAAGCAGGCTCATAGCAGAGGAGCCTGATGTGGGGCTCGATCCCAGAACGCTGGGATCACGCCCTGAGCTGAAGGCAGATGCTTAACCGCTGTGCCACCCAGGCGCCCCAAAGATAAAATTAGTTTTTAATACATACGAGTAAAATCAATGAATAATGCTGGATGGAAAAACTAGATAAATATATAGAGAAAAGATGAAACCTGATTTCTACCTTACACCATAGGCAAGATTAAATCAAATAGATCAGACCTAAACATAAGAACAAAAATGATAAAGCTTGGGGGCTCCTGGGTAGCGCAGTCGGTAAGCATCTGCCTTCGGCTCAGGGCATGATCCCGGCGTTATGGGATCGAGCCCCACATCAGGCTCCTCCGCTGTGAGCCTGACATCAGGCTCCTCCGCTGTGAGCCTTGTGTTCCCTCTCTCGCTGGCTGTCTCTGTCAAATAAATAAATGAAATCTTTAAAAAAAAAATGATAAAGCTTGTAACAGAAAACATTAGGCAACTACAGTGAACAATAAAGTATTTGTATATTTGAAAGTTACTAACAGAGTAAATGTTAAAAGTTCTCATACAAGAAAAAATTATAACTGTGAGATGTGATAGATATTAACATATCTGTGGTAATCATTTCACAATATATACATATATCGAGTCATTATGTTATATATCTTAAACTGATACTACATGTCAATTATATCTCCACTAACAGGGGGAAAAGGAAGTTAAAAAAAAGAAAACATAGGAGAACATCCTTGCAGACTTGAAGTAGACAAAGATTTTTTCACAAAAGACCCAAAGAACATTAATCAGAAGAAAAAATTGTTAAAATAGACTTCATCAAAACAAAAGGTTTTGCTCATCAGAAAACACCATTAGGAAATTGAATAGGCAAGCCGTGGACTGAGAGAAAAACATTCACAATACGTATATCTGAGAAAGGACTTATACCCAAAAAATATATAATACTCCATAATAAAAAGAAAAACAGGGGCGCCTGGGTGGCTCAGTCAGTTAACTGTCTGCCTTCGGCTCAAGTCATGATCCTGGGGTCCTGGGATCAAACCCCACTACAGAATCCCTGCTCCGCGGAGAGCCTGCTTCTCCCTCTCCCTCTGCCCCTCCCTGACACTTGTGCACTCACTCTCTCTCTCTCTCACTCAAATAATTAAATAGAATCTTAAAAATATATATTTGGTGCAGAAAAAAAATATCTGAAGAAATGGCTGAAAACTTCCAAAAGATGGGGGGAAAACCATAAACTTATAGATTCCAGAAGCTCGCTTTCCACACAAGAAAAACTCAAAGAAGTCTATTCCCAAATGCATCATAATCAAACTGCTGAAAACTAAAGGCAAAGAAAATATCTTGAAAACAGCCAGAGAAAAACAGTATCACATATAGAAAAACAACAATTAGAGCAACTGTGAATTTCACATCAGAAATGTCAGGAATGAAGGAAGAATGATGAAAACGGCAAATATTTAGGTAAATACCATAAACTCTTCTTTCTTTTACATTCTTTAAAATTCACATGAGAGTTGGAAGCAAAAATAGGACATTGTCTGATGGAGTTCTCAATGGATGTAGTTGTAATCTATGTATGACAGTTACAACAAATGGGGGAGGGCAAAATAACCTATAAGGTGGCAAGGTTTCTATATTCCACTGAAAGTTGTAATATATTAATTCTAAATAGACTGTGAAAAATTAAGTACACATATCCCTAGACCAACCCCTTAAAAAAGATTTAGGAATTCCAACTTCTGGAATGGCATAGTAAGGACCTCTAAAAATAGTCTTCTAAAAGCAAAGAAAACACAGACAAATTTGCCAAAATCAATTTTTTTAGAACTTTTTTTAGAAATTAACCAAAGACTTGCAACAATCGAAGGAAGGGTTCCTCAGGAAAAATGGTTTCAGTAAGAACAATGAGCTTTGTGGCATTTTAAGTTGTTCCAGTCCTATCCTCTTATCACCGGCTCCATGGTAGACTTGAAAACCAACAACATCACAACTATGGTAGCTGTGAAAACCAGTAATCTAGCAGCAACTGGCAGGACAAAACAGGTTTGGAGCTCCTCCAAAGCCCCACCCCCAGAGAATGATCTCTACTTTAACTGTTTGGTGGCTTGCTGAAAAATTCCATTCTCAGAAAGTGTCTTTATTTTTTCTGACTCTGTGCAAACAGTTCTATTTGCAAAGCATTATCAAAAATAATCAGTGACAAGCATTACCTGAGGCAGCAGTACCAGTTGGAGCTAACAAAAACTGAAAATAAGTATCTGGGAATGACATTGCCCAAAAGGGTCTCTAAAAGACCGTAGAATATTCCCAGGTATCTAGAAGGCTACAGGAATATTCAGGGCTGTTCATGTGCCTAGGAAAGACGTGGGAAGGCCCTAATCTCTCACCTCTGACCTAGTGTGAGGTTCTGCACAAGCAGGAAGTGAAAATAAAGGCAGAGTTAGTTGTAAACTGCCTGTCAGAGAAATGAAGCCATACCCCAACATGCGCACACAGACCTTGACAAAAGCTAGGAGATTTATTGGCTCAAGGCATTTAAGGAAATCTGTCTGGTCATTAGAAGACCATTAAACTAACCACACAGAGACTTCAGTGGTCATCCACGACAAAGAATGCAAACTTTACAGAATTAATTCAGGAAAATCACTAAAAAATAGCAACAAAACTAAACAGTTGGGGGGGGATATCACATTATTTTAGACGTTCAGTTTTCAACACACAAAGAAATGGTAAAGTATGACTCATTCAAAGGGGAGGAGAAGCAGCCAGTAGAAACTATACCAGTGAATGCCCATTGAACCTAGTAGACAATGACTGTAAATCGTCTATTATAATATGTTCAAAGAATTAAAGGAAACTATGTCCAAAGAATTAAAAGAAAGTATGAGGGAAGTGTCTCACCAAATAGAGAACATCACTAAAGAAATAGAAATTTTGTTTTAAAAAAAACAAAGTAGATGGGGCGCCTGGGTGGCACAGTGGTTAAGCGTCTGCCTTCGGCTCAGGGCGTGATCCCGGCGTTCCGGGATCGAGTCCCACATGGGGCTCCTCTGCTGAGAGACTGCTTCTTCCTCTCCCACTCCCCTACTGTGTACCCTCTCTCGCTGACTGTCTCTCTGTCACATAAATAAAATAAAATATTAAAAAAAAAAAAAACGAACAAAGTAGAAATTCCAGCATTGAAAAGTGCAATAACTGACATGAAAATTTCACTGTTGGTGCTTATTATGGACTGAATTGTGTCCCCCATAAAATTCAAATGTTGAAGCCCTAACTCCCAATGTGACTGCATCTGCAGATAGAGCTTTTAGGAGGCAACTAAGGTTAAATGGCATCAGAAGGGATCCTCAGTAAGATTAACAGCTGGCTTTGCATCAGAAATCATGGAGTCCAGAAGGCAATAGGATGACATATTCAAAGTACTTAAAGAAAGACGGTCAACCAAGAATTCTATATCCAGCAAAACTTTAAAAAAATAGCAAAAAAACAAACTGGGGAGTGGAGATCATAAAGAAGTAATTGAGACATTCCCAGATAAACAAAGCATAATTTGTTATTATCAGACCTGCCTTACAAGAAATACTAAAATGAATCCTTCAAGCTGAAAGAAAAGACACTAGACAGTAAATTGAATCCATGCAAAGAAATGTTGCCTCAAATCCATTTTGGGAGTAGACAAATGAAAAACAGTAAATAAATTACATTCAGAGTTGTCTGTCTTATATTCCCTGCCATATTCATAACTGTCAATCAAAAAACAAAGTCAGTAGTAACTTGAGAGGATGTATTTTTATTTCTTACTTAAAAAATAAATCATGAATTTTTAAAAGTGTACACAGAGATACAGTCAAAAGCTCACACTGTCAATTAAAATGGAATCTTTTTTTCACTTTTATAGCTTATTTTATTTAAATTCAATTAATTAACATAGTGTATCATTTGTTTCAGATGCAGAGTCCAGTTACTCATCCATTGCATAACACTCAGTGCTCATTATATCACGTACCCTCCTTAATGCCCATCACCCAGTTACCTCATCGCCCCCCACCTCCCCTCCAGCAACCCTCAGTTTGTTTCCTAGAGTTAAGGGTCTCTTATGATTTGTCTCCCTCTCTGATTTTATCTTATTTTATTTTTCCCTTCCTTTCCCTATGATCATCTGTTTTGTTTCTTAAATTGCACATGAGTGAAATCGTATAATTATCATTCTCTGACTTATTTTGCTTATAAAATGGAATCTTTAAAAATTTCAAACAATCCAAAAAAGTCAGGAGAGTGGAGACAGAGGTATGGAAAACAGAACAAACAGAGTATAAAGAATAAAATGGCAGTCCTATAGCCAAGCATATCAATAATTTTATTTGGTCTCAATGGTCTAAATGCACCAATCAGAACATGAAGATTGTTATAAAGGATAAAAGAATCAAGAATTAACTTCTACACTATCTATAAAAATCCACTAAATATAAGGGTCAGTTAAAATTAAAAGAATCAAGAAATGATATACCAAGCAAACACTGACCAAAAGAAAGCTGAAAGATCCAGAATCATATGAGTCAAAGTAGACTTTAGAGTGAGGAAAATTATCAGGAATAAAGAGAGACATTGCATGGGGCACCTGGGTGGCTGAGTTGGTTAAGGATCTGACTCTTGATTTTGGCTCAGGCCATGACCTTGGGGTCCTGAGATTGAGCCCCACATCAGGCTCTGTGCTGAGCGTGGGGTGCTTGAGAATCTCTGCCTTTCCCTCTGCCCCTCTCCCCGCTCACACACACACTCTCTCTCTACCTAAATAAATAAATACATTACATAATGATAATGGGTAAATTCATCAAGAAGACACAACAATCTTAAATACATATGTATGTAACAAAGCTTCAAAATAAAAGTGAAGACAGATGGAAATAAAAGGAAAAATGGACAACTCCACAATTATGGTTGGTGACTTTATTTCTCAGAAATCAGTGGTACAGGAGACAGAAATCAGCAAAGATATAGAAAAACTGGACAACTGCATCAACCAACTGGATCTAACAAACCCTTAGAGAACACCTCACCCAACAACAGCAGAATACACTTTCAAGTACACATGTGCACCAAGATAGATCATATTCTGAATCATTAAACAAACCTTAATAAATTTAAAATAATTGAAATCATACAAAGTAAGAGCTCTATCTAACATTAAAGTGGAAATCAGTAACAGAAAGATAACTGAAAAATCTCCAAATACTTCATAGTTATTTTAATTATTCCAAATGATCTATAAAAGAAATCTCAAGTGGAATTAGAGAATATTTTGAACAAAATAAAAATACAACATAAAATAATTTCCAGGATGCAGCTAAACCATGCACCAAGGTAAATATTATTGCATTAAATACATGTATCAGAAAAGAAAAATTGCAATCAACAATGAAAGCTTCCACTTCAAGAAAATAGAAAAGAGGGAGCAAATAAACCCAAAGTAAGCAGAAGAAGGAAATAATAAAAATAAAAGCAAAAATCAATGAAATTCAAAACAGGAAAAAAAAAGAAATTAAAAGCTGGTTCTTTGAGGGGGATTTGGGTGGCTCAGTCAGTTAAGCATCCTACTTTTGATTTGGGCTCAGGTCATGATCTCAGGGTCATGATACGAAGCCTTGCATCTTAGGCTCTGTGCTCAGCAGGGAGCCTGCTTAAGATTCTCTCTACCCCTCTCACCCTCTCACTCTCAAAACAAAAAAAACAAAACAAAAAAAAACCCCATAAGCCCAAAAGCTGGTTCTTTGAAAAGATTAGTAAAATTAATAGTATTTTGGCCATAGTGACCAAGAAAAAAAAAAAGAAGGTATAAATTTCTGGTAAGAAATGAGAACAGAAGTATTTTTATATATTTTGCAGACATTAGAAACATAAAAGGATACTAAGAGCATCTCTAACACATATAAATGGACCAATTGATATCAACCAATTCCTTAAAAACTACAAACTACCAAAACTTACCCAAGAAGAAATAGATACCCAAATAGTTCTATATCTATTAAAAAAATTGACTTCATAGTTTTATTAAAAAAAAAAAAACTTCAAAATAAAATCGAGGTCCAGATGGCTTTACTGTTGAATTCTCCAAACATATAAAGAAGAAATTACATCAGTTCTACACAATCTCTTCCAGAAAATAAAAGAAGAAAGAACACTTTCCGAAATATTATGAGGTCAGCATTATCTTGATACCAAAATGAGGTAAAGATGACAGAAGAAAAGTGCAGACCAACACCCCTCACAAAAACTAAAAACAAACATCCTAACCAAAATACTACCAAGTGAAATCCAACGTGTTAAAAAAATATTCTATACCATGGCCAACTAGGGTTTATCCCAGGAATGCAACAATAATTAAATATTAAAAAGTCAGTCAATGTAACCCATCATATTAACAGACTTAAAAATCAAGCCTCAGGGGTGCCTGGGTGGCACAGCGGTTAAGCATCTGCCTTCGGCTCAGGGCGTGATTCCAGCGTTATGGGATCGAGCCCCACATCAGGCTCCTCCGCTAGGAGCCTGCTTCTTCCTCTCCCACTCCCCCTGCTTGTGTTCCCTCTCTCGCTGGCTGTCTCTATCTCTGTCGAATAAATAAATAAAATCTTTTTAAAAAAATCAAGCCTCATGATAGTAATTAATACAAAACATATTTAACAAAATTCAGCACTCATTTATTATTAAAAACTAATTTTAAAAGGATATATATAATTATCATAATATGCTGTAGTGATACGTTATTATATATTATTTATTATATATATTAATTATCTTTATTAACAGTAAAAGTCTGAATGCTTTTTATCTGAAGTGAAAAAGAAGGCAAGGATAAACATTGTCACCACACATATTCAAATCATACTGAAAGTCCTAGCCAGTGTAATAAGGCAGGAGAAAAAAGATATATGATTGGAAAGGAAGGAAGAAGAGGATCTTATTCACACACAACACAGTATCTACATATAATCCCAAAGAATCTACAAAAAAAAGTTCCTAGAATTAATAAATGAGTTTTGTAAGTTTGCAGAATTTGGTGTCAACAGCTAGAAATTGACATTCCTAGGTACTAGCAATTAACAATTGGACATCGAATTTTTAAAAACACCATCTACAAAAGCTTCAAGAAAATGAAATATTCTAACAAAACTTGTTCAAGGTATGTCTGCTAACAAACAGACAGACAACTATAGGGTACTGATGCAGTAAATCAAAGATGAGTTTTGCAGAGAGAAATGCCACATTCATGGACTGGATGACTCTGTAATTAAGATGTCAATGATCCTTAAATGATCTATCGATTTAGAGCAATTCCAATAAAAACTCCAGCAGAAGTATTTATAGATACAGACGCATTGACTTAAAAATTTGTGTGGAAAAGCAAAGAAATTGGGTAGACAAAAACAATCTCAAAAAAGAAGAAAGGTGGAGAGTTCATATTCCATGATTTTAAGACTTACTATAAAGCTTCAGGGATCAAGGCAGTGTGGTAATGATAAAGAAATAGACATATGATCAATGGAACAGGATGTAAAGATCATGAATGGACTCGTACAAACATGGCCCATCGCTTTTTGACAAAGACAGCTCAATGGAGAGACGGTTGTCTTTTCAACAGATGGTGTTAGAACACCAATTAAATAACCGTATGCAAAATCATCGTCATCGTCACCATCATGAACTAAACTGCAACTTTATACTAAAATTAAACCCAAACGGATCATTGATCTAAACATAAACTCTAAAGCTATAAAACTTTTCGAAAAAAGAATAGGGGGAAATCTTCATAATGTTGGTTTAGGCAACGAGTTCACAGATATGGCACCAAATCACGATGATCCCTAAAAGAAAACATTGACAAACTGCACTGCATCAAAACTGAAAACTGAACTGTAAAAGACACTGTTAAGAGAATGAAAAGAGAAGCTATAGTCTGGGAGAAAAGATTGACAAATCATATAACTCACTACGGACTTGTATCCAGAATATAAAAAACTCTTAATATTCAACAAACAAACTCCATTTTTCAAATGGGCAAAAGACTTAAGCAGACAGCTTACCAAATAAAATATATGGATGACAACTAAACACCTGAAAAGGTAATTCAACATCAGTAGCCCTTAGGGAAATGCAGATTAAAACCACAGTTAGAGGGCGCCTGGGTGGCTCAGTCGTTAAGCGCCTGTCTTCGGCTCAGGTCATGATCCCAGGGTCCTGGGATTGAGCCCCAAAGTTGGGCTCCCTGCTCAGCAGGAAGCCTGTTTCTCCCTCTCCCACTCCCCCTGCTTGTGTTGTCTCTCTCTCTGTCAAATAAATAAATAAAATCTTTTATAAATAAATAAATAAACAAAACCACAGAGACACACCTATTAGAATGCCTACAATTTAAAAAAACCTGATAATACAAAGTGTGGTGAAGATACAAAGCAACTGAAACTCTAACATGTTGCTGGTGGGTGTACAAAATGGCACAAGCAATCTGAATAAACTTTATTTGGCAGTTGGTCAGTGTCTTAGAAACTTAATATACACACACCTTATTTCCCAGCAGTCACAGTTATCTATTTATCCTACATAAACAAATCTTTTTTTTAAAGATTTTATGCTTAAGTAATCTCTACACCCAACATGGGACCTGAGCTCACAACCCCGAGATCAAGAGTCACATGCTCTTCCGACTGAAGCAGCAAGGCGCCCCTATATAAATGAGTCTTACGTTCACACAAAAACCAAATACGAATGTTTATCTAGTGAGTAGCTCTATTCATAATTGTCAAAGTCTGGAAAGAACTGTGTTCTTCAATAGGAGGACAGATTACCAAACTATGGCATGCCCGTATAGTAGAATGCCACACAAACACTAAAAAAGAACTTTTGACATAGGCAACAACATGAGAGAATTTCAAATGTAGAGTAAAAGAACCCAGGCTCCAGTGATGACATGCCGTATGATTCCATCTACATAAACTCTGGAAAAGACAAAACTATGGGGACAAAGAATAGATCAGTGATTGTTAGGAGTTAGGAATGGAAGGAGGCTGGGGAGGAAGGTTGGGCCATAAAACAAAATGGGATCCATGAGGGACTATGTAGGGTGATGGAACTATTTTATACCCTGATTGTGGTGGTGGTGGCACAGGTCTACATGTGTTAAAACTTACAGCACGTTGGGGCGCCTGGGTGGCACAGCAGTTAAGCGTCTGCCTTCGGCCCAGGGCGTGATCCCGGCATTATGGGATCGAGCCCCACATCGGGCTCCTCTGCTGGGAAGCCTGCTTCTTCCTCTCCCACTCCCCCTGCTTGTGTTCCCTCTCTCGCTGGCTGTCTCTATCTCTGTCAAATAAATAAATAAAATCTTTAAAAAAAACAAACAAACTTACAGCACGTAAACCAAAAAGCCGATTTGACTATATGCTGTTAGTTATCAAGGACACACACATTTAAACCATAATGAGGGGTGCCTGGGTGGCTCATTTGGTTGGGCATCTGACTCTTGGTTTTGGCTGAGGTCATGATCTCCGGATTGTGGGGTAGAGCCCTGCACTCAGCGAGGAGTCTGCTTCCCCTCTTCCTCTCCTGCCCATCCCCCTACTCGCGCACCCTCTCTCTCAGATAAATAAAATGAAATCTTAAAAAAAAAAAAAAAAAGATTCTCTTTCTCCCTCTCCCTCTGTCTCTCCACTCTCTAAAACAAAAAACAAAACAAAACAACAACTACAACAACAAACGGGATGCCTGGCTGGCTCAGTTGGTTAAGTGTCTGCCTTTGGTTCAGGTCATGATCTCAGGGTCCTGGGATTGAGTCCTGCATCAGACTCCCTGCTCCGCGGGGAGCCTGCTTCTCTCTCCCTCTGCCTGCTGCTCCCCCTGCTTGTGCTCTCTCAATCTCTCTCTCTGCAAATAAATAAATAAAATCTTTAAAAAACAACAACAACAACAAAAACCATAATGAAATACCACGTTACACCCGCTAGAATGGCTAAAATTAGATATACAGTTCAGACAAAACCAAATGTTGACAAGGATATGGAGCAACCGGGATGTTCATACATTGCTTGGAAATCACTGTGGCAATTTCTCATGAAATTAAACATAACTTATTCCATGACCCAGCCATTTCACTTCTAGGTATTTACAAGAGAAATGAAAACATATGCACCTGAAAAGACTTATACAGGAATGTTCACAGCAGCTTTATTGATAATCACCTTAAACATAAAATACATGCAAAAGAAGCCAGGCATAGAAGAGTATATATGCTATGATTCCATTTATATGAAGTTTAAGAGCAGTCGAAACGAATCAATGATGATATCAGAATAGTGGTTGGCTCTGGAACAGAAGAATTGACTGAAAAGGGGTGTGAAGGAACCTTCTGAGGTGCTAGAAATGTTTTACACTTTGATTGAACTGGTGGTCACAAGGGGCATACATTGTCAAAATTCGTAGAACTGTTCATACTTAACAATGTGCTTTAACTGGATGTAAAATTTACCTCCATAAAATAATTACAATATATGTGTAGGTCGGTGAGAAAGCTGTTATCTAGCTTAAATAAGAAAACTGAATTGCAAGCTGGTCTTTACACTCATGCTTTGTTGGACATTCAATCAATTTTTAATTTTTGTTTTGATGATCAGAAGTGTTGAAAATCCCCACTTGCAGATTCATAAGATGTATTGTTACAAATGGAATTATAGCTTCTAGAGTGTTTTTTTAAAATCAAGGCAAGAATAATCCTATCTCAAGAAATACCAGAATTCTTCAAGTGTGTTTAAGTTAAACTTCAATTACTTTTTTGGTCTAAGATCAATGAATCCGTCTTCAGTTAGGCCAGCATCTTAACCTCTTTGATTCGGCTTATATAAGAAGAAATGGATTGCATGTCTATGGTTCAAGGTAGGAGCCATCAAGGTAGAAATAACTTTTGAAGGACTTCTGAGGTGTTCCAGAAATTTGCAGATTTCTCTTTTCAAAGAAATTGCCAGAATTTTGTATCACAACTCCGTTGTAGATAAGCATATCCTCCAGTTTATTTTTTATCGATTATTTAACCAGGTATGTTTTAAATTTTTAGGAAGCATCTGTATTGTTGACTTCATAACACTGAATTGAAAGGTTTAACTTATTCACGTGGTGAAAAGTATATGCCAGGTAAGCCAATGCATAGATCAAGTTTTTTCTCATGTCCCAAGTGATGAGGGAACGGAAGGCAAGCTGAGGACAAAGCAGAAGCTGACACCCTGCAACTCCACCCCCCATGGGATGTATGTAACATTCCTCAGGCACTCCTGGCTGCCCTAAAGGACAAAGAAATAGTCCTTACTACCTACAGCCCATTGACAAGTCCTTGAAACAGGCATGGTGACATTCCTCTAGGAACTCAGCTGCCTCGATGTTAATACTTTGCTAAGGGCAAAAGGCAGTCCTGGCCTGACCCCCTCCCCTCCACCAAGATCCTGTAAGTCTACTTTAATGTATAAAAATTCCTTTGGAAACTTCCTTTATCTCTAACCGCCCCCCCCCCGCCGCCCTGCAAGATACGTGTTGGCAATCATCCCCCAAGCCTATGGCCCACCGAAACACATCTGAAGGGTCTCATGACTCAGGTTTTATTAGACGGTAATAAATGACCTTTTCCCAACAGTAGCCAGCCCCCTCAAGGTCCTGGAGACCTTGCTTCCAAAATTCCTTAGAGACTTAGGCTATCCCTAGCCCCCTCCCCACTTGAGGGTATAAAATAGGCTATTCCTCACAACCCTGGGGCAGCAGCTCTTTCTGCCCACGGGTCCTGTCCCCGTGCTTTAATAAACCACCATTTTGCACCAAAGATGCCTCAAGAATTCTTTCTTGGTCGTCGGCTCCGGACTCCACCCCACCGAACCTCACGTATATTCCCCAACCTCATCACAAGGGTGGATTTTTTTCCCCTCTCTTTTTAAAATTTCGGTTAAAGTAAAACTTCTGCCCTTAGAAGGGAGGAAAGAAAAAGGAGAGAGGGAAACAAACTGTAAGAGACTCTAGAGGATAGAGAACAAACTGAAGGTTGATGGAGGGAGGGAGGTGGGGGATGGGCTAGATGGGGGATGGGTATATAAAGGGCCCTTGTGATGAGCTCTGGGTGTTGTAGGTAAGCGATGAATCACTGAATTCTACTGAAACCAACATTGTACGGTATGTTAACTACTAACATTTAAATTTAAATTAAAAAAAACAAAAACAAAAAACTTCTGCCCTTAGTTCAAAAATGTGCTTGAAGGCATATTCTCCTGAAGTGTGCGGTAGAGAAGGAATTCATGTTTTGCTCTCATCTTTACAGCAAATTTTAAAATGTATTTGACTCAAAGATCTGCCTCTGGTCAAGTTGGTGACATTTAGGGCTATTGAGCAAACCCTCTTTTCAGGGTTGTTAGAAAAATCTTGTTGTCAGTGTGTGTCTGCATAAAAAAGCCAACGAGGGATGTGAAAAGTTCCCTTTCTCATGAGAGTAGCAAAATTAGATGCATTACCAAGCATCTCAGGGCCTCCATCTGTGCAGAAAGTGAAGGTTTTCTTTCCGAAGTTTTATTTGGCAAAAAATATTTTTACCATTCTCAAAATGCCTAAAGCCTTTAGAGCTTCCAGAAGGACTCACAAAATAAGAATTCTTCCTTGATGGTACCAGAATGTGTACAGGAAACAGAGAGAGGGAGCTGGCTACACTGAGAGATACCTGTGGAGAGACATATCTTATTTAGATGCCCTTTCAGGCTGGACACATGTGAGATGCTCTTTCAATTTTGCTGACATTATACCTCAATTCACATTAATTTTTATACATGTACACGTCCCACTCTGGCCTTTGTGTTCCATTACATTCAATAATGCAAGGAAAATAACATAATACGTGGTCTTCATCACCTGTCCCTTTCTTTGACATTTCATTTTAAATTGGATTTGTAAAAAATATACAAAATAAAGGTAAAATAAAACATTTGATCCAAATTGCTTCTTTTTTTTATTTTGAAATAATTTAAGACTTATAGAAAATTTCGAGAATAATACGAAGAATTCCCATAGACCCTGGACTATATATATTCCCCAGTTGTTTTTTTTAACCACATTTACTTTATCATTTTCTCTCTGTATATACATTTATACTTCTCTTTATACATATGTAGTTTTCTTTTATCATTTCATTCAAAAATACATACACATTTATCTCTATTGACACATGTATTGTTTTTTTGAGCCATTGAAAAGTAAGTTGCCTGGGCAGCACAGCGATTAAGCGTCTGCCTTCGGCTCAGGGCGTGATCCTGGCGTCATGGGATCGAGCCCCACATCAGGCTCCTCTGCTATGAGCCTGCTTCTTCCTCTCCCACTCCCCCGCTTGTGTTCCCTCTCTCGCTGGCTGTTTCTCTCTCTGTCAAATAAATACATTAAATCTTTTAAAAAATAAAAAATAAAAATAAAAGTAAGTTGCAGACACAACACCTCTTTATCCCTAAGTGCTAAAGTATTTATTTCATAAGAATAAGGATAACCTTTTACTTAAGTGGAGTATAATGTTCCGCTAGCATATCATTGAGACACTACTTTAATCTACAGACCTTATTTATAGTTCACCGATTGTCCCATAATGTCCTTTATAGTAAATAATACTTTTTTGGATGAATAAAGAAAATGTACTACACACACACACACACACACACAATGGAATGAGGAAATCCTGTCATTTGCAGCAACATGGATGAACCTGGAGGGCATTATGCTAAATGAAATAAGCCAGGTGGAGAAGGACAAATTCTTCATGGTTATCACTTACGGGGAATCTGACCCCCCCCCAAAAAAAGGCTTATAAAAACAGAGAGTAGAAAAGTGATTGCCAGGGACTGGGAGGTGGGGGAGACAGGGAGAGGTTGGTGAAAGGATAGAAATTGTCAGTTATAAAATGAATAAGTTCGGATGATCTAATGTACAGCATGGTGACTATACTGGACAACATTGTATTGTATAATTGCAGTTTACTAAAAGAGTAGACCTTAAATGTTCTCACAAAATAAAAGGTAAATATATGAGATGATGGATGTGTTAATTAACTTGATGGGGAAATCGATTCACAAGGTATACGTATATTAAATCACCACATTGTACACTTTAAACATCTTATGATTTTGTCAGTTATACCTCAATAAAGTTGGGGGGAAAATTTCTGGTCCAATCCAGGATTATTCATTAAATTATGTAATGTCCCTTTAGTCTTCTTTAATCTGGAACAGTTCCTAAATTTTTGTCATTCATAATCTTGACATCTTAAAAAAGTTATTTTGTGGAATGTTTCTCAATTGGAATTGTCTAATGTTTCCTCCTGACTGAATTGGAGTTACATACTTTTGACAAGAATACCATAGAAATGATACTGTGTTCCTCTTACTGGTGGGGAACATGATGTCAATTTGTATCATTACTAGTGATGGTAACTTTGATCACCTATTTAAGGGGGTGTGTATCAAGTTTCTCCACTGCAAAGTTACTATTTTTGCCTTTGCAATTAACAAGTATTTGGAAACTATATAGGTGTTCTATTCCTCATCAAACTTTTATTAACTAGTTTTAGCATCTGATGATGACTCTCGGCTAACCCAATTTTTACTGTGATATCTACTAAATGGCCACTTTCTTTTTTTTAAGATTTTATTCATTTATTTGAAACAGAGAGAGAGAGAGCCCAAGCCAAGAATGGGGGGTGGGTGAGGGAGAAGCAGACTCCCTACTGAGCAGGGAGCTGGATATGGGGCTTGATCCCAGAACCCTGAGATCATGACCTGAGCCAAAGGCAGACGCTTCACCGACTGAGCCACCCAGGCATCCCTAAATGGTGACTTTCTAATTACGTCATTCCTCTGACTCTAATGGTTGGTATTCTATTGTAAGAAGTTTTCCTTCTCCTCCATGTATGGATGTATGTACATATGTGTATGGTTATAAGAGCATTCCGTTATTATAAACTACTGTGATTTATTTTAAGGTTCCAAGTGACATTGTTGAAACTCAATTTTTGTATGATTTTTGAGTAAATTGTTTTTCTTGAACCTAGAGAGAAATAAGTAATTTGTATGTTAAGTAAAATGATATTTCAAGAGATACGTGTAAGTTATAAAACAAGGCACATTTTATACTTTATCTGGTTTTATCACCTTTATTGACTCTTAATCCTCAAATAGGCATATGGATTATAGCAGCAATAGCTCGAGAATCCTGTCCTCCCAGGAATCTGGGTTTTGTTGCACACGATGTTGAATGGCTCTCCGTGCCTTCCTACAAATAACGGTTCTTGTTTTTTATACCCTTCGGTTTTTTACAAGATTTTTATTATCGTATACACCACATCACACAGTAATACAGTGTTTTAATAATTGCTTTTTTATCTGCTTTTCAAGATAGTTAAGAAATGAGGAAAAATATGTTTCTAGAATCTTTCCTATTAACCCACATATTTACCATTTCTGGTGCTCCTAATTTCTTCCCACGGATTTGAGTCATTTTTTTTGGTGTCATTTCCTTTCAGTCTGAACAAATCCTTCAGTGTATCTTAAAGGCAGCTCTGCTAGCAACAGATTTTCTGTCTTTATCTAGAAATGTCTTTATGTGACTTTCCTTTCTGAAAGGTAGCTTTGCTGGGTAGAGAATTTTTCATTCAGCCCATTTAATATGTCACCCCACAGTCTTCTGGCCCCCATCGTTTCGGATGAGAAGTCAGCCGACGGTGGTATGGATGCTCCCTGTATGTGATGATTTTTCTTTCTGTTTTCAGATTTTTCTCTTTGTATTTCAACAGTTAGACAATGATGTGTCTAGGTATGAATTTCTTTGCATTAATCTTACTTGAGGCTTGCTACATTCTTGCATATATAGATTTTTTTTGACCAGTATTTCTTTTAAAAAGTCTTCCCTTTTAGCTCTCTCCCCTCTTTTTCTTCTTTGGATACAAACATTAGATATACGTTGGCAATCTTGATGTCCCACAGGTCTCTGAGCACTATTTATTTTTCTTCAATCTTCAGATTGGGTAATTTTTTTTTAAGACTTTATTTATTTACTTGAGAGAGAGAGCAACAGAGAGAGCACAAGTCTGTGGAGGGGCTGAGGGAGAGGGATAAGCAGACTCCCCACTGAGCAGGGAGCCCAATGTGGGGCTCGATCCCAGGACCCTGAGATCATGACCTGAGCAGAAGGCAGACGCTTAGCCAATGGAGCCACACAGGTGCCCTCCAGTTTTCTTATTTTAAATGCTCAGTATTTTCTAAGGAGAAACAGTATACAAATACCACCTGTACAACATACTGTGTGTTCACGCCTTTATTTCAAAACATAGACAGTATACAAAAAGGGAGTTTAAGGGGGAAAGTAAAAGAAAAATAAATCTCTGCCGATAACAGCACTTATAACTGTATACACCTGCATCATGTGTTAGCAATAATTAATTATCTCAAATAATATTCTGTAACAGTTACCTAACCTATTCGACATGTTTTAAAGCGTCTCATCCACACCTCTAGGCTGCATTCTTGTTCACATTACAAAGGGTCAAGCTGCCTTATGGGGAGTCAAGAATTTGAACTGCCTGGTTTGCAGACTTGAACCAACAATGGAAACAACTCACCTCTTTTGTCTGTTTGATCAACAAACAATTTTTAATAGAAATTCCTAAAAAATGGGGCACCTGGCTGCCTCAGTTGGTAGAGCATGTGACTCTTAATCTCAGGGTTGTAAGTTCAAGCCCCACATTGGGCATGGAGCCTGCTTAAAAAAAATACATTTCTAAAAAGGAACAAAGATATTGGAGTCACCAACGTGAGAAACACAGTGATCACTAGAGCAGAGTTGCACAATGGCTAGCGAGCTCTACCACACACATGTAAGTAGATGGAAGACTGTGGTCATGTATTCCTAGTGGTGGATCCAATGATACTGTACTTCTGAAGTAAAGAGGAGTAGAAAGAATATTTTGAAATGTCTACAGCAACTTTAATGTGATATGAAAATAGCTATGGTTTCAAGAAACAGACTCTCTCTCTCTCTCTCTTTTTTAAGACACAGATTCTTAACTACAGAGAACAAACAGATGGCTACCAGAGGGGAGGGGGGTGAGGGGATGGGTGAAACAAGTGATGGGGATTAAGGAGTGCACCAGTCATGACGAGCACTGGGTGACGTGAGGACGTGTTGAATTGCTGTATTGTACATGTGAAACTAATATTACCCTGTATGTTAACTAACTGCAATTAAAACAAAAACTTAAAAAAAGAATCGAAAAGGAAAAAACCAAAAAAAGAAAATAGCTATGGTTTCTATTGGTGATAAAGTCCTAGATAATTACTATTCCTGGGGTTTGTTGCCTATTGTATTAGTTTCCCTTCTGCTGCATAACAAATTGCCCTAAAGTTTAGTGGCTTAAAACAACACTGATTACCTGAAACTGTTTTTAGGGGTTGGGAATCTGAGAGCAGCTTAGCTCTGTGGTATGGTTGGAGTCTCTCATGAGGTTGAAACCAAGCAGTTGGTCACGTGTATGGCCATCTAGAGGCTTGACTGGGCTGGAAGATCCACCTCCAAGCTCGCTCACGTAGCTGTTGGCAGAAGCCTCACTTCCTCTATGAACCCTAGGTCATTCTGGGTGACAATTTGTCCAGCTGAAAAAATTATCATGCTAGCCTCCCTCCCAGCTAGCCAATGATGTGTAAGCAGAAGGTGTTCAGTGGAACTTCTGGGAAGTCTTGAAACTTCACTGAGGGTAGTGAAGGAAAAAGAGAGAGCTTAATTCCTTAATAACAATAGAATTTTCCTTTAGATCCCTTTCTGTCCAGGGCAAATGGCTCATTTAGGGCCCGGAATTAGCCTAACTTAATTCTGATAGGCATAAGTAATTTCATTTCACCCTCACAAAAACCCTGGGAGGAAATATTTTCTTACGCTATTATGGAGAGAAAATCAGAAGATGGATTAGTTGACTTGCCCAAGCTCATACGGCTAGTAAAGGTGGTAGAGCTGGAATTCAAAGCCAGGTGTGTCTGACTCCTTAGCCAGTGCTCCTGTCCTCCAGAGCACATGCTTGTTTTGCAACACGGGCAGTCTAAGTCCTTTCCAATAGCAATAAATGACAATAATAGCAATAGCTAACATCCAAGCTCCTGACATGCACCAGGCATTATGCTACAGAAACATACTTACAGTTTCACTTAATCTTCACAACAACCCCCATGAGGCAGGTATTATTATTATCCCCACCTTACAGATGAGGAAACTGAGACTTGGAAATTTTAAGTCATTTGCCCATGACTCAAGCAGCAACATGGGTGGCCAAGACATGATCTAATGTGTACTTTAGAAAGCCACCTTGGGATATGGAGTAGAAGATGGATTAGAGAGGGAAATAGCAAAGACCAGGGGCTTACTTGGAAAGCTCTCAAAAGATTTTGAAAACAGGGGAGGAAAACTGAGCACTTGCACATTCTATCCCACGTCCCAACTTCTAAGATGTGTGGTATGTATGTTCTGAGGAAGCTCCTTATAAGAAGCCATCTGTAAGATGGTAAGGCTAAAGTCATGTCTGTCTCTCTGATCCCTGAGCTTCATTTATTATTTTAAGTAATCTCTATGCCCAACATGGGGCTCAAACTCACAACCCGAAGATCAAGAGTCTCATGAACCAGCCAGGTGACCCTCCCTGAGCTTTTAGGGAGCTCCTTCTATTCCCTCTTGTCTCTCTCCTCCTTTAGCTTCTGGAATGCCCTCCCTCCCAGTCTCACCTCACAAAGTTTGTAAGGGAAGAAAATGGATGGAAGAGAAGAGATGATAATCCTGTTTGCTTTAGGATGTTATGAACTTAAAAGAGAACCCTCAGTTGGGGGGGGAGGGAGGAAGGGAAAGGGATGGTACCATCAATCAGCAGTTCAACCTGTTGTTCATTAGTCAGTACAGACTTTGAGGGGCCATCCAAATTCTACAGCCAGAGCAGCTCAAAGTGGGAGGTGCCCTCTTATCTGTTAGAAGACGTAGGGTAACTGGCTAAAGGTCACAGAGTAAGTAAAAAATAGACTTGAAGCTCATACTTTCTTTTTTTTTTTTTTAAAGATTTTATTTATTTGAAAGTGAGAAAGTGATCACAAGCAGGGGGAGGGGGTAGAGGGAGAAGAAGACTCCCTGTTGAGCAGGGAGCCTGATACAAGACTCGATCGCAGGACCGCGGGATCATGACCTCAGCTGAAGGCAGATGCTTAACCCACTGAGCCACCCAGGCGTCCCAGCTCATACTCTTCTCACCTCACATTTGCTACCTAGACAAGTAATGGAACCTGATGCTAACTCAAATCAAAACAAAATGTTTTGTGCAAAAGCATGAAGTTGGAGCTCTACCTCACACCATATAGTTGTGTCTAGAATGTAAGGGAATCTTATAATTCAATAATAAAAAGACATATAACCTAATTGAAAAAATGAGCAATAAATCTGAACAGACATTAAAAAAAAAAAGAAAATGTTTTGGAAGGATATAGGCTAGCTCACAGAACTGAGGCAAGGCTGACCAGGCCATGTCAGCTTTCTGACTCAGGCACACTGCTTAGAGAAGGAATATACTGACAGGATTTAGAGGATATATCA
The DNA here is from genome assembly GCF_002007445.2 of Ailuropoda melanoleuca. NCBI lineage: Eukaryota > Metazoa > Chordata > Mammalia > Carnivora > Ursidae > Ailuropoda > Ailuropoda melanoleuca. The sequence goes on along the minus strand of NC_048222.1, from coordinate 32,132,047 downwards.
GGAGAGGCTTGGGAGCTCTGCAGCCAGGAATAATGCCCCAAATTTGTGCTATAGAACCAGTCTGGTGAAGTCACCACTGCCCCTAGCACCTGGGCACATGCACCAAAGCTTGGCAAATACCCTTGACCATGGACAGTGCTGAGCACCACTGCCACAGCTGTTTCTAGAAACTGGACTCAAGAACCACCACCCTCACAGAACCATGATTCTGCTGGGCTTTTCGCATCATATTTCCCATTCACAGCTTGAGTGTGTTCAATTAATGGATCTTTGTTGTGTATGCAGCAAAGCATTCTGGAAAAGTGAGTATCTGGTATTTTTAGGCTCTTCGTGGAGAAGTGGGCTTTGCTTCATAAGGAAGGGAACTAGTTAAAAATCAGAAAGTAGTCGGGCACCTGGGTGACTCAGTTGGTTGAGCGTCCAACTCTTGATCTCAGCTCAGGCCTTGATCTCAGGTTGGTGAGTTCAAGCCCTGTGTTGGACTCCATCCTGGGTGTGGAGCCTACTTAAAATAAATAAATAAATAAAAATAAGAAAGTAGTTCAGGTGCTGGACAAGGACAAATGTAGGTGGAACAGTTGCAGGAAAAGGACAGGAACCAAAGATTTTTGTAACAGCATTTTAAAATAATGCTTAATTTGTTCCTACTGTTGCAGCTGGAGATGAAGGGAGAAAAGATAATGGGAGATTAAGGATTACATAAGATTATATTCTCAAAAATAAAGAGTTCTTATGAATATATTATACCGCAAACTGCTGCCCCGTCGGGTGACTGGTCTCCGAGCAGGGACACAGCAAGAGGCAGAAAGTGCAGTGAGACCCCCTTCCCTCCGCTGGGAGGAGTGGTACAGGTGCGCAACACAGGAGTGCATAAAGTTTGGAGACTCCAAACGGAGTCACATGCATGAGATAAAAAACACTCCATCACAGGCTGGGTGAATGCAGAGTTTGGACGGAACCCAGGAAGATAAGAGTGGTTGACTGCTCTTCTCTGAGGGCTCACTGAAGAGTGGGGGGGGCATGAACTTTCAGCTCCGGGGCTGGAGTTGGGGCACTGCCATTTCATCCCCCACACCAGCTCTGGAGCAGTTTACCCTGAGCCCAGCCCCCTGCAAGGGGTGGTGCAACTCTGCCCAGGCAAAGACACCTGAGAATCAGTGCAACAGGCCCCTCCCCCAGAAGACCAGCTGGAACTTCCAGTGAATACCAAGTTCACTGACCGTAAAGAACTGTAAAACTACAGCTCTTGGGAAAAGAAGTATATAGCATTCATAGTCTTTTCTTATTATTTTCTAGTCCTTCAATTTTATATTTTATTTTCCTTTCAGCTATTTTCTTACTTTATCAATTCTTTTTTTAAGTCTTTTTAAATTTTCATTTGTACACTTATTTTTTTTTCATTTTTGGCTTCCTTTCATTATATTCAACTTCATTTTTGTATATATATAAGTCTTTCTTTCTTTCCTATTTTGGGATCTAGTTTCTTCTAGCAAACAGACCAAAATACACCCAGGGTCTAGTTTATTGTTCTGTTCTGTTCAACGTCTTGTTTGATGTTATTCTCATTTTTCTTTTCTTTTGTTTTCTTTTTGGTTTCTGTTCTCTTCTGATTTGTGTGGTGTATATTTTTCTGGTATGATTGTTCCTATTTTTGTATTTCTCCCTCTCTTTTTTTTTTTTTTAAAAAAAAGACCTTATTTATTTATTTGACAGAGAGAGAGCAAGCAAACAAAAGCAGGGGGAGCAACAGAGGGAGAGGGAGAATCAGGCTCCCTGCTGAGCAGGGAGTCCAACACAGGGCTTGATCCCAGGACCCTGGGATCATGACCTGAGTCAAAGGCAGACGCTTAACAGACTGAGCCAGCCAGGTGCCCCTCCCTCTTTTTCATCAATTCTTTTCTGGCTATAATGACAAGATGGAAGAACTCACCCCCAAAGAGGGAACAAGAAGCAGTACTCACTGGAGCGATTTAATCAATATGGATATAAGTAAGATGTTGGAACTAGAATTCAAAACAACAATTATAAAGATACTAGCTGGGTTTGAAAAAAAGCATAGAAGACACTAGAGAATCCCTTTTTAGAGAAATAAAAGAACTAAAATCTATTTGGGTCAAAAGCAAAAAGCCTATTTCTGATATGCAATAAAAAATGGAGGCTTTAATTGCTGGGATAAACAAGGCAGAAGAGAGAGTCAGTGATATAGAAGACAAAAAGATGGAAAGTAAGGAATCTGAGAAAAGGAGAGATAAACTAACTACTGGATCACAAGGGGAGGATTCAAGAGATCAGCAATACCATAAAGCAAAACAATACTAGAATAATTGGGGTCCTATGGGAAGAGGGAAGAGAGAGAGGGGTAGAAGCCTTATCTGAACAAATAATAGCTTAGAACTTCCCTAATCTGGGGAAGGAACAGGCATTCAAGTCCGGAAATCACAGAGAACAACCCTCAAAATCAATAAAAATAGGTCAACACCTTGACATACAATACTAAAGCTTGCAAATTTCAGGGATAAAGAGAAAATCCTGAAAGCAGCTCGGGACACAAAGGTCCTTAACCTACAAGGGTAGAAACAAAAGGCTGGCAGCAGACCTGTCCACAGAGACCTGATAGGCCAGAAAGGACTGGAATGATATATTCAGGGTCCTGCATGAGAAAAATGTGCAGCCAAGAATACTTTATCCAGAAAGCCTTTTATTCAGAACAGAAAGAGAGATAAAGAGCTTCCAGGACAAACAGAAACTAAAAGAATTTGTGATCACTAAATCAGCCCTGCAGGGAATATTAAAGGGGCTCCTTTGAGTGAAGAGAGAGCCCAAAATTACAAAGACCAGAAAGGAACAGAGACAATAAACAGAAACAGTGATTTTACAGGTAATACAATGGCACTAAATTCATTATCTATCATAATTACTCTGAATGTAAATGGACTATATGCTCCAATCAGGGGCACCTGGGTGGCTCTGTTGGTTAAGCGTTTGCCTTCAGCTCAGGTCATAATAATCCCAGAATCCTGGAATTGAGGCCCATGTCAGGTTCCCTGCTCAGCGGGGAGCCTACTTCTCCCTTTTCCTCTGCAGTTCCCCCTGCTTGTGCTCTCTTTCTTGCTCGCTCTCTCACATAAATTATTAAAATCTTTGAAAAAATAGATAAATGCTCCAATCAAAAGACACAGGATATCAGATTAGATGAAACAAAAACAACACAAGACCCATCAGTATGTTGTCTAGGAGAGATTCATTTTAGACACAAAGACACCTCCAGATTTTAAGTGAGGGGGTGGAGAACAATTTATCATGCTAATGGACATCAAAAAAAAGCTGGGGTAGCAATCCCCATATCAGACAAATTAGACTTTAAACCAAAGACTGTAGTAAGGGATGAAAGAGGGACACTATATAATACTTAAAAGGTCTATGCAACAAGAAGATCTAACAATTGTAAATATTTATGCTCCTAACTTGGGAGCAGCCAATATAAAAACCAATTAATAACAAAATTAAAGAAACACATTGATCGTAATACAATGATAGTAGGGGACTTTAACACTCTACTTACTGCAATGGACAGATCATCTAAGCAGAAGATCAAAAAGGAAACAAGGGCTTTGAATGACACGCTGGACCAGGTAGACTTCACAGATATATTCAGAACATTTCATCCTAAAGCAACAAATCCACATTCTTCTCAAGTGCACATGGAACATTCTCCAGAATAGATCACATACTGAGTCACAAAGCAGGTCTCAACCAGTACCAAGGGATTGGGGTTTTTCCCTGCATATTTTCAGACCATAATGCTTTGAAACTTGAATTCAATCACAAGAGAAAATTTGGAATGAACACAAATACATGGAGATTAAAGAGCATTCTACTGAAGAATGAATGGGTCAATCAGGAAATTAAAGAAGAATTTACAAATTCATGGAAACAAATAAAAATGAAAACATAACAGTTCAGAACCTTTGGGATGCAGCAAAGGCAGTCATAAGAGGGAAGTATATAGCACTCCAAGCCTTCCTCGAAAAACAAGGAAAGTCTCAAATACAAAACCTAACCTTACAGCTAAAGGAGCTGGAAAAAGAACAGCAAATAAAGCCTAAATCTAGTGGGAGAAGACAAATAATAAAGATTAGAGCAAAAACCAATGAAATAGAAACCAAAAGAAGAATAGAACAGGGACGCCTGGGTGGCACAGCGGTTAAGCGTCTGCCTTCGGCTCAGGGTGTGATCCTGGCATTCTGGGATCAAGTCCCACGTCAGGCTCCTCCGCTGTGAGCCTGCTTCTTCCTCTCCCACTCCCCCTGCTTGTGTTCCCTCTCTCACTGGCTGTCTCTATCTCTGTCAAATAAATACATAAAATCTTAAAAAAAAAAAAAAGAAGAAGAATAGAACAGATGAATGAAACTAGGAGCTGGTTCTTTGAAAAAATTAATAAGATCAATAAACCCCTAGCCAGACTTATCAAAAAGAAAAAAGACCCAAATAGATAAAATCACAAATGAAAGAGGAGAGATCACAACCAACACTGAAGAAATACAAATAATTATAAGAACATATTGGGACACCCAGGCGGCTCAGTTGGTTAAGCATCTGCCTTTAGCTCAGGTCATGATCCCAGGGTCCTGGGATCAAGTCCTGCGTTGGACTCTCTGTTCAGCAGCAAGTTGGCTTCTCCATCTCCTTCTGTGATCTCTCTCACTCTCTCTCTCAAATAAATAAGTAAAATCTTAAAAAAAAAAAAAAGAACATATTATGAGCAACTATATGACAACAAATTAGGCAATCTGAAGAAATGGATGCATTTCTAGAAACATATGAACTACCAAAACTGAAACAAGAAGAAATAGAAAACAAGAAGAGACCCCATAACCAGCAAAGAAATTGTAGCAGAAATAAAAAATCTCTCAACAAACAAGAGTCCAGGACCCAATGGCTCCACAGGGGAATTATACCAAACATTTAAAGAAGAATTAATACCTATTCTTCTGAAGCCGTTTCAAAAAACAGAAAAGGAAGGAAAACTTCCAAACTCATTCTATGAGGCCAGTATTACCTTGATCCCAAAACCAAAGACCCCACCAAAAAGGAGAATTACAGACCAATATCCCTGATGAACATGGATGCCAAAATTCTCACCAAGATCCTAACCAGTAGGATCCAACAGTTCATTGAAAGGATGATTCCCCACGACCAAGTGGGGTTTATCCCTGGGCTGCCAGGGTGGTTCAACAACCACAAATCAATCAATATGATACACCACATTAATAAGAAAAAGGACAAGAACCATATGATCCTCTCAATGGATGTAGAAAAAAACATTGGACAAAATACAGCATCCTTTCTTGATTAAAACTCTCCGAAGTGTAGGGATAGAGGGAACATACCTCAATATCATAAAAGCCATTATGAAAAGCCCACAGCAAATATCATTCTCCATGGGGAAAAACTGAGAACTTTTCCCATGAGGTCAGGAAAACAACAGGGATGTCCACTCTCACCACCATTGTTCAACATCCACTATAGAAAGAAATAAAAAAAGAAATAATAAAGAAATAAATGACTTCCAAATCGGCAAAGAAGTGAAACTCTCACTCTTTGCAGATGACGTGATACTTTATGTGGGAAATCCAAACGATTCCACCCAAAAATTGCTAGAACTCATACAGGAATTCAGCAAAGTGGCAGGATATGAAATCAACACACAAAAATCAGTTGCATATCTATACACTAAGAGTGAGACTAAAGAAAGAGAAACCAAGGAATCGATTCCACTTATGATTGCACCAAAAACCGTAAGATACCTAGGAATAAACTTAACCAAAGAGGTAAAGGATTTGTACTTTGGAAACTATAGAGCACTTACAAAAGAAATGAAGAAGACACAAAGAAATGGAAAAATGTTCCATGCTCACGGATTGGAAGAACAAACATTGTTAAAATGTCTATGCCACCCAGAGCAATCTACACTTTCAACGCAATCCCTACCAAAATACCATTGACCTTTTTCACAGAGCTGGAACAAATAATCCTAAAATTTTTATGGAACCAGAAAAGACTGAGTAGTCAGAGGAATGTTGAAAACGAAACCAAAGCTGGTAGCATCACAATTCCGGACTTCAAGAGATATTACAAAGCTTCAGTCATCAAGATAGTGTGGTACTGGCACGAAAACAGACACATACGTCAATGAAACAGAATAGAAAGCCCAGAAATGGACCCTCGACTCTATGGTCAACTAATCTTCAACAAAGCAGGAAAGAATATCCAGTAGAAAAAAGACAGTCTCTTCAACAAATGGTGTTGGGTAAACTAGACAGCCACATGCAGAAGAATGAAATTGGGCCACTTTCTTATACCAGACACAAAAATAAACTAAAAATGGATGAACAGCCTAAACGTGAGACAGGAATCCATCAAAAACCTAGAGGAGGACAGAGGCAGCAACCTCTTTGACCTCGGCCCCAGAAACTTCTTACTAGACATGTCTCCAAAGATAAGGGAAACAAAGGCAAAAATGAACTATTGGTTGGGTGCCTGGGTGGCTCAGTCGGTTAAGAGTCTGCCTTCAGGGGCGCCTGGGTGGCACAGCAGTTAAGCGTCTGCCTTCGGCTCAGGGCGTGATCCCGGCATTATGGGATCAAGCCCCACATCAGGCTCTTCCTCTATGAGCCTGCTTCTTCCTCTCCCACTCCCCCTGCTTGTGTTCCCTTTCTCGCTGGCTGTCTCTATCTCTGTCGAATAAAGAAATTAAAAAATCTTAAAAAAAAAAAAAAAGAGTCTGCCTTCAGGGGGCACCTGGGTAGCTCAGTCGTTAAGCGTCTGCCTTTGGCTCAGGGCGTGATCCCGGCATTCCGGGATCGAGTCCCACATTGGGCTCCTCCACTGGGAGCCTGCTTCTTCCTCTCCCACTCCCCCTGCTGTGTTCCCTCTCTCACTGGCTGTCTCTGTCACATAAATAAATAAAATCTTAAAACAAAAAAAAGAGTCTGCCTTCAGCTCAAGTCATGATCCCAGGGTCCTAGGATCGAGTACCACATTGGGCTCCCAACTCAGTGGGGAGTCTGCTTCTCCCTCTCCCTCTGCCCCTACCCCCTTCTCACGCTTGTGCATTCTCTCTCTCAAATAAATAAATAAATAAAATCTTTTAAAAAATGAACTATTGGGACTTCATCAAGATAAAAACTTTTCTACAACAAAGGAAATAGTTGACAAAACCAAAAGACAACCTACCGAATGGGAGAAGGTATTTGCAAATGTCTATCAGATAAAGGGCTAGCATCCAATATCTATAGAAAACATATCAAATTCAACACCCCAAAAACAAATAATCCAGTCAAGAAATGGGCAGAAGACGTGAACAGACATTTCTCCAAAGAAGACATATAAATACCAACAGACACATGAAAAAATGCTCAACAGCAGTAGGCATCATGGAGATACAAATCAAAACTGCAACAAGTTACCACCTCACACCCTCACACCAGTCAGAATGGCTAAAATTAACAACTCAGTAAACAACAGATGTTGGTGAGGATGCAGAGAAAGGGGAACCCTCCCGCGCTCTTGGTGGGAATGCAAGATGGTGCAGTCACTCTGGAAAACAGTATGGAGGTTCCTCAAAAAGTTAAAAATCGAGCTACCCTACAACCCAGCAATTGTACTACTAGGTATTTTTCCAAAGGATACAAACGTAGTGATCCGAACGGCAACTTGCACCCCGATGTTTATAGCGGCAATGTCCACAATAGCCAAAATATGGAAAGAGCCCAGATGTCCATCGACAGATGAATGGATAAAGAAGATGTGGTGTATACATACAATGGAGTAGTACTCAGCCATCAAAAAATGAAATCTTACCATTTGCAATGACATGGATGGAACTAGAGGGTATTATGCTAAGCAAAGTATGCCAGAGAAAAGCAAATATCATATGATTTAACTCATATGTGTAATTTAAGAACCAAAACGTATGAACATAGGGGAAAGTAAAGAAAAATAAGATGAAAAGAGAGAAGGAGACAAACCATAAGAGACTCTTAACTCTAGGAAACAAACTGAGGGTTGCTGGAGGGGAGATGGGTGGGGGGATGGGGTAACTGGGTGATGAGAATTAGGGCACTGAGTGTTATAGTCAACTGGTGAATCACGAAGTCTACCTCTGAAAGTAATAATACACTATATGTTAATTAATTGAAATAAAATAAAATATTTTAAAGAGCCAAAGATGCAAAAACCAAAAAAAAAAGAAAAAATGTTCCATTCTTTCCAAGTGTACAAAAATAGCAAATTGCCATGTAACCCAATAATTCTGATCTTGGGTGTTTATCCAAAGAAAACAAAAACATCAATTCTTTAATTATTTTTTGAATAAGATGTAGCTATTTTATTTTATTTTTTATTTTTTTTAAAGGTTTTATTTATTTATTCGACAGAGAGACAGCCAGCAAGAGAGGGAACACAAGCAGGGGGAGTGGGAGAGGAAGAAGCAGGCTCATAGCAGAGGAGCCTGATGTGGGGCGATCCCATAACGCCGGGATCACGCCCTGAGCTGAAGGCAGACGCTTAACCGCTGTGCCACCCAGGCGCCCCATAAGATGTAGCTATTTTAAAATATGGAATTTAAAGGGTGCCTGGGTGGATCAGTCGGTTAAGCGTCCAACTCTTGATTTCAGCTCGGGTTCTGATCTCAGGGTTATGAGATCGAGCCCTCTGTTAGGCTCTACACTCTCATGGAAGCTTCTTGAGAACCTTTCCCTCTTCCTCTATCCCTCCCCCTGCTCTAGCTCTCTCTCTCTCAAATAAATAAATTAATAAAATCTTTAAAATATGGAATTAACAGAGAAGAAACAGCAGCCACCAACATTGGGAACTGGTCTGACACTAAGAGCTGGCCCTCAGTGTAGCCAGAAGCTGGCTAATGCCCACCCCTTGGCCATATTGTTCTCCTGTGGGACATAAGCCAGTCATCCCACAGAACATCAGCATCAGACAAGGCTACTCGGAAACCACGACATCACTTTGTGTCATTAGAGACAAAAACAAGGCGCTGTACAGCCCACAACACAACACACATCTCCCTGTGTCAGCCAGTGTGAGCAATCACTGCTTCTTTACCGTGACGGCTCTATCCTCGCTCTGGTCTGGCCCTGCCTGCAGAGGGGATTCACTGAATCGCCATGGAATCGCCCACACGTCCGACAACGCGCAGTCGGGAGTGGGCCCCAGCTTCCGCAGATCTTCTTCAAAAACCCCCACCCAAAAGGGAACTAGAGGGTGTTATGCTAAGCGAAATAAGTCAATCAGAGAAAGACGATTATCATATGATCTCTCTGATATGCGGAATTTAAGAAACAACAGAGAATCATGGGGGAAGAGAGGAAAAAATAAAACAATGAAATCAGAGAGGGAGAAAAACCATAAGGGACTCTTAATCATAGGAAACGACTGAGGGTTGCTGGAGGGGAGGGGGATGGAGGGATGGGATAATTGCATGATGGAGATTAAGGAGGGCACGTGATGTAATGAGCACTGGGTATTATATAAGACGGACCAATCACTGACCTCTACCTCTGAAACCAATAATACACTGTATGTTAATTAATTGAATTTATATTTAAAAACTGGAAAAAAATAAAATAAGCTGTCAAAAAACCCCAAAAACAAAAACAAAAGAACACCCCTCCAAAGCCCATGCCCTTACAGGTTCCAACACCTTCATATTAAGATGTCCCCGGCCCCCAAAGGGGTGCGTTCTCTCCCACTGCAACAAGGCATAGATCCAACTTGAATGCCCACAGGTGCGCCGGGTGTTCTTGGGCTGAAGAACACTGAAGAAGGTTGCCCTTTTGTCTGTCACAACTGTTTTGTGTCTTTTAGTTTGATCATGACACGTGTTTGTATCTTTGTGCGTGTGTGGTTGACATGCCGAAATTTCATGTTTTTCTTTATGGGTTTTCAACATTGGGCCATGCTTAGAGATTCCTCATCCCACAGCTGCAAACATTTCATGTATATTTTCCCCTGGGTAGAAATGAAGAGCAGAGGGTGTCGAGGGTGAAGGGAAACACAGAGAATTGTCTGAATTTGGGCAAAAGCATGGGGAAGTGAAAGAAGTAAAAGTCTCTAGGCGGGTGGAATCTAAGATGCCCATCTTCTGCTTTATGATTTTTGCAAGTATGTACAGGGCCTCCAAGGTATCTGATGTATGCTGTGTTCAATAATTGTTCTCGCTTGGGCTCAGTGAAGATTTACGTGCCTCCAATGTTTACCATGTATTCACAAACACCAACAAGACACTGAAAATAACAGACACGTCGATTAGCCCCAGGGATGGGCATTTTTGAACACTTATGACCTTGATGTGATACATCATGTCTTGGTTAATATCTGTGCACTTCAGCTGTTATAATGCATATTAATTACACTTTCAGGCTGTATTTTAAGCATATGTCTCAGACCCACATAGACAAACCCATGACTTCCATTTGAAGATAAATTTAATACGCATACACCTATGAGTCACACAGTATCTTCCTTGAGGAGAATCCTGAAAACTAAGAGCGTTCTAGATACGTACTGTCTGAATAGTAGCTACGAGCCACCTATGGCTACTTAAATTCCTATTCGTTTAAAACAACTATAAATGCAGCACCCCAGGCCCACTTCAAGTGCCCCCCGCATCTCTAGAGCCACATGCTGTTGTGGCCACCGTACTGGACGGCGAGACACAGAACAATTCCCTCCGCACAGAACGTTGCATTGGACGGTACCGCTCTGCGTGCTTTGCGGGCCTCGAGTCAGATGTCAAGGGAAAAGACCAACGAGATTTCTCCTACAGACGACAGAAGACTCCATCTGGGTTGTGAATACATATGAGGCTGGTGTGTCACAAAATCGAAGTCGCTTATGCGTGGGTCTGGCGCTTTCAAGTGCAAACTGTTCCCAATTCCCAAAGGGAAATCCCTGTCCCTCCACCTCCCTTCCCAGACTGGGGACACTCTCTGCCAGCACATTTCCAGGAGGTGAGTTCTCTTCTAGACGCACGCAGGGGCTAGAGTCAGAGCTGTTTTCAGAGGCAGCGTGCAGCTCAGGAAAGGGATTCTGCTGAGTGAAGAGGAGGCCAGGGCAGGACCAGCTGGGAGACTCTCCCAGGGTCATTCAGAGCAGCCGTTCTCAAAGTGTGGTCCCTGGAACGCTTGACGTCCCTGAGGCCCTTTCGCAGAATCCATGACGTTAAATCTATTTTGGTAACATTACTTAGACATTATTTGCCTTTTCACCACGTTGACATTCGCACTGAGGTAAAACTTAGCAAGAATGGAGGTGTTGGTCCACAGGGCAATAGCTGTTATTCTCCACCACTACTTACTTCCATAGAAAACAAAAACACTCTTTCCACCATCTTTCCAAGCCACCATAACAGTCCCATGCCAGACTCTTTCAAGAGCAGTAACAATGCCAAAAAGATAGGCAAATGCCTGGTTCTTCTCAGGCCATGCTCCAAAGTCATCGTCCCGTTTCCAGCTGTGATAAAGCACAGTCATATTGGTGAATTTGAAATCATCAGTGATCGCCGAGCTGGGAACATTGCCGTGAACCTCACAGGCAGGTTAAACGTGTGTGGAGTGATCAGCCCCAGATTTGATGTACAACGCAAAAATCTAGAAAAATGGCAGAATAGGTGCACCTGGCTTGCTCGGTTAGAAGAGTGTATGACTACTGATCCAGTGTCATGAGTTGAAACCCCATGTTGGGTGTAGAGATCACTAAAAATAAACATTAAAAAAGAAAAAACAAAAATGGCAGAAGAATCTGCCCCCATCCCTCCAGTTTGGTTTCATTGTCCTCACAGCCTCAGCTGGCATCATGGAACACGGAGAAGCAAGACGAAAACACTCAGGAGGGAAAATCCTTGGATTCTTTTTCTAGGGATGTAATACACACGTGCAAATAAAGTGCCTCAAAGGAAAAAACAAACACACAAAAAACTAGTATCATTTGAAAATATCCTGGATGAAGCATTAAAAATTATTATCTTAATAAATTACTCTCAAATCCACATTTTAAACATGTCTTATCTGATGATGTGGGATGTACAGCATATCCCTAAACCCCAAGGAAAATAATTTGTATGAACTTAACTGGCCTGGGCTTTTGTTGTTGCTGTTGTTACAAAACGCCATTTTTACTTGAAGGAATGAATGACACAGAAACTTGGATTATTTGGACAGGGTATTTGGCTGACAGGTTCTGGAAAATGAACATGAATCACCCCTTCACTAAAATCAACTCACACATGACAGCCGAGAGTACTTGTTGCTTTGGTCAACTGTAAATTCTCAAGAGAAAATCAGAATTTTGGAAAACTTGTGATCCACCAATAAGCTTGACAGCGTCTCACCACTGACAAACTCTCCTGTAGGGATCTGTCGTAATATTAAAACAAATGGGATGTTATGATCATTTGATTGCAGTCTAATAAACATAGGAACACCTATGTAACCTAGTGAAACAACACATTACTTTAAAACAAATCAAGCATTAGTGCAAGATCCATTCAGTGTGCAAGCTGGGCCTGTGGATTTTAATGTAACAGAGAAGGACATATGATACTGTTTCAGGTGCCACTTTGCGAATAACCTTACAGAAAGTACAACTCGTGGAGTTTTAATATAGTACCAAACATGACTATCCATAATTATCTGAAAAGGTAATAAGACATACCATTGCCCTATATTCGTGCAAGGCTGTAAATACTTTCATATACTTCAACCAAAACAACCCAATAAATGCAGAAGCAAATCTGAACATCCAGGGGTCTTCTAATGAGACAGACAAGAACAAGAAAGAGACTTGCAAAACTGGAAAACGTAACAAAAATCCCCTCTTCTCACTGCCCTGTTTACTTGGGGTAACAGTTATTTTTCATAAAAGCAGTACTTCTGTTCATGTCATGGGTTATTAATATGATTCTAAATGAATTAATTAATTTTTAACAGTTTTATTCCTACTATGGTAAATATTGATAGAAATAACCCATAGACGCAAAATTATCCTTGGGATCCTCAGTAATTTGTAAGAACATAGATATACCCTGCGATCAAAATGTTTGAGAATCACTGACACACAACTCCTGGGCCACGACTCAGGGAGACAGGGTGACAAAGAGCGCTCTGTGCAGTAGGCGAGGGGTCGGGGCAAAGTCGCAGGTCCCCGGGAGGGCCTGCAGCTCAGGGTCTCAGGCCCGAGCGGTGTCTGGGGCGTGGAAGCCCAGTGCTAGAGAACCCCTCTCTCCCTGGGTTTCACGCCTCCCTTCTGCCTGCATACTAGTGACGCAGCCACAGTTCGCACTCCCATTGGGTGTCGCGTTTCTGGAGAAGCCAATCAGCGGCACCGCGGTTCCAAGTTCCAAAGTCGTCCCCAGACCCACAGGGACGCACCTACCTCAGACCCTGAAGGTCAGGGCCGTGGGGGCCCGAACCCTCCTCCTGCTGCTCTCAGGGGCCCTGGCCGTGACCGAGACCTGGGCGGGCGAGTGCGGGGGCGGGAGGAAAGGGCCTCTGCGGGGCGGGAGCGAGGGGACCGCCGGGCGGGGACGCGGGACCCCCGGGGAATTGCCTCTCCGCCCCTCCCCCCGCCGCAGACCCCCCAGCCGCCCCCNGCCCCGCCCGCGCCTGTGCTCCCCCGTCCCTCCCCGCCTCCGTCCTGCGCTCCCCCACTCGGTGTCCCTTCCCCTGCCCTCCCGGCCGCCTGCACCTGCGCCCCGGGCCCCGCGGCGGGAGGAGGGTCGGGCGCGGTCTCAGCCCCTCGGCGTCCGCAGGCTCGCACTCCCTGAGGTATTTCTCCATCGCCCTGTCCCGGCCCGGCCGCGGGGAGCCCCGGTACTGGGAAGTCGGCTACGTGGACGACACGCAGTTCGTGCAGTTCGACAGCGATGCGGCGAACCCGAGGATGGAGCCGCGGGCGCCGTGGGTGGAGCAGGAGCGGCCGGAGTATTGGGACCAGGAGACGCGGGGCGCCGAAGACCACGCACGGATTTCGCGACGGAACCTACGGGTCGCTCTCGGCTGCTACAACCAGAGCGAGGCGGGTGAGCGTCGCGGGTTCGGGTCCACGTCACGACCCCCATTCCCACCGACGTGCCGGGGTCGCCCCGAGTCTCCGGGGTTCGATCGTCACCCCGAGTCTGCGGGAACCCCAGTTCCCCGACCTTGGAAGAGCCCGCCGGAACTTTTAAGCGGTTTTACTTTCCATTTGGACTTAGTCGCTTATCCTTGGGGGCGGTGACCTTCTGACCGTGGGGGCGGGGCCAGGCTCTCACGCCCTCCAGGGGATGTTTGGCTGCGACGTGGGGCCGGACGGGCGCCTCCTCCGCGGGTATGAGCAGTTGGCCTACGACGGCGCGCATTACATCGCCCTGAACGAGGACCTGCGCTCCTGGACCGCGGCGGACACGGTGGGAGGCGGCCGGTGGCGCAGAGCACTCCAGAAACTACCTGGAGGTCACGTGCGTGGAGTCCCTCCGCAGGTACCTGAAGAACGGAACGAGACGCTGCAGCGCGCAGGTACCAGGGGCCTGGGGGCCTCCCCATCTCCCCTCCACTGGGGCTGGCTTCCCACCAGGAAGGGAAAATGGACTTAAGGTCAGAATACCACCTTCCCCATCGGTGCGGAGAGGGAGATCCGCCTCTGTGTTAATATTTCTACTATTGAGTGACTCACCCAGAGGGCCGCTTTTCTCTAAAGGACAATTGAGGAATCCAGTCTCTCTCGGGAGCCAGGTGGAGACCATCAGTGGTTCCCTTTGACCCTGGCAGCCACCTTGTGTACCATGACCTAGCCTCCATCCGAGAATATCTTTGTTCTTCCTCTGAGAACATCTTTGGACATCTGACTCCAGGTTTTCTGACTCAATCACCAGCCACCATTGTCAGGACCAATAGTGTGCACTCCCCCTTAGACCTACAGCGTCCTACCCTGGGCCATCTCCCTGATTCTAGAATTTTCCAAGGATTAGGAGATCCCAAAGGCTAGGATGGTGTCTGGGTTTTGGCTTTTTTCATCCAAACCAATTGTCCTGTCCACCTCAGGGTGGTCAAATGAATGCTGTTCCATAAAGGTAAACCAAAGTGTGGATTTTCTGATTCTTCTTCTTCAGAACCGCCCAAAACGCATGTGAGCCACCACCCCATCTCTGACCATGATGTCACCCTGAGGTGCTGGGCCCTGGGCTTCTACCCTGCGGAGATCACCCTGACCTGGCACCGTGATGGGGAGGACCTGCCCCAGGACACAGAGCTTGTGAAGACCAGGCCTGCAGGAGATGGGACCTTCCAGAAGTGGGCAGCTGTGGTGGTGCCTTCTGGACAGGAGCAGAGATACACGTGTCATGTGCAGCATGAGGCACTGCCTGAGCCCATCACCTTGAGATGGGGTAAGGAGGGTTTGGGGGTAGAGCCTCTTGTCAGGGAAACCAGAGACCTTCTGGAGAATTGTGGCAAAGTGAGGGCTCAGGCTACAGGTCTGGGCCTCTCACCTTCCCTTCCCTTTCCAGAGCCACGTCCTCAGCCCACCGTGGGCGTCATTGCTGGTCTGATCTCTTTGTGATCGCTGCGGTGGTTGTAGCTGTGATGTGGAGAAAGACGCGCTCAGGTAGAGAACTGAGTTTCCTCATCCCACTGAGGGGGTTTCCCAGGTCCGAGATGGTCCTGCCTTGTTACTGGGAAGTACCGTCCACACCTGGACTTGCTCGCTCCGGAGCTGATCACTAACACTCACTCTGTAGCAAGACACTAATGAAAAGGAAGGGCAGGTTTTCATTTTGCTAATTCTGGTGATGGGGACCTGATTCCCAGCAGTCACAGGACAGGGAGGAAGGTCCCTGCTGAGGACAGACTTCCAGCAAGTCAGGTGGTCCAGTGACCACACACCTCGTTCTTCATGTTTCCTGATCCCGTTCTGGGTTTTCAGTCACAATTCTACGAACTTCATATTGGACCACGGTAGGAGCTTCCACTAGATCTCCTAGCCCGGCCTTGTCCAGGCCTCTGACATGATGTTTTCTTTCCACAGGTAGAAGAACAGGAAACTACTGTCACGCTGTATGTAAGTGTGGAGGGGGTGACCCCTGAGACCCTGGAGTAGCGTAGACAGGACCCTGTGGGGAGCTCACCCAGCCGTTGCTCCTGTTCTTTCCCCCCAGGTGATGACATTGCCTAGGGCTGTGATGTGCCTCTCACGGCAACTGCAGGTGAGACCTCGGGGGGCCTGACGTGGGGAGGGCTTGGGGCACTAGGGACACTGTGAGCATGCAGGGGGCTATTGAGAATGTCAGCACTTATGTGATTGACCTAAATTTGTACATGATTGTTTTTCACAGAGTGAGACCAGCTGCCTTGTGGGGACTGAGCGATGCAAGAGTTGTCCACACTCCCACTTGGTGACACCAACAACCCCTGACTCCTTTTTGTGCAAAAAGTGTCACAATGTGTCTGTGTTCCTATACGCATAATGTGAGGAGGTGGGGAGACTGGCCCACCCTGCCCACCACACCCCCTCCCCATACTGACCTACGCTCTCTTCTCTCATGTGCTCTCCTGTTCCAGCAGAGGCTGGGCTGGACTGTCTTCATCCCTGTCTTTAGTTCAGGTTGGGCTGAGTACGAATGACTTACTTCCCTATTGAAAATCAGAATCCAGATATGAGTTTGTGTCTTTTTTTTTTTTTTAAGATTTTTTATTTATTTATTTGACAGAGAGATAGCCAGCAATAGAGGGAACACAGCAGGGGAGTGGGAGAGGAAAAAGTAGGCTCCCAGTGGAGGAGCCTGACGTAGGACTCGATCCCCGAATGCCAGGATCACGCCCTGAGCCGAAGGCAGATGCTTAATGACTGCGCCACCCAGGTGCCCCGAGTTTGTGTTTTTTAACATTTGGCATGTGGTGTTGATGAGGTAATAAAAGAGGAGATTTGTAAAATCGAGACAGCAAAAAAGTGAAAGCACTGAGAACCTTCCAGAATCCGTGTGGTCGCTGTGCTGTGTTGCCCCCACAGGTGGGGCAGGAGAAGGCTATGAGGAGCTGAGCAGGGACAGGGCTTGTGGCCAGTCAGTGCTCAGTACATCATGGGGGTGACGTGCTCACCCCTCAGCTGGGTCATCTCTCTGCTCCGTGTCCTTCCCCCTTCTGTGGAAACTTGTCTCCCTGGGACTTGTGATCACAGGGACTTGGACGTCACCTGTCACCAGGAACTTCGGCAGCCAGAGCTTCCTGTGACTGGGGCAGTCTAGGCTCAGGCCTAGGTCCTGCCCTAGCCCCCATTTGGGAGGGGGTTCTCTTTGTTTCTCTGGAGCATCAGGCCTGTTCTTGCTCTTGTGTGTGAGTTTTTGTCTCCTTCCTTGGATGTCCCCATCAGTTACAGCAGCAGGTGTCCGTGGGGCTGTCCTTCCCACAGGCCTCGGTCAGCCCCCGCGCACAGGAGTCTCTGTGGTATGGAGAGATGAACTTCCAGATTCATCCATGTGTTCCCCTCCTTCTAGAGCTGTTTTCTGGATTATTCTTTAGATTCTGGAGGTAGAGAGAGGAGGAATCTGAGAGATTCTCATCCTTATTAAACTTCAGTTAGTTTCTGCCTTCCCTGCTGCTCTGTCCTCTCTCCCGGCCCCTAGTTCCAGTGATCTCAGGGCTGCTCCGATCCAAGTTCATGGATTTATGAAGCAGAGTCTGAGGTCGATTTCTGTGCGGTTGGAGACAAGGACCCATAAAGCCTAAGTACAGCGTTTCTGAAGGGAGAACTCGGTGTGCTGTGCTGGCTGTGCAGGACACATGGCTGAGCAGAGTGAGGGAGGGGAGGGCCGCCCTGTGAGAAGAGAGAGGCAGCACAGATGGTGAGGTGGGTGCACATGAGGCGGGAGCTGCCACGGACAGCTGCGGCCCGACACTCATCTACAAGAGGGACGTCTTCTACCTGCTCCTTCATCCAAATGATAATCGTCATGTGCCTCATACAGGCCGTGCTATGTTTCCTCATCTAGGACAGCTCAGTGAAACTAAGATGAGGCAAAACGTGCTGGTCTTGTGGAGACTATGTTCTCGTGGTGAGGGGCAGACCCCACTTGTCTGTCAGTGGGGACTGGGGCAATGGCCTGCTTGTGCAGTCAGGAATCCAGGTATAATTTTGACTCCCCAAAACTTAAGAACCAAGAGCCTACTGTTGATTGGAAGCCTTAGTAATAAAATACACAGGTGTTTAACACATATTTAATATGCTACATACATGATATCCTGTATTCTTCTAACACCTAAGCTAGAGAAAACAATAGGAAATCATAAGGAAGAAAAATGCATGGACGGTATTTACTGTATAAAAGCCCCCATGTAAGTGGTGGTGCACAGGCCAAACCAGGGTGATCCGAGGGGAGCTGTGTGTTGTGTCAGCACAGTACATAGGGAAGGGTTTATTTACTTATTTTTTAAAAGATTTTATTTATTTATTCGACAGAGATAGAGACAGTCAGCGAGAGAGGGAACACAAGCAGGGGGAGTGGGAGAGGAAGAAGCAGGCTCATAGCGGAGGAGCCTGATGTGGGGCTCGATCCCATAACGCCGGGATCATGCCCTGAGCCGAAGGCAGATGCTTAACCGCTGTGCCACCCAGGCGCCCCTTATAGGGAAGGGTTTAAATAGGGAGTTGGCAGGAGCTGTGAGGAAGGTGACCCAGAGAGCACCTGTGCTGGGACGGGGACGGTGGGACAGCTACTTTACTTCAGCGATCAGGGGAGAAGGTGACCTCTAAGAGGTCTGAAGGACACGAAGGAATTGTGTAAGAGGAGGTCTGGGGGGAGCTTGTTCCCGGCGGGGAAGCTCCAGTGCACACGCACTAGGGCGGGAGCGTGGCCTGTGTTCACGGAAGGGTGCGGAGGCCACCGCGGCTGGAGCAGAGAGCAGCTGAGATGAGGTCAGATGTCAGCCACGTCACGGAGGCCTGAGGATATGAGAAGGCTTTTGAGTTTTCTCTGAGTGAGGCGTGGAGTTACAAGAAAGGACAGATCGCTGGGATCGATTTTCTGTAGCAGCACCTGTTCGCTGCTGTGCAGAATCGAGAGGTGTGGGTTGAGCGACCAGTAGGGAAGCTGCAGGAAACCAGCGCAGTGTCCCGGGGGGGACATGGGCTTTCCGTCTGGGGTGTGAGGAGGGAAAATAATAGGAAGCGATTGACTGCTGGAGATATTTACAGATGGACTTTGCAGCATGTGCTAAAGGGTTCATTCTGGGTGGTGAGAAGGAGGAATCCAGGAGGGCATCCAGGATTTCAGACTGCAGGTAGAAATGTGGGGTGCCTTCTGTGGAAACAGGGAAGACTCTGGAAGTGGGACACTGGGGGAAGCAGCATCACGGGCATCCGGGTTAGGCATGTGGAGTCTGGGACGTCTACTGGAAATGCAGTGAGGTTGGCAGTTGAATACAGACTGCAGGGTAGGAGACATATCCGGGTGGGAGAAATAGATTTGGGAGGTGATGGCATATTAAAGATGTTTAAAGCCTTCAGCGTAGATGAGGTCACCAAGGGGGTGAGGGCCATAGAAGAGAAAGGAACAGGACCAAACCCGGGACTCCTCAGGGCTAAGCACGCTGATCAGAGCACACCCAGAGGATACCGCACAGTCTGGTTCTGCGTCTAGAAGGCACGTAGACCAGGGAGGCCCAGCCTTCAGTGCGCACAGGCATTTCCTGGACTGTGAAGATCTAGACAGGCTGGAGCGGAGCGTGAGAGTCTGGGTTCAGAACAAGCTTGGTGCTGCTGCTGGTCTCAGATCCCACACTGAGTAACAGGTACATGAAGCAGGATCCCCACACGGCCGTGCATCAGCCTCTCTTGTAGGGCTTATTCAGTAAGTGATTCCTGGGCCCATGGCCAACATTCTAAGATGGTAGGTCTGGGGAGGGGCCTGAGTATTTTGTAACAAAGCCACAAGCAATCCTGGGGCTCCTCCGGATAGGGAAGCACTGAAATCATTGATGAGAGCCCTCATTGTGGGAAGGGGTCTTACACATTTAAATGGTTTTTGGGGGGCGCCTGGGTGGCTCAGTCAGTTGGGTGTCCAACTCTTGGTTTTGGCTCAAGTCATGATCTGAGGGTCATGAGATTGAGCCCTGAGTCAGGCTTTCCACTCAGTGTGGAGTCTGCTTGAAATTCTCTCCCTCTCCCTCTGCCCCCCCAACATGCAGCCACTCTCTCTCTCTAAAACAAATAAATAAAATCTTTAAATTTTTTTTTTTGTAGGAAGAAAAATTCAAGACACGCTGGGAGAAACATATTTTCTCTCCCATGGGGCACAGCCAGGTGGCAGATGAGGAAGGGCTTATCAGCTCAACATAAAATCTCGGAGCAGCTAAGAATGTAGGTCTTAAATGTTCACACCTCACAAAAGGAAACAGTAACTATGTGACATGATGCAGGTGTTAGCTAATGCTGTGATTGTAATGGTTGTTATCATTTTGCAGTGTAGAAATATATTTATCAACAGGTTGTACCCTAAGCTTACACAATGGTGTATGTCAATCATATCTCTATAAAGTTGGAAAAAAATGTGTGAGATCTTGCTCTTGGAAACTCTTCCTACATGGGTTTTTGACTTCTTGTGATACATACGTATAATTACAGAGAAACTTAGGGAAGAGAGAGGGTATATAGGGCTTGTTTTATTTCAAGGAAAGCCACTAAAGAGGCTCGAGGCCACACAGCCAGGAACAGAATCCACAGTGGACCCTAGATGGAGGCCCGCATACAGCCAGTGCCCTGCTGCTGGGTATTGATGCCACTGTCCACACCGCAGACTCCCCTGATGCAGGACACTGGACCCTGAGGCTGCGACTGCTATCGCTGCTGCCCTGACAGCTGCATGACGCTACTGTGACACCACTCAGACCACCTGTGCCCAGTGCATGGATGCCGTGTCAGTGTGTCTGTCATGTGTCCTGAGTCAGAGACTGGCAGGTGGTCACGTGACTGTTGACGCTTCCCGTCACGTCACGTCCAACTAACTGCGAGCCTGTTTGGCAAACTGGGTTCTCCTCTCTACGGATGGAGGTGGTCTCTGCCCCATCAACATTGTTTATGTGTGGAACTCCTTTACTTGGGAAGAGAGGTACAAGTTCTGGGAATGGTCATTGGCGATCAGGAATGGAAATGAACGATGAGTTTCCACATCTGGAGCCAGGATCTGAGACTAGAACTTGACCGGGTGCAGTGCAGGCACACGAGTCTGCTTGGATGAAGGAGTGACTCATAAATGGCACCTTTCAACTTCTTCCCTCGATGCTGGTTATGGGTCCGGGTTTGTCCACTCCAGCTCCTGCTCACACATGAGTGGAGTCGCATTGTCGGTTGATGAAGTGATTGCTCATCGTGTCTTCTCCCGGCGTTTGTCTCTTCCTGGGATTAAAAACCCAGATCTGTATCACCTCAGACGATCCACATACATACACCGACATTTTACATGTCTTGATACACGCACATATTTCTGAGGAGAGTGTCCATAATTGTATTAGGTTTTAGTGGCCTCCACAAAAGTCTAAAAAACCACTCCATTTTAGACTGTCCTACTTTGGGGTGCCTGGGTGGCTCCGTCGGTTAAGCATTTGCCTTTGGCTTGGGTTATGATCCCAGGGTCCTGGAATCGAGTCCCACATCGGGCTCCACGCTCAGCAGGGAGCCTGCTTCTCCCTCTGCCTAATACTCCCCCTGCTTGTGCTCTCTCCCTGACAAATAAATAAAATCTTTAAAAAAAAATAGACACTGTCCTATTTCATCTCTGGTCCACAAACATCTAACAGTCACAGTGTTTTAGTAGATCCAATGACATGATCTGCACGCTCATTTTTGTCTTGGCAATGACCAGTCTCAGAGAGGAGAAGGTAGAGCTTTCTTGCTTACACTCACTTTGAATTTCTGTATGTATGTTTTTATGGGCTGAGTAGCAGTTCACAGACTGGTGCTGGCTCACGGAAGACACAAATCCGACTTATACTCTAGCACTGACTCTGGTGCCTAATGAATAGCAGAAGTGAAAAACTGTTAATGAGGATTCCATTTCCAGTAACACAGTAGACTAAGGTTTAAGGGCTGCCTCTTCTCTGAAAACAACTAAAAATTATAGAAAAAACATAAACCATCCAAAAAGTGCCATAGAACAATCAAGAGAATCATCATTTAGGCCAAACTTTAAATATAGGCTGTAAGCCAGAGAGAATGGCTGTTGTTATCCTTGGAGTATTTTTCAGATCTAGAAAATCATAGCTTGGCTTCTCAGGCTCATGAGCTTCGTAGAGAGGAGACGATGCCCAGAGCTTCTTCATGTGAGGAGCAGGAGAAACGCCCCTCCCTGAACACCTGGGTTCTGTGATTCATATCCTCAGAACAGGGTGACACTAATTAAATCTGGTCTGTCTTCAACTACGAGAATATTTGGGAAACTCATAAATATACAGAATTAAACAACACACTTCTACATAATCAAAGGGTCAAAGATATCAAAATGGAAATGAGAAAATACTTTGAAATTAATAGAAATGAAGACAGATCATATCAAAACCCAGAGGGTCCTACTAAAGCAGGGCTGACAGGCAAATCTATAGCTGTAAATGCCCATATGAAAAAGCAACATCTCAAATTGATTACTTAAACTTCCACATTAAGTCATGAAAGGGGAGCAAACTAAACCAAAAGCAAGCAAAAGGAAGGAAAAAGTAAAGGTTAGAGTGGAAGTTAATGAAATAGAGAAAAGAATAAAATAACAATATATAAAACGGACTAAATCAAATGTGATCCTTTGAAAGACCAACCAAACTGACAAATCTTCAACGTGACTCACTAAAAAAAAAGAGTGAGAGAAATGACCCAAATTACTGGGATCAAAATGAAAGAGGGGATATTATGACTGACCACACAGAAATAAGGAGAATTACATGAGATTATCATAAGCAAATATATGCCAAAGGGTTAACTTACTTAGATAAAATAGGCAAATTCATAGAAAGACACAAATGACTAAAGCTGACTCAAGAAGAAATAGACCATCTGAATATACCTATAAAGAGGTAGAAGACAGACTCAAGTGTCAAAAGCTATTCCACAAAAAAGCCCAGTTCCAAATGGCTGCATTTGTGAATTGTACCAAATGCTGAAAGAGTTAGTAACAATTCTTTACAAACCCTTCCAAAATGGAGAGGAGGGAATCCTCTCTATGAGGCTAGGATTATTCAGATACCAAAAACAGACAAAGATATCATAAGACAAGAAAACTACACACCAATATCCCTTATGAATGTAGACACAAAGAAAGAAAGAAAGAAAGAAAGAAAGAAAGAAAGAAAGAAAGAAAAAGAAAAAAGAAAAAAGAAAAAAGGAAGGATTTCAACAAAATGTAGCAAATCAAATTCAGCAACATGAAAGCGTTACAGATATGTCTAATGGAATTTATTTCAGGAATGCAAGATTGGTTAAACATCCGTAGCAATCAATGTAAAACACCATATTAATATAATAGGGGGGAAAAGTTACATGCTTCTCTCAACAGATAGAAGAAACATTTGATAGAATCGGACACTGTCTCATGATAAAAACTCAACAAACTACTAACAGAAGGGAATTTCCTCAATCTCATTATAAAAGCATTTATGAAAACCCTTAAGCTAACACTTTACTTAATGGCAAAAGATTGGTTGTTTTCCTCCCAGGATCAGCAACATGAAAAGAATGTCCACTTTCACCGCTTCTGTTAAACACTGTGTGCCTGTGTGGCCCAGTTGGTTATGGCCCAGCTCAGGTCATGATCTCAGGGTCCTGGGATCCAGCCCCATGGCAGGCACCCTGCTCAGTGGGGAGTCTGCTTCTCCCTCTACCCTTCTCCCCATTCATGTTCTCTCTCTCTCTTTCAAATAAATAAATAAAATCTTTTTTAAAAATTGTGCTGGATATTCTAGAGCAAGAAAAGAAGATAAAGTGCACCATGATCAGAAAAAAAAAGAAGTAAAATTATTTCTATTAGCAGATGTCTTGTACATAGAAAATCCTAGGGAATTAATTAAAAGCTATTAGAATGATTAAACAAGTTCAGCAAGGTTAAAGGATAAGAGGCCAATATATAAAAATCAGTTATATTTCCATACACTTTCAATAAGTAATCCAACAATGAAATTAAGAAAACAACTCCATTTACAATAGCACCAAAATGAATAAAATACTAGGAATACATTTCACAAAAGAAGTGCAAAACATATACTCTGAAAAACACAAAATATAATTGAAAGAAATTTAAAAACACCTAAGTAAATGGAAAAATGTTCACAGATCAGAAGACTTAATATTGTTCGAGTGGCAATGTTCCCCAAATCATTTATAGGCTCGACACAATCTTTATGGGATACCTAACCAGCTCCTTTTTAAAATTTGACAAACAGATTTTAAATTCACAGGAAAATTCAAGGGAGATAAAATAGTCAATCTTTAAAAAGAAGACCAAGGTAGTAGGACCTCCGATTCCCAATTTCAAAACTTCTTGCAAAGCAATGGTAATCAAGATGGTGTCGGGGGATTGGTTCAACATGGCAGATTACGAAGGTCCCGAACCCATCTCCTACCATGGACACAACGAATTTACAACTACAAATAGAATAATCACCTCTGAAAAAGATCCGAGCCTCCACAACAAAGGATAAAAGGGCAGCATCAAACAGATAAGAGAGGCAGAGACACTCTTGCCAAAATCAAAAAACCCACCCCAGGCATGAGAATCCAAAATATAGTGGAATCTCAAAAATACAAAACTTTGCTGAGAAGCAAGGGGTCTGTGCCCGACATCAGGCACTAGGCCCTAGGTCCTGCCGAGGAGAGACGAGCCCCTAACATGCCTAGCTTTGAAAACCAAAGGGATTGTATTTAGGAAAACCACAGAACTACAGGGAATAAAGAACCTACTCTTAGGGGCGCCTGGGTGGCACAGCGGTTAAGCGTCTGCCTTCAGCTCAGGGCGTGATCCCGGCATTATGGGATCGAGCCCCACATCAGGCTCCTCTGCTGTGAGCCTGCTTCTTCCTCTCCCCCTCCCCCTGCTTGTGTTCCCTCTCTCGCTGGCTGTCTCTATCTCTGTTGAATAAATAAATAAAATCTTTAAAAAAAAAAAAAAGAACCTACTCTTAAAACGTGTGTCTAGTCTCACCTCGGGACTCAATTTAAACATCAGTTGAAAAGTGCCTAGGACATAAGTGAAGGAGANTCTTAAAATGTGTGTCTAGTCTCACCTCGGGACTCAATTTAAACATCAGTTGAAAAGTGCCTAGGACATAAGTGAAGGAGACCCACTTACAAATCTTTGTTTTGTTTTTGTTTTCATTTTAATTGCAGTATAGTTAACATACAGTGTATGTTAGTTTCAGGTGTATAATAAAGTGATTCAACAATTCTCTGGTAACCATCAGTTTGTTCTCTATAGTTAAGAGTCCATTTTTTGGTTTGTCTCTTTTTTTTCCTTTGTCTTTTCTTGTTTGTTTCTTAAATTCAACATACGAGTGAAATCACATGGTATCTGTCTTTCTCTGACTGACTTATTTCACTTAGCACGATAACCCTCTAGGTCTATCCATGTTATTGCAAATGGCAAGATTTCACTCTTTTTTATGGCTGAGTAATATTTTTTTAAAGATTTTATTTATTTATTAAACAAAGAGAGAGACAGCCAGAGAGAGAGGGAACACAAGCAGGGGGAGTGGGAGAGGAAGAAGCAGGCTCATAGTGGAGGAGCCTGATGTGGGGCTCGATCCCATAACGTCGGGATCACGCCCTGAGCCAAAGGCAGACGCTTAACCGCTGTGCCACCCAGGCGCCCCCATGGCTGAGTAATATTCTATTGCATATACCTCTCACCTCTTCTTTATCCAATCATCTGTCAATGGACACTTGGGTTGCTTCTATAATTTGGCTACTGTAGGAAGCTCTGTGTTCTTTTCCCTACTCCGCTCTTCCATCTGGACGTTCATCTGTGTGTTTTAATAATAAACAGATAAACATTAAGGAATATTATAGAAAAGAAGTTGCATTAGAGCCGGTCCTGATTCGAGCTGGATAGGTACCAGACCAGCCTGAATGTCCACGGAATCAGCCTGAGACACAGGAAGATACATCTGGATCTCTACAAATGAACATCTCCAGCGCTGAGTATTGAGGTCCGAAGCGGGGAGCCATGAAACCGCGCACAGATATCGGAAGATAAACGGAAGGGGGAGGGAGCCGCCGATTTTGGGCACTGGGAAGTGGTAGCCACCCGCATGGGGGAGCAGGCGGACTCACGGACCTGCACCCACGAGAGAGCAGACTGAGACCGTGAGCTGGGAGCACACGCCACCAGGCATCTCACGGAACTCCGGAACTCCGGAACTCCAGTGTGCTCACTGGATCAGACTGAGACCGGTGGCTCCGGGAGCGCGCACGGGGTGGCTGGCGACGGGCGGCTGGCGGCGTTAGACACACAAAGGACAGAGATGCGCCGGCCCTGGAAGTGAGGGCTGGGACGCCAGGTGTGGGCGCACATCCCAGGACGCTGCAGAGTTGAGCAGCACCAACGGTAACAGAGTTAAAGTGGCCAGAACATCAGTGGAGAATGGTCCGTGATCCCTCTGTTCTGAGACAGAGGCTGAGATTCGGCCACTGTTGCTCTGACTCTCAGAAGAGGCACAGCAAAATGCCAGGGAAAGCCACCAGAAAACAAAAGCCTGGAAATACGGGCTCACAGTGTGCCCATCCCCATCCCCTCTTTCAGGGGACACGGAGACTCTACCCAAATAAGGTTGCCTGAGCATTGGCACGGCAGGCCCCTCCCCCAGAAGGCAGGCTGAAAAATCAAGAAGCCCACAACCCGGGGTGCCTAGGTGGCACAGTCATTGAGCACCTGTCTTCGGCTCAGGGTGTGATCCTGGCGTTCCGGAAAGGAGTCCCTCATCGGGCTCCTCCGCTGGGAGCCTGCTTCTTCCTCTCCCACTCCCCTGCTTGTGTTCCCTCTCTCGCTGATTGTCTCTCTGCCACATAAATAAATAAAATCTTTAAAGAAGAGCCCACATCCCTAAGATCCCTATTAAACAAGGGTGCACAGCCTGGGTCCCGGTCAATAATTTGGGCTCTGGACAACCCTGCAACCTCTCCTCATCAGAATGACAAGAAGAAGTCCCCCCCAGCAAAGAAAAGACAATGAGTCTGTGGCCTCTGCCACAGAACTAATGGATATGGATGTAACCAAATTATCAGAAATGGAATTCAGAGTAACAATGGTCAAGATGATGTGTAGACTTGAAAAAAGTATTAACGAAAATGTTAATGAGAATATAGAATCTCTAAGGGCGGAAATGAGAGTGAATCTGGCAGAAATTAAAAATTCTATGAGCCAAATCAGTCAAAACTAGAGGCTCTGACAGCCAGGGTCACTGAGGCAGAGGAACGTATTAGCGAATTGGAGGATGGGTTAGTAGAAGAAAAAACGAAAATAGAAGCTGGACTTAAAAAAATCCACACCCACGAATGTAGGTTACAGGAGATCACTGACTCAATGAAACGATCCAATGTCAGAATCATCGGCATCCCCGAGGGGGTGGAGAAAAACAGAGGTCTAGAAGAGATATTTGAACAAATTGTAGCTGAAAACTTCCCTAATCTAGCAAGGGAAACAAGCATTCGTGTCCAATCCAAGAGGCAGAGAAGACCCCTCCCAAGCTCAACCATGACAAACCTACGTCACGTCATAGTGCAATTCGCAAATATTAGATCCAAGGATACAGTATTGAAAGCGGTCAGGGCAAAGAAATTTCTCACGTACCAAGGCAAAGGTATCAGGATTACGTCAGACCTGTCTACAGAGACCTGGAATGAGAGAAAGGCTTGGGGGGGCATTTTTAAAGCTCTTTCAGAGAAAAACATGCAGCCAAGGATCCTTTATCCAGCAAAGCTGTCATTCAGAATTGATGGAGAAATAAAGACGTTCCAAAATCGCCAATCATTAACCAATTTCGTAACCACGAAACCAGCCCTACAGGAGATATTAAGGGGGGCTCTATAAAGGTAAAAAGGCCCCAAGAGTGATACAGAGCAGCAAGTCACAACCGATACAAAGACTTTAAAGAGAAATGGCATCATTAAAATCATATCTGTCAATAATCTCTATCAATCTAAATGGCTTAAACTCTCCCATAAAACGCCACAGGGTTGCAGATTGGATAAAAAGACATGACCCATCCATTTGCTGTCTACAAGAGACTCATTTTGAACCCAAAGATGCATTCAGACTTAGAGTAAGGGGATGGAGTACCATCTTCCACGCAAATGGACCTCAAAAGAAAGCTGGAGTAGCAATTCTCATATCAGATAGACTGGATTTTAAACTAGAGGCCATAGAGAGAGATACAGAAGGGCACTATATTATTCTTAAAGGAAGTATTCAACAAGTGGATATGACAATTATTAATATATATGCCCCCAACAGGGGAGCAGCAAGATACACAAGCCAACTCTTAACCAAAATAAAGAGACATATAGATAAGAACACAGTAATAGTAGGGGACCTCAACACCCCACTATCAGAAATAGACAGAACACCCTGGCAAAAACTAAGCAAAGAATCAAAGGCTTTGAATGCCATACTCGACGAGTTGGACCTCATAGATATATATAGAACACTACACCCCAGAACCAAAGAATACTCATTCTATTCAAATGCCCATGGAACATTCTCAAGAATAGATCATGCTCTGGGACACAAAACAGGTCTCAGCCAATACCAAAAGATTGAAATTATCCCCTGCATATTCTCAGACCACAACGCTCTGAAATTGGAACTCAACCACAAGGAAAAACCTGGAAGAAACTCAAACACTTGGAGGCTAAGAACCATCCTGCTCAAGAATGACTCGATAAACCAGGAAATCAAAAAACAAATTAAACAATTTATGGAGACCAACGAGAATGAATACACAACGGTCCAAAACCTATGGGATACTGCAAAGGCAGTCCTAAGGGGGAAATACATAGCCATCCAAGCCTCACTCAAAAGAATAGAAAAATCTAAAATGCAGTTTCTATATTCTCACCTCAAGAAACTGGAACAGCAACAGAGGGACAGGCCTAACCCACTGACAAGGAAGGAGTTGACCAAGATTAGAGCAGAAAT
>NC_048222.1:32092945-32100397 GCF_002007445.2 Ailuropoda melanoleuca | reverse complement strand
GATGGGTAGTAAGGAGGGCACGTATTGCATGGTGCACGGGGTGTTATACGCAACTAATGAATCATTGAACTTTACATTGGAAACCGGGGATGTACTGTATGGTGGCTAACATAATATAATAAAAAATAATAAAAAAAAGAAAAGGGGGTGCCTGGGTGGCACAGCTGTTAAGCGTCTGCCTTCGGCTCAGGGCGTGATCCCGGCTTTATGGGATCAAGCCCCACATCATGGCTCCTCCGCTATGAGCCTGCTTCTTCCTCTCCCACTCCCCCTGCTTGTGTTCCCTCTCTCGCTGGCTGTCTCTATCTCTGTCGAATAAATAAATAAAATCTTTTTAAAAAAAAGAAAAAAAAGAAAAGAAAAGAAAAGAAAAGAAAAGAAAAGAAGAAGTTGCATTAGTATCTAAAAAAATATTTGGCTACTGTAAATAATGCTGCTATAGACATAGGGGTGCATATATCTTTTTGAATTAGTATTTTCATATTCTTTGGGTAAATACCCAGTAGCGAAATTATTGGATCATATGATAATTCTCTTCTTAACTTTTTGAGGAGCCTCCGTACTATTTTCCACCACAGCTGCACCAGTTTGCATTCCCACAAGGATTAGTGCACAAATATTCCCTTTTCCCCACATCCTCACCAACACCTGTTGTTTCTTGTGTTGTTGATTTTAGACACACAGATGTGTGATGATAGCTCACTGTGGTTTTGATTTGCATTTCCCTGATGGTGAGAGACGTGCATCTTTTCATGTGTCTATTGGCCATTTGTATCTCATCTTTGGAGAAATGTTTGTGCATGTCTTCTGCTCATGCTTTAATTGGATTACTTGGTTTTTGGTGTTAAGTTGTATCAGGTTTTTTAAATATATTTTGTATACTAACCTTTTATTGGACATGTCATTTACAAATATCCTCTCCCATTCAGTATGTTGTCTTTTAGTTTTGTTGACCGATTCCTTTGCTGTGCAGATTTTTATTTTGATGTAGTCCCAATAGTTTATTTTTGCTTTTGTTTCTCTTGCTTGAGGAGACTTATCTACAAAAATGTTGCCAGGCCAATGTCAGAAAAATTACTGCTTGTGCTCTTCTCTAGGATTTTTATGGTTTCAGGTCTCACATTTAATCCATTTTGAGTTTGTTAATCCTTAATCCATTTTGAGCTTATTTTTGTGTATGGTGTAAGAAAGTGGTCCAGTTTCATTCTTTTGCTTGTAGCTGTCCAGTTTTCTCAACACCATTTGTTGAAGACACTGTCTTTTTCCCATTGCATATTCTTGCCTCCTTTGTCAAAGATTAATTGACCATATAATTGGGGGTTTATTTCTGGGCTCTCTATTCTGTTCCATTGAGCTATGCTTCTATTTTTGTGCCAGTACCATGCTGCTTTGATTACTACGGCTTTGTAGTATAACATGAAATCTGGGATGGAGATACCTCCAGTTTTGTTCTTCTTCGAGGTTGCTTTGGCTATTTGGGGTTTTTTGTGGTCCCATGCAAATTTTAGGACTACATATTCTTATATAAATTTCTATGTAACAAATCATAAGTTTGTTAAATTATTAAATAAATTTATTATAGAAGCACAATAGCAATAAATAATAATTTATTATATAAATAAAATACATATTTAAGAAGAACATCCAAGATTATTTCCATAAAGGAGAGTGCTCATGGGGCAAAGCCCATCATTTTATTTTGGGATGAGGACATTCATGTTTGGTTGTAGAATTGTCCCCACCCTTAAATACTAAATCCCCACACCAGTTCTCTGACTTCTAGCTCTTTCCTTCAGATCCAAATTGTTGACTCAACAGGTATCTACTCCAGGCTCTGACCTCATCTACTTCCTACTTACCACCTCCGTGCTGTCTTCATTTTCCACTCCAGCCAGCCTTGAATCCAAGGTCATTACTTCATCCCCTCTTCATCCCCATGGCACCCTCTTATCAAAATCCCAACCCTGGATTAAAGCAGCTCCATTTTCTCCAGACAGAGGGAGCTGAGCCATGCCAGGGAAAACCACACAAAACACCTACAGGTGCCACAAGACATTCCATAGTCCCCCCCTTGTCAACATGCCCCCATGCAGGCCGGGAATCATTCTGTGTTTCCCTAGTGAGCTCTCTCTATTATTCTCCGCAGCAGCTGTTTCAAACCTTCTCCATCTTCTCCCAGTGTCCAATCCCAACACTTCTCCCTTCCTTCACTTGGATCAGAAAAGATCCTTTCCAATTTCATATAATAAATCAAAGTATCAGTAGGAAAATCTCTCAACTTCTACCATATTTTCAGACTTTTCTTTCCAACTATATTCCATTTTTTCTTCTTCCCTCCTGAAATATGACAAGTCCTTCTCACTCGCTTCCTAATGCAGAGCAAACGGTTGTTTTGTCCCTACCATGTCACTAAAACTGCTCTTCCAATGAAATCCTGGATGCTAATCCCACTGGTATTTTTAGTTCTTAACTTACTTGACCAAACCGCAAACTCCAGCTCTGTTAACAACTCCCTAATTCCTGAAATGTTCTCCAGTCTGTGTTCTCCAGAGCAACAGAACCAGCACGCTATAGGTAGGCAGGCAGGTAGATTTAGTATAAAGAACTAGCTCGCGTGATTATGGAGGCTGACAGATTCCAGAATCTGCAGTTGGTAAGCCCAAGACTCGGGAGAGCCGGTGGTGTAACCCACTCTGAAGGCCTGCAGGCTAGATGCCCAGGAAGGGCAGATGTTTGAGTCTGAATCCAAAGGCAGGAAAACAACAACAGCAAACATGTCCAGCTCGAGGAAGTCCAGCAGGAGGAATCTCCCACTTACTTACCGGAGGGTCAGCCTTTTCTCTTCAGGCCTCTGACTAGATGGGGGCTCCCACACTGGGGAGGGCAATCTGCTTTACTCAGTCCACTGATCCAAATGTCAGCTTCATCCGGAAACACCCTCACGGACACCCGGAATAGTGTCTGACCAAATGTCTAGCACCTGGTGACCCGATCAAGTTGACGCATAAAATTAACCATCACATTTGCCCTCTGAGATACACCACCACTTACCTCTCCTAGTGGTTGCCTCCTACCCTTCCTTGGCCTCTGCAGGTGGCTCCCCTCGTATATCGCTGGTCCTCGGTGTTCTGTTTGGGGTATTTTTCCTTCCGCCTCCTCTCCCTGGGGGATTTTATTCTCCTTACGATCCCTGGGGCTATCTGCACACATTTGTATCGCCAGCCCGGGGGCCACCTCTGAGCTCTCAGCTCTATGTGGAGAAGCCTCGAAGCCCTTGTGAGTGCCACCACGTCCTCCATCCCCGAGCAGTAGCTGTCTCATGTCCTGATGTGGGTAGCAATTTCATAAGATCACTTGATAGGGCATTTCTTTTTGTCACAAGTGTCAACTACAACACTTACTTGAGTATACTTCACACACGGATTTTTCCACAACTGTGTGTGAAAGATCTTGAGTCAACAGCTCTTCTGCTCCAGCACTTACGCTTTCCCAGTTTGCGAATATTTATCTTGACAGCCACTTTAGCGGATGTTGGAATGGATGTAGGTCTGATGTCATGTGGCACACTTATCGCCTTTGGGCATCATGGTAAATTCTCAAATCTACCTGATAACAGTTGAATTCCTAAAAGCCGCTATCTAGGACTACTTTAATTATTTCCAACCATTGCTATGGAAGACGGTGTCCAGAAGACTATCTGGAAAAATTAAAATGTGTGTGGACCGTGGAGGAGAGCACACTAATTAGCGTGCGTAGGGACTCAGTCCATGCAATTTTCTTCTTGGCATTATCAAACTCAACAATCCCAAAACAGAAATTCATGCTTGACTAATATGCTCCCCAAACATTTTCCTCTTCCTGAGTTATTTCAGTGGATACTCTCACTGAGATCATTGTCCAAGACAGAAACCCAGTCATCACCTTAACTCTAGGCTCTCTCTCATCCCCATATCCAATCAATCAGAACTGTTGCTTGGTACAGCTGCTAGATATCTGTGAAATCCTTCACTTCTCCCCACCCCCACTGCCAATGTCTTACTTAATTCAGGCCATCTAACCTCTTGCTTGGATTATTGGAATTGCTTAAGTGGCCTCCCTGAATCCTCTGTCTTCCCCCCTCTAACCTACCCTCCATGCAACAACCAGATTGATCTTCCCAAAACAGAGGAAAATATCACTCCCCCCAATTATAACCTCCAATGGTTGCTCACTGTTCTTCAGATAAGGTCCTAACTCCATAGTACGGGCTGATCACTTTGTCAGCTGCATTTTCTCCACTTCCACCAATGTGTATGTCCTTGGGCAAGGGACTTAATCTCTCACTGCCTCCATTTTCTCATCTATAAAATGGAATTATAATTGTTGAATTAATAAGAGTTAATTCTTGGGGCGCCTGGGTGGCACAGCAGTTGGGTGTCTGCCTTCGGCTCAGGGCGTGATCCCGGCGTTGTGGGATCAAGCCCCACATCGGGCTCTTCCGCCATGAGCCTGCTTCTTCCTCTCCCACTCTCCCTGCTTGTGTTCCCTCTCTCACTGGCTGTCTCTATCTCTGTCAAATAAATAAATAAATCTTAAAAAAAAAATAAAATAAAAGTTAATTCTTTTAAAGTGCTGGTAACAATGCTAATTACCTATTATTAACCAATATTATTACTTCTCTTTAGGAACTCTACAATTCAGCCACACAGAATGCCTTTCATTTCTTCAAGGAGGCCATGCTCTCTCTCACCTCCATGGCTTTCCACTTATCTCTACCCAGAACATTTCCTTCTCCCCTCCCCAGCCCTACTCTCTCCTCACCCTTAACCTGGGACCCCCTAGATGCCCTTCAGGTCTTAGGTTAGATGTCTAATGCTCTAGGAAGCCTTCTATGGCCCTTTGTCTGTGCCTTCCTGTACTCTCTTGACTCCCAGTACTATTTCCTTTTTTTTTTTTTTTTAAGTAGGCTCCATGCCCAGCATGGAGCCCAACATGGAGCTTGAACTCATGACCCTGAGATCAAGATCTGAGCTGAGATCAAGAGTTGGCTGCTTAACCGACTGAGCCATCCAGGTGCCCCCCACCCAGTACTATTTCTACGTAAACACCTCTTACTCTGTGTGTTCTCCAGGACAAATCCCGTAAGGTCATAGATTGTGGTAATGCTAGATTCTAGCACAATGCCTGGGACACAGTAGGTATTCAGCAGTAAATTGTGGAACAAACGAATGAGTGCTGAGAACTTCCCCAGGGGTTCAGAAGCTAACTTCTCCTTCAAAGGGGTGGGATAAACCCAGAAGAGCAGAGGAAGGTGAATAATTTGGCCCCCCATATTTAGGCATCTGAAGGGGAGGCGCTCTCTATTTTCCATTCCCCACATTTCAGGACCTGTTGCAGAACGGTAAGGAGGCTCTTCATCTTTTTTTTTCAAATTTTTATTTAAATACCCAGTGCTCATCATACCAAGTGCCCTCCTTAATACTCACCTCCCTCCATCAACCTTCAGTTTGTTCTCTATTGTTGAGTCTTTTAATGGTTTGCTTCCCTCTTTTTTCCCCTTCCCATATGTTCATCTATTTTGTTTCTTAAATTCCACATGAGTGAAATCATACGGTATTTGTCTCTCTCGGACTTATTATGCTTGGCATGATACACTTGCGCTCCATCCATGTCGTTGCAAATGGCAAAATTTCATTCTTTGTGATGGCTGAGTAATATTCCATTATATATATATATATATATACACACCACATCTTCTTTATCCAGTCATCAGTTGGTGGACATTTGGCTCTTTCCATAGTCTGGCTATTGTTGATAACACTGCTATAAAAACCAGGGTGCATGTACCCCTTTCAATCTGTACTTTTGTATCCTTTGGGTAAATACCTAGTCGTCCCATTGCCTCATCATAGGTGGTTCTATTTTTAACTTTTTGAGGAAGCTCCATACTAAGGAGGTTCTTCAAATGGGAGTAGGAAGATAGCCTCTGCTGCTCTGTGGGGTTGTACACTTGGAAACAAATCTCATGACTAGAGACATTCACGGGGAAATCAGCTGCTCACAAGGTCGGCCCTCGAGCTGTACCTGGTGGCCTCTGAGTCAAGAGCAGCTGCCCCTCCCAGGTCACACCAGGCCTGGGATTAGGATGCTACCTGGGACAACCTGTGGCCATGCTGGAAGAAACCAGAGCTGGCTTGTATGATGGGAACCTCCTGGGTGGGAACCTGGTATCCCAAGAAGGAGGGCTAATATCTAGGTGCATGTGGCTCAGAATGAAACGTGGTTCACACCATCCAGCACTAAGGCTCCAGCCCTGGAGAGACGCACAGTACCCCAGTCACGGTGCCCATTTCCACTCTGTTAAAGGACTCCCTGTAGGAAGACGGCTTGAGTAAGCATGGTGGGACACTCTGCTGGCCCTGCTGAGGACCGAGGCTCTGCCACGGTTGATTGTATCCCTGTCCTCCACCAAGTATCCATCTGCATTCTTGGCTATGAGAACTCAGGTCATTGAAGAAGTGGGGATGCAGGGGGTGGCATGGCATCTGCCTTCTCCCCGGGCCTCCAGGATTAGGTC
Organism: Ailuropoda melanoleuca; assembly: GCF_002007445.2. Taxonomy (NCBI): domain Eukaryota; kingdom Metazoa; phylum Chordata; class Mammalia; order Carnivora; family Ursidae; genus Ailuropoda; species Ailuropoda melanoleuca. The sequence continues at coordinate 32,093,841 of NC_048222.1, read as the reverse complement.
TGGCCCCAGTGGTTATGGGACTGATGGTGAGCAGCAAGTTTGTTGAGAAACTGCAGATTCTGAAAGTGTCCGTGATTCCAAAGGTGACTAGGTGTGGCCTAAAGTTGTGGGGAGGTCCGCTCTGCCTCTGCAGGGACACCACTGCCATTCTGGCGCAATTCAGAGTGCCAGAAGGAGACAGCACCCTTGGCCTGACTAGTAGCTTTTTCATGAAAACTGGGAAGACCCAGGGTGAAAGGCCTTAGGAATCAACCACGTGGGATACCAGTGATGTTCTGGGAAATGTTTACCTGGCTAGCACAGTGGGCTCAGAGGGCTCTGATCTGTGGCATTTTGCCAAATTTCCATGTGTGTGTGAATAATCCCACCATGACTGATTTCAAACTACCAACACGACCTCACTGAAGGTGGAATTAGGAAGAGATACACACAATCAACTCTTTAGAGTCAGGGCACCACTGGGAGAGGCCTGGGTATGGAGTTGAGGCACCGAGGAGAGCCACAGGTCAGGGGAATCCTCACAGCTAGGTATAAACTCACAAAGGCACATGTCCCGGAAGCCTGCCCAGTCCCCCCACCCCCGGGCTCGCTGCCGTGTCAATACTTACTTCAGACACATTTGGCTGTGCCTATCTGGGCTGATGTCGTCTCACCTGAAGGTCCCTTGGTGGTCACCCAGGTGACTGCCTGTGTAGGGCTGTGGTGGTCTTATGCAGTTCTGAGGGGGTCTTCTGGGCCTGCCTCCCATGCTGTGAGGGCCCAAACTTGCCTCAGAGATGCCCTTGAAGGCCCCTGATTAGAGCTGGGGAGAGGCTGATCTCCAAAGAGCTGGTCCCTACATCATCCTAAGGGGAGGCAAACGGACGGAGAACACTCTGGCAACCCAGATCCTGAAG
>NC_048222.1:32092014-32092841 GCF_002007445.2 Ailuropoda melanoleuca | reverse complement strand
GTCTGTGCCTTCCTGTACTCTCTTGACTCCCAGTACTATTTCCTTTTTTTTTTTTTTTTAAGTAGGCTCCATGCCCAGCATGGAGCCCAACATGGAGCTTGAACTCATGACCCTGAGATCAAGATCTGAGCTGAGATCAAGAGTTGGCTGCTTAACCGACTGAGCCATCCAGGTGCCCCCCACCCAGTACTATTTCTACGTAAACACCTCTTACTCTGTGTGTTCTCCAGGACAAATCCCGTAAGGTCATAGATTGTGGTAATGCTAGATTCTAGCACAATGCCTGGGACACAGTAGGTATTCAGCAGTAAATTGTGGAACAAACGAATGAGTGCTGAGAACTTCCCCAGGGGTTCAGAAGCTAACTTCTCCTTCAAAGGGGTGGGATAAACCCAGAAGAGCAGAGGAAGGTGAATAATTTGGCCCCCCATATTTAGGCATCTGAAGGGGAGGCGGTAGAGGTTCTATTTTCCATTCCCCACATTTCAGGACCTGTTGCAGAACGGTAAGGAGGCTCTTCATCTTTTTTTTCAAATTTTTATTTAAATACCCAGTGCTCATCATAGCAAGTGCCCTCCTTAATACTCACCTCCCTCCATCAACCTTCAGTTTGTTCTCTATTGTTGAGTCTTTTAATGGTTTGCTTCCCTCTTTTTTCCCCTTCCCATATGTTCATCTATTTTGTTTCTTAAATTCCACATGAATGAAATCATACGGTATTTGTCTCTCTCGGACTTATTATGCTTGGCATGATACACTTGCGCTCCATCCATGTCGTTGCAAATGGCAAAATTTCATTCTTTGTGATGGCTGAGTAATATTCCATT
>NC_048222.1:32034892-32091211 GCF_002007445.2 Ailuropoda melanoleuca | reverse complement strand
CACCCTTGGCCTGACTAGTAGCTTTTTCATGAAAACTGGGAAGACCCAGGGTGAAAGGCCTTAGGAATCAACCACGTGGGATACCAGTGATGTTCTGGGAAATGTTTACCTGGCTAGCACAGTGGGCTCAGAGGGCTCTGATCTGTGGCATTTTGCCAAATTTCCATGTGTGTGTGAATAATCCCACCATGACTGATTTCAAACTACCAACACGACCTCACTGAAGGTGGAATTAGGAAGAGATACACACAATCAACTCTTTAGAGTCAGGGCACCACTGGGAGAGGCCTGGGTATGGAGTTGAGGCACCGAGGAGAGCCACAGGTCAGGGGAATCCTCACAGCTAGGTATAAACTCACAAAGGCACATGTCCCGGAAGCCTGCCCAGTCCCCCCACCCCCGGGCTCGCTGCCGTGTCAATACTTACTTCAGACACATTTGGCTGTGCCTATCTGGGCTGATGTCGTCTCACCTGAAGGTCCCTTGGTGGTCACCCAGGTGACTGCCTGTGTAGGGCTGTGGTGGTCTTATGCAGTTCTGAGGGGGTCTTCTGGGCCTGCCTCCCATGCTGTGAGGGCCCAAACTTGCCTCAGAGATGCCCTTGAAGGCCCCTGATTAGAGCTGGGGAGAGGCTGATCTCCAAAGAGCTGGTCCCTACATCATCCTAAGGGGAGGCAAACGGACGGAGAACACTCTGGCAACCCAGATCCTGAAGGTATGAAATTCCAGCTTTATATCTTGGAGTGGATCCAGTCTGGAGTTTGAGGAATGTGAAGACACATCCAACATGCTAGCTCCGCAGCACTGCTAAGCCCCTCCCACAGAAATCTGGTAAAACCTTTGTGGGAAGCTTTTGACTTTTTACCCCTCCTAGAACACACTAGGCTCACAGCAGTTTTTTTGTTTGTTTTGTTTTTTTCAGTGCCACACCCCAAACACCTAGAGCAGCACCTAGTCAAAAATGGGTATTCAATAACTATTACTGAATCTACTGGAATTCAAATGGCCACTGTATGACAAAAAAGTTATACCAGATTAAACTATTCACAGAGCCCAAAGGGAAGTGGGTAGTAGAGACAGTGGGTCTGGACATTGGATCTGAGGTGGGGATCTGCTTTAGAATTTGCTAAAGCAAACACAAGCAGGAAATAATGAATGGAGATTAAAATAGTGAGCTCTGGTAAACCCTAGTGCTGCAGACAAGAGAAATACAGCATGTATTTACTGAGCACCTACTACAGACCCAACCCTCTCCTGGGATGTGTACGCTCTTCTAAACTGACGGTATCTGTTGAACAAAACAGTTCATTATTTCTCATCAATACAAGGCCATCTTCTCCCCAGAAGCCCCTACTCCTACTGCCTCAACTCCCACTTATAGAAAAAACTAAAAGAGTTGACCAAGTGGGAAGTTTAACTGGTGTTCAGAAGAACGAGCCCTTGGCCTACTGTTACCAGTGGCAGCATTCTGCTCAAATCAGGTCCTGCACCTGTTAACAAGACTGCATCTCTTGGTGGGGGACGGTGATTACATGATTCTCTTTACTTTCTTAGGTTCTGAGGTTAGGATCACAGTGCAAGTTAGATGTTCCCTCTCTTAATTTCTGTGTCAAATAGAGTTAATCGTTAGGATTCTTAAGAGGCCTAGAATGTGTTTTGAGAACGTATTTAGGGCATCCCTAAGTTTTTAGGTTGCCCTTAGCTATTAAGTGGGGAGAGTCTATCCAGAGTCAGGATGTAAAAAGCAAACAGGCAGTTGGAGAGAACTGCCCATCCCAAGCACTCTTGCCGCTGTGGTGACTGTCTAGATAGCAGTTCAGAGGAAAAAGTAGTGAGAAAGAAGGGCTGGAGATAGATAACAAGGGGATTCAGGTGTCTCTGTAAAAATAACAGCTTCCAATCGGAGAAGCAGACGAGGAGTATCCAGCTATCGAACTCACAAAAGGCAAAGTCCCCCGCCCAGGCACAGTCTGACTGCCGAGGTGAAGCCGCCCAGAGGCAGAGTAAGCCCTTTCTAGGTTAACATAATCAGAGGGATATGGGACACCTGCCACTCACTGCAAAGTGCTTCACAGGGTAGGCTGGCTGCATTAATCTGTGTAAAAAAGCAGAGTCTGAAACAAACCCTCTTTACCCAGTTTCTCAGAGCCTTGTTGTAGGGAACGTGCCTTTAATTAGAGTCAGACTACACAGTGGTGGGGCTCAGCTATACTGTGGTTTGGTGCTGCAGGCAGAAAAGTTACCATGTATTTTTCTAGGCAGGCAAAATGTAGATGATGTTTCGTATCAGATATCTCTCCAGGGAAAGAACATCCTGTAGCTCAGAGAAATAATGCAAAAGTTTGGGTTAGTTTTTGGTTTGTCTTTTAAAAATAGAACTTCCAGGTTTTTGTGAGCAGTGCCATAACTGGGATAATTATGTAGGACTCACAATTGCATATCAGGGTTTTTAAGGGTTGAAGAAACTGAGGCTCAGAGAGGTTGAGTAAGTTGCTCAAGACCACACAGTTATAAAATGGCAGGGCTGGGATTCAAACCCAGCTAGTCTGACTTTCAAATGTTTTCTTTTTTGTAGGTCTGTATTTAAGAGCTCAACTTTCTTAACTTGTGTGGCACCCTGGAGAAGAACGTGGTGTTCTGAAAGCAGAGTTTCTAAGTCACCGTGTGTCTAGCAGCTGAAGGAGGGAATGGTCAGTCTGTGAGATGAGTCCTAGCAGATGGCCTTCAGGCTCTCCCAGTCAAGATGTTTCTTTTTCGAGGATCTTTGCTCTAACGATAAAAGGGTTCACTGCAACACTGTTTTTAAGAGTAAAAATTGAGACGCATTGGTCCCTCACATGCCCAACAGCTCCTGGGTGTCCTGTGGTTCATGTCAGTTACCATGGGACCTTGGAGGGTCGCCACCACCACCACTGGGGGCAAGGAGATACAAGTGTGAGAACATCAAAATGGGACAATATTTTTGTAAATACCTAACAACAAAACAAAACAAACCAAAAACAATGCTATACGAGAACTAACTAATTGTACAAATTACACAGTTCATGCTGTTTTCTAGCACCCAAGAACACTTATGAGGATTTCCACGGCAATGAAGCATATCCTACTGGAAATGAAGTTAATTTTCTCAAGTTCCCAAATGTAAATCAATGGCTATTCATACAAAGTAACAGTTGCACTGTCTTTTTCTCAGACAGTGGGAGACCAATTTCATCTTGGGCGCTCTGCCCTAGGCCTACCGGAGTTTTGTACTGTAGGGTTTTGTGGAATTGGGAGCCTAACTGATTTCATTCTTATCTCACGCAGATTGCTGGACCTCCAGAAGGAGGTGATTATTTTACAGATTCTTATGGAACCAGACTTACAAGACTATTACTAATAAAACATTTAGGAAAATAGTTACAACCATGAACATTTTTTAAAAAGAAACAGACTGAGCCTCCTTGATTTTAACAGAGAACTCCCAGTATGTGGATTCCAGAATTTTTTCTTTCTTTGCATACCATTTTATGGTTTCTATGTGATTTTTTGTTATTTTTGTTTTGTTTTAATTAAAGTATATATTCTGAGATTTAATAGGACTTTGAGAACTGTATAAAAAAGAGAAAGTGAAAGGTTTGAAGCGACCTAGATCAAAAACAGACTGGAAAAACAAATTATGGTACAAACACACAATGGAAAAATAGGCAGCTAGAACAAAGAAAGAGGAAGTTCCTCATGTTCTGATATGGAACTATCACCAAGATATATCTGAAAAAAAGCAAGGTATAGAATAGTGTACAGTCTGCCATAACTCGTTTTAAAAAAGGAAAAAGGCTATGTGTATTTTGCTTCTATAGTCAGAGAAGATCTCTGGAAGGATACCCAAAGAACTGGTAACACTCATCACCACCGTGCAGGGAAGTGGTCACTGGGGGACAAGGGTGATAGGCTTTTTACTTTCCATCCTTTTGTACCATCTGATTTTAAAGCATGCAACCATATTACCTATTCAAAAAATGTATATCTGTACTCTTCTATCTAAAAGTGATTTATGATGTGTGAGCTTTAAAAAAACCCCACAAAACCAAAATATACAGGGGCACCTGTGTGGCTCAGTGAGTGTCCAACTCTTGATTTTGGCTCAGGTTATGGCCTCAAAGTCCTGAGATTGAGCCCTGCATCAGGCTCTGTGCTCAGTGGGAAGTCTATTTGAGGATTCTCTCTCCCTCTCCCTCCACTCATGCTCTCTCTCTCTCTCCCCACCTAAAATAAATAAATCAATCTTAAAAAAAAAACAACAAAAAAAACAACCCAACAGAATATACAAAAATTTATATATGCCCACACAATCATACACACAAAACAGAGGTACAGGGGATATTCAGTGTTACATCAGGATGGTAATAATCTTTTTCTTCTTTTTTTCTACTTCTCCAGGATTTTTATGATGTGGTTAGAATACTTTTCAAGTCCTGTAGTTATGTTTAACTCACTTCCTCCATGACTCCACCAGCGTTCCTATCAGTAATCAATTCCAAAGATGGAAATAAAGACCAGGACTCTGGGTTCCTGGTATTTTCAGAATACTCAACAAAGGACAAAACCTACAGTCCCTAAAAAGTTGGTGAGTCAATAGTTCCCAATCCTTAATGAAAACACAGGGCGTATAAATAAAGATCTACAAAGTATGGTTCTCCAGGTAGATGGTAAATAGGGAGAGGAGAATACCTTTCCAACGGGAAGCAAACTGTTGAATGACATTACATGCAAACAGCTTCATAACCCCGCTAGAGAGCTCCCGGTGTCAAACGACTACTCTTCAGCTTTCTGTCTCTTCCCTCCTTCTCCTCACTAGTAACCAAGGAAACCACAGGTTTTTCTAAGCTTCTATCTCCCAAGCATCAAACTGGTTCTCTTTCTGTTTAAAAAGGGGAGGCAGCAAAAGAGAAATGACTTTTAATTTAAAAATAAATAAACAAACAAACAAACAAACAAATAAATAAATAAAATTACGTTCTCATAAAGCCATTGCCCTTTTCTGACACTGGGTAAAAGAGATTTGGGGGCACTTGGCTGCCTCAGTTAGTGGAGCAGGTGACTCTTGAACTCAGTGTTGTAAGTTTGAGCCCCATGCTGGGCATAGAGTTTACTAAATGAATGAATGAATGAATGAATGAATGAATAAAATAGATTTAGAAACAACTTCTGAACCCCCGCTGAAAGAAGGGAATCCACCTCGTCCTGAAACCAGGTAAGCAGTGACCTGCCTCTGGACTGACAAGGGAAAACAGTCAGGGCCTAACAGGGCCCATCTGCTATGGCACGATCTTGGGCTCGGTTCTTAGGCTGACGTTCGCTTGAGTCTATCATCTGATACAGTCACTTTCTTGGTTGCAATTTATGAGCTGCCAATGTTTACTTGTGAGACTGTGTGGGAGCTGGAAGGGAAGAAGATAAATACACCAAAGCCCAGCTGAGCAACCGACAGGCTTTACATTTTATTTTCAGCAAATGACATCTTGTTTTCACAAAGAGGTAGGCCCTCCTCTCCAAGAAAGGCTGCCTTAACTTTTAGGGGCAGCCGTAGGGGTACACCCAACCTGTCCAAAACAAATGTCAACTGAGGTGCTTCTGAGGTACCAAAACGATAACAAAAATGGTTAATTTAAAAAGCAGAACAGAAATACATAACCCATTCAACACGCAGTGAGGCAGAGTCTATCGGTGGCAGCGTGGCCGGCCAACACGGGGGCTCATGAGGAGGACTGCCTAGCTCGGTCTCTGTCCCACGTGGCTCCGTCCCGCGCTCTCTCTCGGAGCGGCCTGTCCACAGATGATCCTCCAGGCCATCCCAAGCTCCCACTGCCTGGCAGTCCCTCGAACACCCCTGGAGCGTGGTCTTCAGGACAGTCTCTTTGCTTGGAAGAGAAAGAAAAAAGAATTAAAGGAGCAGCCTGCATTTTCCTTACCTGGCCTCCCTGCTGCTATCCTCACGTCACTCTGCTCCGAGCCTGCTTCTTTCTCCCAGAGTAAGAGTTCAAGGCCCACTCCTACCAAAGGCCCGTGAGGCCCTTCTGTGCTGCCCCCTTTGCCCCCATGGCGCCCTCCACTCCAGTCACACTGGCTGCCTCACCACCCCTCCGCCTCCCCAAGTGCATTCCCCCTTCCCGTGACACTCTTCCCCGCACAGTGGCATGGCTGCTGCCTTCAGGGCTTTACTGCACTACTGCCTTCTCTCTGACGCCTTCCTCGACCACCTTACCAAAAATGGCAACAATCACTCCCTGATCCCTTGCTTTTTCTCCACAGCACTAATCCCATCTAACTTACTAGATTTTCGCTTCTCTATTTCTGGAACCCAGAGCAGCGCTTGGCACAAAGATGGCCCTCAATGAACATGTGCTGAAGGACGAAGGAATTACATACACAGCACTAGGCAAGGAGAGGTGGGGAGGGAGGAGGTGGGAGGGACAACTTACTGCTATTTACTGTTTCTGCTTCCTCAGTCTGCGGAAGCAGGGATCCTGGCCTAAGAGCACAATAAAGCCACCAAGGAGACTGTCCCCTTCCCTGAGACTGAGGTCCTGAACACCTGGTAGGAGGACCAACAGGATTATAAAAGTTACTCTTCTCCCCTTGTGGGCAGCCTTGGAGAGCTGAAGAGAGCTCAATGAGGCTCCCTTCCTCGCAGCTAATGGCCTCATCTAGTAACTCACAGAAAAATACAGAAGCCACAAGAAAGAAATTCTCTTGACTCCCCGCAAGCAAATCTCCTTGCCCACCCACCCACATTAAATCCTTCTTTCTAGAAAACAGGAGGTACCCTCCCACTTTTAAAAAGGAAGTCCCCCCTCCGTGCCATGCATTCCCTGCCCTGTCCTGATTCCCACAGAAGCTGGCCCTACCCACTATCTCAACTTCCCAGCACCTGAACACACCCAGGATTTCTCAGTCTGTGAAAAACAAAACAAACACTTCCTCTTCTCCTACCTCCTCCTCCAACTATGGCCCTCTCTTGGTGCTGTCCCTACCGTCTTAGTGGTGGCCAAATTTCTAGAGGACCCTGTCTATCTTACTTTTCTCCACTGCCTAACCTCACATTCATTCTCCAAGTCACTGCAAACTAACTCCTCACCCCACCGGTCCCCCAAACTTGTCCTAGATAAAGTCATCAGTGTCCCACACTCCTGCTACATCCGGAAGGCAACTTCTCATCCTATGCCCTGCTTACTTTTATCCCCAACACCTGGCAAGGTTCCTTCTTAGTAGGAACTGAGAAGAAAAGACTCAGACAAAAGGAAGCAAGGAAGAGGGGTTCTTTGGGGTGGGTTCTGGTTCAGGTTTCATGGGACAAACCCAAAGAGGTCCTAACTCTCCAGAGTAAGAAAGCAGAAAGCAATTCAAGCAGAAGCCTTAGCCAGGAACAGGAGCATGTCTGGTCTCATCAGATTTCTTAAAAACCGCAACAGCAGGCAGTCGGGCAGCATATGTACCCAGCTGGTGCAGAGAAGCCTCAACAGTGAGGTACCTAATTCTATATTCCGGGGGTGGGGGGAGAAGCACAATCTGTGACCCCAGCCGCTCTCCAAGATTAGTTCATGGAGATCTAAAAATGCTCTGTGTTCATCTAGAGTCAAGTGCAGAAACCAAGGAAGGCTTGAGGGAAATCTGCTTCGGTTAACGGCACGCCTCTGTATTCACACAGGCGGTCTTCTGGAATAAGAGTTCCTGAACGTGCACATCTGTAAAGCAGGTCATAAAGTTACACGCTCGTTGGAAGGAGGAGAATCCATTCCTTTAGAGAACCAAAATAACTCTATTTTATCATTCAGAAGACAAAGGGGGCGCCTGGGCAGCCTAGTCGGTTGAGTGTCCAACTCTTGATTTCGGTGCAGGCTGTGATCTCAGGGTCGTGAGATGGAGCCCTGCCTCAGTCTCCATGTGTCAGGCTCCACATTCAGCACGGAGTCTGCTTTGGTTTCCCTCCTTATGCCCTCCCCCCACCCCCGCTCGTGCATGCACACGTGCGCGCTCTCTCTCTCCTTCTCTCACATAAATAAAATCTTAAAAAAAAAAAAAAAGCAGTCTAAAGGACTTTAGAGGCGGCAAGCAACGTGGGACTCTAGGGCTTCACGGGTTGTTACTCCACACACACTGGAATTAATCCCACAGCTGACCTCTACTCGGATCATGGTCCCCTCCCCCACTGGGGGGCAGTTCCTGTGCTGCCCTTGTTGTTTCCAACTCTGCATTCTAAGATGCTAGTAAGGGTGCTGGGGTTGACGCCCATCAAGGGACAAGGAAAGGAAGGACAACCGACCAAAAAAAGAGAAGGAAAGGAAAAATAAGGGGCAAAAATGGGAGGCGGTGATGGAGAAATACAAAAAAAAGCTTCTAGTAACAAGTCTACTAATTTTCTATCCCACGACGATTTTGCAAAGGAAGAATTTTTAAAAGTCAAAAATTTTTAAAGAGCTCAGTGCTACATACTATTTGAGCGCACGCATGCGGGCACCCCAGCCCATGCCTACCTTGCCCAGAGCCATTTTCTCCCCCAGATGAACTGTCCTGTGCCAGGCAGGCTTGCTGACTTCATGCGCAAGACCCTTCAGATTCTCTAGGGGCAGGACAGGGTGGATTGAAAGTACTTGCTAACGAGTATTCCCTGTGGATGAGCTCAGCTTGCCAGACACTGTTACTGTGGCCATGCCCATGGACTCCTTTACGAGGCTCTGTCTTTCAGCAGAGGGGGATGGGCGTTATCAAGGAAAACCTTGCAGCTGGGCAGGCAGACACTCTCTACAGTGACTGCCAGTTTCTCCTGTCCCCTGTCTGGATCACCCTCCTCATAGCCTACGGGAAACCGGCAAGAGCCACAGGCCCCGTGGTCTGACCTGAGTCTACCTTTCTAGAGACCCTCAACCTCTGCAGGGGCCTCCGCGCCACAGATCCAGGAAAGCGGGGGTTCATAAACCTTTCTCCCCACCTCAGCACACCTGAAGGCCATGGCACGCTCCCACCAGCAGCCTTGGTTCGATGTAACAGTCCCAAGGGAGCCAGGGAATGTAGTCTGAAAAAGACCCTGGATTGAAAATCACTATTCTAAAGGACCAACAAGATTTTATTTCTAGATAATTTGCTTTCTTCTTTTCTGAGCACAACCCAAAGAAACTGCTAGGGAAAGCTAAAAGTGGGAGTGTTAACACTCTGTCAACCAAGCAACATTTAATGAGAGCAGAACAAACAGAGGAGGGGGAGCAGCTGACAGAAGACTGCTCTAGCACCTCACCGCTCCGGAGGGAGAGCCTCTATAGGGAATGTCAAAAACGTCTTCCCTTCAGAAAATCTCATGCCAGTATCCCAGAGAGCCACAATTATTCATGTGGCAAGCACTTACTAGATGCTCGTTATCTCCCCCGGCTCCAGAGCACCCTTCTGCTAACGTAAGATCTAATATCCGAGCCTGCTCCTCTCCTCTGCATCACCCGGCCTCCCAGTTACAAGGGTCAGTGGCTCATCAGTCATGAGGCAGCACTCCTCCCAAGGGGTGTGGAACTAGAAGACGACAACCAGCCAGGGAGGCCTGGAGTGGTGCTGCTCTTGGTGGAATCAGCACCCTATGCTCCCACAGACAGGCAGGTTTCCCTCCCTGAACCCGTGGTAAGAGCCACCCCCGCCCAGGAGGAAAACAGCCCTACCGCTGTATCCAAACTCTGACAATTACAGGCCTGCCAATCTCGGTTCCCAGATCCTAAGTCTGGTCCTTTTTCAAATTCCCATGCACTGGGGATTAAAGCAGCTTTCAGTTGGCAAGGAAGGTTGGTATTTGAACTGAGAATTTTCTCTAAACCTCACACTGCAGACCAGTGAAGCTGCTGATGGCTCTGGCACGTTTCCCTCAATCAGGACTCAGAAGCTTCTGTCTGTCTCTGGAGAACATCTCAGAGCTGCAATCCCCACGATAACCAAGGAAACGGAGACCAGTGTCAGCGCCCCTCCCGGCGGGGGAACACGGTGGGGAGGCTGCTTCGGTTCACTGCCTGGGCTCCGAGGGTTACCAAAAGGCAGAGACGCACCCTCTTTAGCCTCTGGAGGAGAAAGGGGGGTTTGATGTGATTTATTCTGCAGAATTAACTCTGTGTGAGGGGAGCCAGAGGTGAACTGAGGACACAGAGCTCTTCTTTCCCTTTCCAGGGCTGCATGAAGCCATCTATCACGCTTGCGCATGCGAGAAGAAACCCAGTCAGTGGGCTGGCTGAAAAAAGTACGCGGGTGTCCCCCCACCCACCCCGAGACCCAGCACACTCCAGCTCAATGGCTGACCAGGGTTAAATCTGGGTCCCAGGTCACTGCTCCTCTCAGAAGTATTCGCAACGCCTCAGCGGGCACCTCCTAAGCCGCGGCTGTCCTCAGGCTGCTCTGGCACCACGTGGACGCTCTGTCCCGTGTGGGCCATGAGGGGGCCCTGCTAGGAACACGTCATGCTTCTCGCGCCTCTGTGCTTTGTTGGCGCTGAAGCCTCTGCTTGGAAAACTCCACCCCTGGGAACCTCTAAGACTCTGTTCAAAGCACACTTCCTCCACGAAGCTTTCTACTGTCCCCCCACCTGCCCAGGCCAAACTGACTGCCCGCTCCTCTGCAGTGTCCCGGCACCCTGGCGTGGGACTTGTCCCGCTGCTTGCCTCTCTCTCCCTCCTCCACAGACTGGGTGCTGTGGGAGCTGCGACAAGGCCGTATGTATCTCTTTATCCCTGCATGGCGTGCACTGTTCCTATAAATGCTGACGGAGTGAGAAGTGAGAGGAAGGGCGATGGGATTCTGCCAGAATCAAGTGGCTCCTGCGAGGTAAAAGATCTGGGAGGGCTCAAACCGGCCACAAAATCTATGAGCACACAGCTGCCAGGAAAGTGGAAAACACTTTGGTTCCAAAGAACCACCCAAGGGCTGTCCCACCCTTCCACAGGTTCGAAAGCCTTCCTTGGCAGGACAGGCTCAAGCACACCTCCTGCTCAGTCGCTGCTTCCCCTGGCTCGGCAGAGGCGTGCTGCCTCCGCTCTGGCCGACGAGCCGAGGGCCGGTGTCACAGCACGGCCGCCTGCAGACTAGCAGCAGATTCCCAGCCCCATTCAAAGTGGCTGATAGCCGCTGAAGGGCTAGAAGGAAGGAAGCAACGGACAGATCCTACTCTTAGCAGTGTGGCTTTTAGGCCTTCAGTTTCTCTGGATTTGGAGAAAGGTACATCCACAGACACATATGAATCGGGGTTACCAAAATGGCCAGGTGGTGGGAAGCACCTGTAAGGGCATTGAGCTTCTGGGTCTTCTCTGCTCGGCCTTTATGTGCAGCAACTGACGTCACAGCACTTTGGCTCCGATGCCTTCCCAGAAGGTAGTGCTGTGCTGGATTATTAGAGGGACTGAACGTGATGACAGATCCACCCTGCTTCTGTGCACTTCCATCCCTGCCTAATAACCAATCCTTTTCCTCTCCATTAGCTTCCCTGTGCCTTGTCCCAGGACGCATCTCTTACCACAAGGACATGCAAGTCTCAAACGGAAGGGCTCTGCAACCCTCAACACAGCAAGCTCCAAGTGTGATGAGATCACTTGGTTGAATAAATGGATATTCACCAAGGAAGCATGGTTCATTAGGGGAACTCACCCACCCATTTCCCAACCTCTTTATCCGAATCCTCTCCAACTGGGAGACTAGCTGGTAAACATATCAGGATACCCAAGGATTAAATTTCTCTCTCTAGTTTAACATTATGTCCAATTTGTGTAATTAAGCTGTGACTTCCTATAAAACATGTGTTCCCATCAAGCATTCACCAATTTGTCGATCTCTGACTTGTTCATCTCCTACTGATAACTGATTGTGTACCCAACCCAAGGTTTTTGCCAACACGCGGACAGCACCTGAACTGTCTTGAACAACAGCACCATCTAGTGATCAGTACAACAAACCTTCTGACCTTGTTTTCTACCCACATCCATAACCGAGGTACACACACTTAAGTCTCCCCCTTCCCCTCTGCTCAAATACGCAGGTCCATTCTCCCTCAACTCTTTGTCACATGTTCATCTCCTTTAACTCTCTTTCCTTTTTTCCCGTTTCTCCCTCTTCTTCTTTAGCTTAACAATCATTTATCTGACTCTCTTCCCCAACCAAAAAAATCTGCTTACTTAGGTTTGTCAGTCTTCTGTTGAGGGAACTCACCTTGTTCACAACCTTTTCGTTCCCTAGTGAGGACGATTCGTCGTTCTTTCACTTCTGAGCTCAGATTATCTACCATCTTATTAATGCAATTGTCCAGAACCAGGGAGTGGGTTTTGGACTTGATGTCCTTCCGACAAATGGGGCATTCTACCTTCCGCTTCATCCACTCATTGATACAGTAGGAGCAGAAACTGTGGGCACAGTTCAAGGTGACAGCCTACAATGGGAATGCGAAAACACACATCAGATCCATCGTGCTTACTTCCCCAGGGCGGTTGTAGTCTCAAAGCTAGGACAGGAGTTCATTTCCAAGGCCAGATGGAAATTTAACCCTAATCCCCTCTAGAGGGCTTACAGATGGTATCAGAATTGTTCTTGGGGATGGGAAAGTTTAAGTCAGATGGTTCATCTTCTTTCTCAAAGGTAAGTTCATAGGCGTAGGCTGCTTTGTCTGTCTCGTTCCACCAACTCAGAGGACACTGCCAACCCCGATTAGCTACCTTGCAAACAAATGTCACCGGCCCAAGTAGGACTAGTAAGCATGGAAATGGTACAAATACATCACTAGTTCTCTTACGGAAAACAAATGTATAACCGCTAATGGTGAATCAGAGCTTCAATTTTAATAGACAATGGGGAGCACATTCTGAATACTGAGTATATAGAACAGTAGGAGGCATTATCTATACTCGAAAGAAACTTAAAAAGTAAAATACATGTAAAAGACAACTAAAAAGGCTGGGGAAAAAGAAACTAAAAAAATGGACAAAATGAAATGGGTTCACCAATGGTGACTGAACCCTTAAGTAAATAAGCCTGTGAGAAGAGGGAAAGCAGAAGGGAGTCTAAAGCTGAGGAATTCCTGAGTCACTCCAATGGTCAGATTTCTGCCAGGACCCTTTTCACTTGTGAAAATATAAACCGTGCTCTTCATTACTCGTGTTTATGTACATGTCCTAAGATACATGTTTTTCTGAGGCCCAGAAGTCTTCACTCCTGCTTTTAGATAGCAGTGGAAAATAACAGAAATTACGCATTTTTCAAATGCCAAGTCAAGCACAGAAAGCCAACTAGGAGATACTTTGTTAACTATGTGAGAAAAATCCTCACAAACAGGACTAAAAACCTGTCTGATTAAAATAAAACCTCTTTCCAACACTGACTCTATGAGGTGACCACAGAAAAAGGTCAGGCGGTCTGCGGGGAACAAGGCGTGTGTCAGGTTGTTTCTCTCCTATGTCTGTGCAGACGTGCTGGGTGGGCGAACTCATCAGCCAGCCCAACGCCCTTCCCTTGCCTCCCCCAGCAGCACCCTCACAAAGCCACACTGAGTCTGGCCGAAGTAGGGAATCAAATGACTAGAAACTATGGGGGAAATGATGACCTGAAGTCAAACTGAATCCAGAGCAAAAGAAACAGATCTGCCCAGGACAGATTTCTGGGGAGGCTAAGACACTCAACCTCCCTATGGACTACCAGAGAGAAGGCAGGCGTGCATGCACGCATTTTCCTTTTCAAAGAAGTCTGAAAAGCACTATCGTTTAACAACTTGACTTTAAGATGAGTGGTATAAGATGAACTGGGCACAAATGGTAGAATTTGTGACAAATAAAAGCTATGCAAAAATATGACATGAGAACAAATGGTAACCTAGGAGATATTTTCATTTTCACAGGGAGCCTGAGTCCCTGAAACATGTTCCACTTGGCTGCTGAATTCCCAAAGTGACCACACGTTGGTGACCTTTACCACCTGTTAGAGGCTGCACTATCCGCCACTCTCAGCGCTGCACCCGTTCACAGTAAAGAAAGAAAAGCTTTATTGAGCGGCTGTACTCTGATACTTCAAAAATCTAATGCCACGTGGCCCCATTTTCTCCCAACAAAGAAATAAAGGCTTTATTGCAGCTAAAAATAGAGATTGTACCAAATAAACACTCAACAACACATGAAATAAAAAGATCAGTAAAGGTAAAGAAGACTACAAAAAACAAATGAGACATGGCCACCTCTCAAGGTCACTTTGAGGTCAAATAACTACAATATATTACTAGAATAAAACTCTCTTCAGAATGTTTCCCTATAGCAGAACCTGTGTAGCCGAGGCTCCGTTCAGGGTTGAGGGGATTAAGAAGGCGTGAGCCACTGTTTGTAATTACCTCAATGAAGTATTCGGAGCAAATAATACACTGGAGCTCATTCTCCAGCACGTCATTCATGTGGCTAAGCACTTCCTCCTTCTGTGCTTGCACCTTCTCCTTCTCTTCCTGCAAAGACACACAACCCTACCTGTCATTTGGGAGAACCGACAAGAATGCAGAACAGGACAGGGAGCAGGGTTAATTGTCTGGAATAGAATTTAGGAGTCTAAATAAAATATTCAACCTGGCGGAGCAAAAGGAGAACGAAACCCTCTCCCTGAGGGTTGTGGTTTCTCTGAACTGCTTTCTAGCACAGGGCACTGTCTCCCTTTCTTTCCTCTCCCCATTTCTTCTGTATTTGCATTGTAGGTTCTGTCCCCTTTCCCAGAACTAACCAAATAAGAAAAACTGAAGGTAGTATACTCACCCCACTGACCACGCAAGGCTAGAATGAGGCATTACGTGTCCTATAACTAACGGCAGTTTAGAGGTGATATAAAATCATCCCAAGCAACCAAAAACTCACTGGACACGAACGCAGACATGAAAAACGGTCCACAGAGGCAGGAAGCCTGAATTAGTTTATAAGGTCCCCTGTGTTCCTTGCAGCTGCCTCTTCTACAAAATAAGGATAATACTTATACTCCCTGGAGGCAGGAGGCCAAGAGAGGGTCTCTTCCAGGCCCTTCGGGATCCAAGTTCTATGATGCTTGCTACCCCCTCCTCCTGCAGAGGTCTGCAGTCCAATTTCCCTCTGCTTTCCCCAAGAGGTCAGACCGCCTGTGGACACCCTTTTTGGGAAGGATCCTTGGTGTGTTCTCTTGAAGTGAACATTTATTTAAGTCAGCACCTCATCCCCTAAACTCAAAGTGTCAGGAGCCCCTGAGGGAAAAGGAAAGGCCATTTAGGGTATATCTGAGTAACTGATTAATTTTTCATCTTTTATTGTCTCTTCTAATCAAAGCAAAGACTGTCACACTGCTTAGGGCAGCAAAGAGGGTCTGGACCCAATTTAAGTAAAGTCAAGTTCCCTGAAAACTTACAAACTGCTAGGTTTAAAAATATGTGGTGGTTTTTTGAAAGTTAAGAAAGAAGGTACTATGTGATTTAAACAGAGGATAAGGATCTCAAACCAAATGAAAGTTGAGTCTCCTCCTTTCTGTACTCTGCTCCAGGGTAATATCTTTACCTGGAAGGGTGGGCTGAGAGACGCAGTCAAACTCGGGCATTAAGTTCAGGTCAGATGTTCTAAACTGCAGGCCTGTGGACTGGATCTGGCTGGTAGATTTGTTTAGTTTGGCCCTCATGGTATTAAAAAACAAAGCAAAAAGCCTTGCATTTGTTGCTAATATTTAAAATTGAAATAGCTCACACAGACATGTGGATTTCCATCTTCTGTGGACAAGTCAGCAGCTCTGACAACGGTGGACTGCATTTCTGGATGGCAGCAACCGGATGCAGCACAGAAGAGCTGCCTCTTGGGGGCGGGAAAGGGGGGTGGCGAGTGAACCCTGCTGGTGTGCCTCTGTCCTTACAGATCCCTACTGTGATCTGGCACCCAGGCCACCTCACTCACTTCTATTACCAGTCTACCCTGGTGGGCACCTGAGTTCAGAACCCCTAATTTAAGCATTCCACTGATGTGATGAGAGAAATAATTATCTACATGCATCAGGACCAACTGGTTTTGACTACAGCACCTCTTAGCCTGTGCCAGTGAAACACTCGGAAGGAGCATTTACCACAGCAAAAGGATGAGACTGCAGGATGAGAGTCTCATTCCCAGCATTTAGCTTCTGAATGAGGGAAGGAAAGAAATGTCTTAGAGGCAGACCCTTCCATAGGCCTGAATAATTTTACGGACTATTTCCCCTGAGGCAAGGAACCGCCATGATCTCTCTCTTCATTCACTACAGCAACCCTTGCACTGGGGAAAATGCAGAGTTGCGTGTACTACCCAAATTCTAAACCTTCATCTTCTTTCTAGTACCTTGGTCTGTTCCAGTTCTTTGTTCTTGGCTTGAATGATTGCTTCAAAGTCCTTCTTGCTGCGATTTAGCTCTTCCGTTAGAGCCTGATGCTGCAGAAACACAGCAGATACATATCAAGATGAGCTTGCCCTGAACCTTTCCTTTTAGCCACACCCGAGCTGGTTCCCTCTGTCAGTGGCTTTGGCAATTTCAAGAATGCCTTTGGTCCTTCAGGACAGCCCACTTACCTGCTGGTTTTCTTCAGGGAAGGGGGCAGCTACAGAGGGAGATTATCAAATCCATTAACCCCTCTGGAAATAACCCAACCTCCATGGCCATCTAAATCAACTAAATAACTTACGGAGAGTCCGATTCTGTAGGTTTGGCTGGGGGCCCAGGAATGTGCATCTTTTTAAAAGCCACTGAAGTGATTCTGGGAACCAATGCTCAAGAGCTGGTAAGTAATCTGAGGCTACCCAGCACTGGGAGTGGCTTTTAAGAAATAATCAGGGAGAAATGGAATTTCTAGATAATCATTTCGTTGAAATAAAAAAGACCTTTAACCTACTTATTCTACGAATCACATACTCCGTGCTTGTAAGACAGTGCTGCCTGAACCCTGCCTATGTCTTCTGGAAGCTGGCATGCCCAAGAGCTAACGGCTCAATCACTGTGACTAACTGCCTACACTGCATGTCAAGAGTTTCTACTTCTGTGACAATTTCTGAGCACCCTTGTGCTTAAGTATAGTACACTTTAATTCTCACCTCAAATCCTTTCTTTAAAAAGGTGGAATAAAGGTAAGTATTTCTGAAAAGATATTACTCGAGAAACAAATCTTAAAATGTGTGGTCTCCCCCCAAAAAGCAGTTATATCAGAAGGCCGGGGTATTCATCTTGACCACTGATTAGATGTATGTGCTTAACTTACTCATCTATAAAATGGGACAACAGGTGCCCCTCCTACATCAGTGTTAAGAAAATAAAATAACAGCTATGAAAGCATTTGGAAAAGTTTTTAAAGCTCTATGTAAATGCAAGTTTTTGTAATTACCTAGGAAAGAAAAAAGAATTGCTACAGAGGGACCAACAGGGTGGACCAAAAAACCACCTCTGTTTCAGTTGAGAGAGTGGTATGTCCCTAAGCATGTTGTTATAAACCACGACCTAAAGAATCCCATTTTAGGCTAATGAATGGAGACTGGCCAAGTACCTCATGCTAAATGTTTTCCTATCTCTCAGGAGAGGGTGTGGAGTTGTGGGTACAAGGTACTCAACAATACCCTGGGGATTTCCAAGTAGCAGGGCCTTACTCTTTTCCAGTCAATTTCAAAACAGTATCACAATACAGTTTAATAATGCTCTAAATGGGAAATACACCTAGTTTCCCACCCTAGAAAATAAATAAGCTTAGAAAATAAAATTCCAAAAAGACTGAATTAATTTTCACCCAATTCTTCTCAAGGCTATTTGTACCCCCCTTAGGGAAATCAAGGCAGGCATCCCCCCAAAGCTTACAATAATACGGGGCTGTTAGCACTCTAAGAAGGTTGGGAGTTAGATAAGCAATAAAAGAACATAAGGATAAATTCTCCTAAACAAATTCTAATGCAATTGCTCACTCTTCTCAAGATTTGAACCATCCCACTAACCTCCTGACAAAACTTGCATCAAACTACTGATCATAAACACATAAAGGAAAGAAGATAACGCAGGTTTAAAAGGTGCAAAAGAGCTTGTAAAAAAATTATCAGGTGATAGTCAAGTTACATGAAATAAATTACAGGCAAACTTTGACAGGAATTTTATTCCTGTGAGCCTTGCCCTTTCACAGTAAATCGCTATGTTTTGCTGACTGTTAAACTGCACTCTCAACCTGACCTAAAACGCTTAATTGGAACATTCTTGAATGGTTTCTGGATGGCTTCAGCTCAGGAACAGTGAGGTAATAAAGGCCCTTGCAGGCCCTGGTGGCCAAGTCATAGTTTGAAATTCCCCTCTGCTGCCCTCACCTTTCTGAAGTGCAGCCACTTCCCCCAGAGAGCCCCTTAATTGCTATAGGCTCCGTCCCATCTTCATTAGAGCAGTGTCTGCTCAGATGAAGATGTAAGTTTTCATGCTGAGGGCTGGCATGTCTGTGAGGCCCAATCTCCGACCTGATGGTGTGAGCAGCTGCTCTGTCTGCAGACTGGAGATGCCCCAGAGGTGCGTGCTAAGCAGAAGAGGCAGCCAGCGGCCATGGGAAGCCCCAGCCCACTACAATCTCAGTACAGGGCCAAGAGATAAAGTTACCTCCTGCAGGGCCTGGGCCAGCTGCTGCTTCAGGTCCTCTTCTCCTTGCTCCTTCTCCCAACCCTGCAAAGCCAAAAACAAAATGGAAGGTTTCCCTGCAGGAAGGGGGATAAAAGAAACAAAATCTAGCAGCAAGCAAAGAAGACTGGCTTCTGTGAGCATCTGGAAACCACAGGGGGCAGGGAGCAGGTGGAAAACCTCCCGCTTTACTTCAAGCTGTTGGCAGTAAGGGATCTGAGCATCGTGAGCTGCTCACACACTGCACACCTCAGGGCTGTCACCTTCGAGCTACCACTTGGGCTGTTCTGGAGAGAACCCCTGGGGTAATACTCCAAGTTTCCTTCACTGGCTAACACCATGACTCCCAGAAAGATGTAAACTGAGAGCTTCGAAGCCACCAGATGTCTAAACTCAGATATAATCCCCCAGGTTAACACTCACAAGCTCCACCGTGTTTCTTCCCTCCATTCTGGTGCACTGCCTCTTCCTGTGAGTCTCTATCACTTCTAGCCCATAAACAGCTTTCTCCTCCTTGCTGTAACTTATGCTCTGTTTTCTCCATTAGCCCCCTCTGATGTGGATGCCTTCCACATCATCGTGACCGTTTGTCCAGCAACTTCTATAAGCCCCTCTGCGCCCCTCCCTCTTTAAGACTTGCCTATCCATATAATACACCAACCAGAAATTATTCTCTAATATATATTGACTTAAAACTGTCCTGATTATTTTATCTGTATAATACATCTCGTGTCTTCAACAACATTTCTTTCTTAATGGCAAAAACCATTTATTAAGCATCTTTATAACCACCTGAGCTCCAAGTATAGTATACCAGGCAATGTAAGTACTAAAAAAAAAAAAAAAAAAAAAAATTTTGGGAAANATCTGTGTGAAGCAGCAACAGTTAAATGAGCTTCTGAACAAGTAGCAGGAGTAAAATAAATCCTTAGGGCTTGGTGGCAGAGGGAAATGCGGCTCATAAACAAAGGACTAGATACATTTCAGCATGAACTATTTATATATGACCCTCAAATACCCTAGAAATTCTCTAAGCCAGTCCTTTTTGCCTTTCTTTCCCATTTTGATATACAAAAAGACTTTATAGCTACATCCTGAAGCATGACCAAAGCAGCCACAAACATTAATTAATAATAACTCTTGTTCCTGAACACATTAGCCTTTAAAGAGTGTTCCGCTCTGGTGAAGGTGTCATACACTAAATATGTAAAGATCAACTCCCTCTATCAACTTCAGGAACTAGTCCAGGCCGGTAAGGGAAGCAATAAGGTACACATAAGCAAGCAGTGTACACCCTCAGAAAGACATGTTTAATCCATGGCCTTTGCTAACACTACCAGTTCAAGAGGATAGCAAAGATTAGACTGAAATTTATAAACTGTTCAGAAATAAGCCAACACTACTGGTTGTTCCTTGCCCTGAGCAAAGTAAACAAAACAGAAAAGCTTATTCACTTCAATCCTGATTGGTCCTTTTTATTTCTAAGCCAGCAATGGGGAATTCTTGACATTCAATATTACCTGAGCAAGTAGGTGGGAGTAAAACGTGTGCTTCTTGCCAGATGGGAACTGACATTTTGAACAGGGACCAGGATCAGCTCCAGCCTAGGAGCTTTGTGCAAGAGCTTGCATTCTAAGCAAATGACTCAGGGATGGGGACACATTTGGTCTTACCTTGACAAAGCTAAGATAGTCATTATTCTACCTTCCCCCTAAAGGCACTGGGGAAGGTGGCTTATTACTCAGCCCAACAACTGAGTCACAGTATATTCAGCCCCTCCCATGCTGGATGTTTAGGATAGTAACAAAAACATTTTCTGCCTTTCTAGGCTCCCACTTTCTAGGTTAGCTACAGAGTTAACCAACCCTCAGAGCTAGTAAGTTACCAGGTACAACGAGGGCAGAGTTACCACCTGACCCATCGCTGCCTTGGGGCTAACACAGCAAAGAAAGATAACTTGTAAGGACCACTACGGGTTTACCTGGAATGTACTGTGGTTCTGTGGCATCTCGACTTTCACCCAACCTCTCTCTGAACTTGCCTCAGTTCTCAGGGCCTCAGCTTTACATCCTGAGATCAGTTACATCCTGGCTGGCTCTGCCAGCCACCTTACCCCATCGTGGCACCCAAACTCTGGCTCTTGACCATCATGCTGAAGTCTTAACACTTCACCCCCTTCTCCCATCTCAAAGTCCTTTGTCCCATTCCATCTCCTGTCCCTGGCACTCAGCACGTGGTCCCTGACTCAGAAACAGAGAGCTGTGGCAGGAGGCTCACCAAGGGCCTGCCCACCCTTGAGGAGTACTGGTGTCCTTCCCTCCTGTGTGGTACCTGGAGATGCTGTTCCTCTTCCTGGAAAGTCTTCTCCAGCTGCTCCACTCTGGCCTGCTGCTGGGCCTGCTCTGCACACAGCTGGGACTGTAAGTCCTGCAGCTCCTGCTCCATTTTCACAATTTTCTTTGAGTTCCCTTTTTGAGTCTGCTTTTTCACCTTCAGGACATCTACCTGTTTTTCCTGCATTTGTGTTTTCAGCTTCAGAATCCTGGACATGGTCACCTTGAATAGCTCTAAGCTGCTCTGACATGCTGTAGGGTTTGAGGCTTTCTGCTTCTTATGATGAAGCTCTATGACTTTTGCGAAGCCAGGGTGAACACGAGCCTCTGTGGCCTTCTCCTTTGGCTCAAGAGAAGTCCACTTAGGATCCAAATATTCAGAGGGTTGACTGGCCGCTTCACCTTTCCAATGAGACTTCACTGGTTGACCAGGTTCACAAGACACTTTACTCATTTTGGATTTCAAAGTTGAGGGGCCTTCAGCTCCAGGACCCTCTAATTCATCCAAACTAAATTTCCGTTTAGTTCTCAATCCCCTGTTTTTTCCCGTCATCTGGTCATTCTTTGGGGCGAGACAAGGGTACATCCTCTCCCGGTCTTCTTCAGCAACTTCATATTCATACTCTGCCTTCTCCTTATTCTCCAGAGGCACCCCAAGCTGGATGTGGTCTCCCTTATGGATAGAATACACCTTTAAAGGTTCTAGACGTTCTCTGTTCAGCCAAACACCATTCAGACTCTGGACAAAGGGAAAGAAAGATGAAATAAGCCTCATGATTCCCCTTCTCTTAATGGAATTTCTCTCCTGCTGCTGCAAAGCCTTCTGCCTTTTCAGAAGGAAAACCTTTGAGAACAAATAGAAAAGGTTCATAAACCACTACCCTTAGAAACAGCATTATTCAAACAGCTTTAGCTTTTCACCTACATTTCACATTCATGCCTCCACAGAGAACTGCTGGTATAACAGGCAGGAATCACCTTATTACTGGCAGACGAATTACTCAAATAAATGCAGCAGCATTTAAAGACACGGCAACTGAATAGCTCCTATTGACCTAAACTGGGGGCAATGGCCCAAGACTGGAAAAACAGCTATTAGCGAAGGAAGCAGCATCTAATGATAAGTTTCAAAAGGGAAGCTTGGCCAGGCAAGTCACTCAAGCACCTTCTCAGAATGGGGCCCCTGAACACACTGGTGAATGAGCAAAGCACTTCCACATAACCTTAAAAAGAATGCACCTCGTACTGGGGTCAAACTGCAGGTGGGCTCTACCCCAATTAATAGCCCAGAGGCCCACTGGTGAACACAGTACACTGGCTAAGAGCTGGCGCGCTGGCTCACACAGACTTGAGATCACAGCCCAGATGCACCACCTTGGGTTTATGAGTTGCCTGGCCTTCAGCGATTTACTTAACTCTTATGTCCCAGTTTTATCTGCAAAATAGGGATAGTATAGTCCCTAACTCATACTGCTCTGTGAGTAATGAATGAAATAATACATGTAAAACACTGAGCACAGTGACTCACGTATAACAAATACTTGATAACAATATTTACTTTAATGATTTAAATTAAATCACAGTGTAAGGGCTGAGAGCATGGACCCTGGAGTCACACTGCCTAGACTTGTAATCTGCCTTCATCACTTAATAGCTGTGTGACTCTGGGTAACTTACTTTCTTTTTTTTTTTTTTTAATAATAATTTTTTATTATGTTATGTTAGTCACCATACAGCACATCCTTAGTTTTTGATGTCGTGTTCCATGATTTGCGTGTAACGCCCAGTGCTCCATGCAATACGTGCCCTCCTTACTACCCATCACTGGCCTATCCCAATCCCCCACTCCCTCCCCGCTGAAGCCCTCAGTTTGTTTCTCTGGGTAACTTTCTTAACCTCTCCATGCCCCAGTTACCACATCTATAAAATGAAGGACAATAATAGACTCTCCCTCATGGAGTTTGTGTGGATTTAATGAGATGACATATGTAACGTACTTAGAAAAGTGCCTGGCACATGGTAAGCATTATGTAAGTGTTCACTACTATTATTATGTTCTGGCTCAATCGACTTATCAACAGTCATTTCAATTCTGTGCTCAGCATCTTGCAAGGTAAATATACTGAGCACAAAAGTAGAAGATATGAAAACAACTTTTAGCAGCTGACTATGGAAAGGAAAACACAAGGGCACACATAAGTAAATGTGGGATTCCACAGCACAGCCTATAAATGCAAAGGACTATCATGTAGAGCTGCTAAAGATGCCAGAGAAGAGATGCTAAATGGAGATGACAGGTTCTAAAACGGACTTGAAACAAATGCAGGATTTAAAGTTTAAAGAGACAAGTTGTGGGGGTTGGGGGGCACCTGGCTGGCTCAGTCAGAAGAGCATGGGACTCTTGATCTCAGGGTCGTGAGTTCGAGCCCCACGTTGGGTGTAGAGATTACTTAAATAAATAAATTTGGAAGGAAGGAAGAAAGCAAGGAAGGAAAGAGACAGGGAGGGAGGGAAAGAAAGGAAAAGAAAAGACAAGTGGGCATTTTAACCCATATTAAGAACTCATCTTTGGGAGACGGGTCAGAGATGAAGGTCACATCTGAACTAGGACTAAGACTCTGTTCAAGTTGGTAACGACATCTACCTCCTCCCAGCGAGAAAAGATACCTGGTCAACCCAAATATGAGGGATGGGGGCTTGACCACAAGGCACAGAGGATGAAGACTAGAGACTGGATCTCAGTTCTGAGTTGGTAGTAGGCCAACTTGGTAGTAGGGGAGAGAGGAAGAGAAAAATGAACATCGATACATAAAGAAAGACTGGCTTTAACTCACTGCCTTGGGCCTAACCTGGCTTATCTGGCCAACCTTCTCCCAACCTTTCTATTCATATTCAGCCTGAGGAATTATGACAGTGATCAGTTCTGCTGACTTCTGAAACAACACAGGCAGAAATAAAAAAGGAGGGGAGGGAGGCCAAAAGACTATTTGAGAACAGTTCTCCAGCAGAACAGTCCATTATAGATTATACACAGGAGAAGGGTCTCAGGGAAAGCATATGACACAAGAGGTCACCTATTGCCAAGGTATAGATATTTAGGAAGAATCTCAAAGACAAAGAGAAGGTTAAATAAAAGAAGAAGGTTACAAGAAGCAGCCCAAGTCTAGAGCAAACAAGGAACCCCTAAAAAACTGGGGCGAACTTTCAAGACATCCTGCAAACCCCCCACTAGATCCTCCGCAGTAACCGGCCTCCTCAGAGCCCTCTAGGTCCAGAAAATAAACTCTCAACATTCCCCACCCCATTTCACCCCTGGATCCCTCTGTTTACCCATTCATCACTCCTTGGTGACACCTAGTGGTATGCTTTGGACCACAGCCCTGAGTCAGTCGCAAGGTGACTGTAAAAAAGGCTGAAAATACCATGAACAATCAAGTACTGCCCAGGACACGATCTTAAATGCAATGGTTTAAATAAATCAAACTGTGTTCAAGCTTTTCTTTTTTTTTAAAGATTTTATTTACTGATTTGAGAGAGAGAGACAGAGAGATAGCAAGAGAGAGCACATGAGCAGGGAAGAGAGGGAGAAGCAGGGAGCCCGATGCGGGGCTTGATCCCAGGACCCTGAGATCATGACCTGAGCTGAAGGCAGACGCTTAACCGACTGAGCCACCCAGGGGCCCTTCAAGCCTTTCTTGATGTTGGTTTTCACAATCCCCAGTTTGAGCACTGTCAGCAACAGCAAAGTGACAACCAAAGAAAAGCCTGCCCAATGACTCCTAGCCATCAATGGGAAAAAGGTGGGATAACCTGCACCCACTTAAACACCAATTACTTCACTTGATGCTCAATCTCTGTCCAGCATTTTTAATCAGTTGTTGAGGACAGTGGAAACCCAAAGCCAACAGGCAATGTTTTCTCGCAGTTCACCAAATGATTTATGTAGCCCAGTGGTTCTCAACCTGACCGTCCAGTGAAATCACCTAGAAATGTTTAAAAGAAAAACTGACCGGTTAATTAGTCTGAGATGGGCAGTAGGCATCAGAACTTTTAAAGTCAAGTTTACTTTTTTTTTTTTTTAAGATTTTATTTATTTATTTGTCAGAGAGAGAGCGCAAGCAGGGGGAGCAGCAGACGGAGAAGCAGGCTCCCCACAGAGCAAGGAGCCTGATGTGATGCAGGCTCGATCCCAGGACCCTGAGATCATGACCTGAGCTGAAGGCAGACGCTTCACCGACTGAGCCACCCAGGCATCCCTAAAGTCAAGTTTATACACAAATACATACAGTGCACAATTTGTACCAAGACACAGTGCCCCTTTAGTCAACCCTTCCTTCATTCCCAGGCAACCACTCACCTATTCTCTGCCCTACATAGGTTTGCCTTTTCCAGACTGCTGTATAAATGGAATCACACAGAATGAATCCTTTTAAGTCTGTCTTCTTTCACTTAGCATAATAACTAAGATTCATCCACTTTATTGCAGTAACAGTAGTTTGGTACTTTTATTGGTAAGTAGTATTCCAGGGAAGGGGCATATCAGTTTGTTTATCCATTCCCTAGTTTTGTTTTTGTTGTTTTTTTTTTTTTTAAAGATTTTATTTATTTATTCGACAGAGAGATAGAGACAGCCAGCGAGAGAGAGAACACAAGCAGGGGGAGTGGGAGAGGAAGAAGCAGGCTCATAGCAGAGGAGCCTGATGTGGGGCTCGATCCCATAACGCTGGGATCACACCCTGAGCCGAAGGCAGATGCTTAACCGCTGTGCCACCCAGGTGCCCCTCTAGTTTTGTTTTTTTTTAGTTTCTGGTGATTATGAATGAAACCACCCGAAACATTCACTTCCAGGTTTCTCTGAGAATGTAAATTTTCTTTAATTTGGGACAGGACCAGGAATGCTGGGTAAGTGTATGTTTAACTTTAAGAAACTGCCAAACTACGGGGGGACGGGGGGAAGGGAAGAAGAAGAAAATGAAGGAGGAGAAGGGAGAGGGGGAGGAGGAGGGGGAGGAGGAAGGGAGGAGAAGGAGGGGAGGAGGAAGGGAGGAGAAGGAAGGGAGGAGGAAGGAAGGAAGGAGGAGGAAGAGCGTGAGGGAGGGAGGAAGAAGAAGTGGGAGAGCTTGCTTCTGCTCTCAGTGCTCTCTGCCATGCGAAAATGAAACAAGAAGACAGCCATCTTTGGGGCCCCCGGGCAGCTCAGCTGGTTAAGTGTCTGACTCTTGATTTTGGCTCAGGTCATGATCTTAGGGCTGTGAGATCAATCCCTGGCTGAGCTCCACACTGGGTGTGGGGCCTGCTGAAGATTCTCTCTCTCCCTCCCCACCTCCCCTTAAAACAAAACAAAACAAAGCAGCCGTTTTCAAACCAGGAAGTGAGTTCTCATCAGAAACCAAACCTGCCTAATCGCTGATCTTGATGCCTACCAACCTCCCAAACTGTGAGAAGTAAATGTTTGTTGTTTAAAAAAACAAAACCAAAAACTGCCAAACTGTTTGTCAAACTGGTGGTACCACTGTGTATTCTCACTCACAGTGTTGGAAGAGTTCCAGTTACTCTGCACGCCCACCAACATTTGGTATTAGAAATTCTTTACTAAAGCATAATATACAAACATGAAAGTGCACAAATCATAAATGCACCAGATGAACAATCACAAAGTGCACATCTCAGTGTAACTACAAAGTTCAAAACAAAATTCCACATTCTCAGCATCCCAGAACGTCCCCCTACCCCCCACCCCTGATTCCCTACTAGTCACTAAGCCCCTCCCCCTCCATAAGGGGACTATTAGTCTGGCTTAACATCACACATTAATTTTGCCTAGTTTGGACAATTATATAAATGACATCATATAATATGTATTCTTCTGTGTCGTCTTCTTTCACTAAATACTGTTGTGAGATTAATCCATACCACTGGATACAGCAGTGCATTCACATTCGTGCCAGTACAGTGTTTCACTGTAAGACTGTATCTACTGTTGATGAACATTTGGGTTATTTCCTTGGTCGTGAAAATATTGTCAGGAGGCGTACATATATGTGTGCAACTGTAATAAATAATGTCAAATAATCTTCCAAAATGGTTGTACCAATTTATACTTCTACCAAAAGACTATTTGCCCCCTATCTGTGCTAATGTCTAGGATGGTCAGTATTTAATTTCAGCCACTCTGGCCAGTATGTAGTGGTATTCCATTGTGGTTATAATTTGCATTTCCCTGATCACTAATGAGGATGAACATGGATATTGAACATCTGGATATAATCCATGGATATTGAACATTTGGATATAATCTTTGGTGAAGTGCCTGGCTCTTGCCCATTTTTAAAACTGGGTTATCTTTCTTTTTCTTATTGATTTGGAGTTCTGTATATATTCAAACATAAATCCTACATCAGTTATGTGTAGCAAATACGTTCTTCCACTCTGAGATTCCCTTTCCCTCTCTGAAGGCATCTTTGGATGAATGGAAGTTCTTAATTTTAATGTGATACCAGCAGTATTTTTTAAAAGAACCCCAGGTAAGTACAAAAACTAGAAATGGGGTTAAGAGCCACTGCTCTAGCAGCTGGAAGACCAGAAGCTGAACTGTCCCAAGCAACAAGGTTTGTTCACAGACAATCGAATTCACCAGAGACATTAAATGTCAGAGCCTGCAGGAGCATGAAGGTAGGAATCAAACAACATGAGAGGAGGAGAAGAATGAGAAAGGTTCAAACAACATGCCTGAGCCTCGAGGACTGAAGGCAAGCAAACCCACAAAGGCATTTCAGACTGACTCCGAAACAACCGATTTTTTGAAAGAGCTGGATGTTAATACATAAGATGAGCCATCTGAAGAGCTTTTCAACTGAAACTTACACAACTACAACATTTTGCGTGTCGAGTCAGCAGTCCTCCAAGGTTTTTCTTTTTTTTAAGCCAATTCAGACTAAAATTGCATTTGTTGCAATTTTTGGATCTGTACTTAAGCTTTCACTTTCTGGCCATTCCAGCATATAAGAGAGATCATTTAATGAAGAGAGAGTGTAGTTCTGAGTTGAATTATTAGAAATCTCTTCCTCTTGAAAAGACTTGGCAAATGACTTCAGATATGACCATAACAATAATGTCCTGCACCTGAAATTCAAATCCTCCATCAGAAGAAGAGGACTGCCAAGGCATCAAGCCAGAAAAAAGCCACAAAGAAGAGGAGCATCTGTTAAGGGGGGGAAAAAAGGCGGGGGGGGTGCTTTTACCTGTAAGAACAGTTGCTCCTTCAAAACACTCGAGTCACAGCTTCTCTTAAAAATCAGTTACCTCACAAATGGAATCAAAGCTAAGAAGCTTAAAGCAGAAAAGACCTGGAAGAATTAGGAGCCTGCCTTTCCTCTGTGTTATCTGTCTGAGCCCTAAGAAAGGAGTCTCATGGTAACAACAGCCTCAGAAGAAAGGGTACACAGCAAAAGCTGGAGAGCGGCCCAGAAGCAGTCATGATCTGTGGCTGGTGTGGGCTGCCTCTGTGTCCCTGAGGCTGACGTTCCAGCAACACTAAAATCAGTCAGCTGGTGGCTTCCCAACCTCTCAAAATCTGCTATCCCATAAATGGAGCACATCCATACTGCACATAATCAAGGAGAGAAGCACCAGAGAACTCACCTCTCTAATATTGCAACCCCATTTCTCAGATAGCCAACTCTGATAAGAAAAACATCTTTTCTTAAGGTGGTTTGATATAAGCTATTGCAGGGGCTTTAAAACCTGGTATCTGTAACTTAGATATGCACTTAGATATGCATCATTAATTTTTTTTTTTAGTCATACAACTGGTACAGGTTTCCTCTGATATCTGAAAGGAGACTGTTCCCATAAAGCCTTTCTTCATAAGCCAATGGTGTAAAGCAAAGCAACTGCCATTAACTTTTATGGAAAATTTTTTTATTGTTCCCAGACCCAAAATATACCTCTCTTAGGCTTTCCTGATACCTTAGGACATCACTTGCTAACAGATGCACAAAATAAATGGAGATGAAAGCACAGGTGCTCACAGACACAATTCAAGCTATGGCACCTTGAGGCTGAGATGCTGAGTGTAGTTCCCTGGGAAAGATCCCGGCAGGGCCGCTCTCAATGCTCTGTGCGCTGCCTCTACGACAGCTCACTGCAAAACAAATGTTAAACACGATTTTCGCCTTTTTTTTTTTGTAAAAGTGAAGATCCTCTTCCGATTTCTTTTCGTTAGCAAATACAGGCACCAATGTAAGCCTTTTGTAAAAGCGAAGCGTCCAAAAGGGGGACATACCTGTAGCGTAAGTCAGTGTACTTCACTGTCCGACAACCGGACATCGTAGAGGCTTACGTGAGTTTGAGCCCTGGCTCATTCGCCCACTCGACCAGTCAGTTGGAAGGCCCTGGGCAAGTCAGTTTATCTCTCTGGGTCTGATTCCTCTGTTCCCAGAAGAGGTTAAACTTGATCATCTCTGAGGCCCCCTTTTCAGCGCCAATCTCTATTCTGCCCCAATGCCTTGCCAAGAGTGCCAAACCAATTTACTTAGCACTTATACCCTCTCCTTCAAAGCAGTGCCAACTCAACTTCATCCTACTCGGGAAGGTAGTTTCTCAACAGCTTCAATCCAGCAGTTTTAAGCATGCAAAATGAGGCAGGCCTGCGGGATATCTGTGATATGTGAATTATAATAAGAAATACATATTTGGTTTTTATCCCTGTTTCTAGCACAGAGCTCCTAAAAACTCTTGGAATTTCCTAAGTGGTGAAACAGACAGGTGTTTTTTGTTATGTTAATGAGGCAGCTTTGGTCCCGGCCCAGGTCCCCTAAGGATGGGGTCTAATTGTTAGGGGAACCAACCCTGTGACTGGAGAGTTGAAACTTTCAGTCCCACCCCTCAACCTCCGGGGAGGAGAAAGGGGTTGGACATTGAATTGATCATCAATGGCCAATAATTTACTCAATCGTGCTGTATAATAGAGCCTCCATAAAAACCCAAAAGGATGGTTCAGAGAGCTTCTGGGTTGGTGACTGCATGGAGGTGTTGAGGGAGTGGCACACCCAGACAGGACATGAAGGCTTTGTGTCCTTTCCTGCACACCTTGTCCTACACATCTCTTCTGTCTGGATATTCATCTGTATCCCTTATTTCTATCCTTTCATAATAAACCGGTAAACATAAACAAATGTTTCCCTGAGTTCTGAGAGCCACTCTCGCTAATTAATTGAATCCAAAGGGGGAGGAGGTCATTGGAACCAGTTGCTTCCAGTTGGTTAGAAGTACAAGTAAACAGGGGCGCCAGGGTGGCACAGCGGTTAAGCGTCTGCCTTCGGCTCAGGGCGTGATCCCGGCGTTATGGGATCGAGCCCCACATCAGGCTCCTCTGCTATGAGCCTGCTTCTTCGTCTCCCACTCCCTCCCCCTGCTTGTGTTCCCTCTCTCGCTGCCTGTCTCTATCTCTGTCGAATAAATAAATAAATAATCTTAAAAAAAAAAAAAAAAGAAGTACAAGTAAACAACTTGGACCTGTGACTGGCATCCTTGGAGCCTCCAATCTACAGCTGTTGGTCAGAAGCACAGGTGTTAACCTGTGGAATCCAATGCTATAGAACCGAGGTGAACAGTGGGACACTGAGCTGGCGTCCCAAGCATTGCGTGGTGGTGCGAGGGTGCAAACCTCAGAACTGGTCTCAGACCATTTACTACCCTTCCTTCTAACAAGCGTCTTTACAACCCTTCCAACCAGAGCAGTGTAAGATGGTGTCTGAAGACATTTCCTACTTCGTAATGCCTTAGCTGTCAACATTCAAATTTTTCTCAGCATAGTCTCTATTTTCACGGTATCCCTGGGGGCTTGTATATCTGCACTTTAGGTGCTTCCTAATTGCTGGGCTTTACACACTATTTCACCTTCCTTAGTATTCACACCAGACCAGTGATTTTCAAATTTGTTTAAAACAGAAAAGTCCTGTATTCAAAGGAAATCTTCCTCAAGACACGAATATGTAAAACGGATAAAAAAGGGGGTGGAAGTGTTGCTCTGATGGAAAGGAACTGGGAAGGGAAGGAGCTAAGTGCAGTCAGCCCAGCTCCTTCCTCCTCACAGTGCTCTGAACCACAGGAGTACTCCAGAATATTCATCAGATTTTTCCCAAGGTCTCTGTACCTATGACCCACAAAAGCCAATTCCCCCAGTAACTTAGTCCAGTTTCTGGAGCAGGACCTACAGCCCCAATTCAAGAGTTTCCTTCAAAGTAATGAACTTTCACTCAAGTCATCAGAAATATTTTAGTACAATCTAATCTCTGGCAGCATACAGAAATAGTTGTCTGTGGAGAAGACAACTGGGTGTCCAGGGGAAAAGATACACTTTTGAAACTTTAAATTTTGTATTCTGTATTACCTATGCAAAAAAAAAAAAAAAAAGTAATTTAAAAAGAAACAAAAATTCAGTAAAAGTCATTAGGCATCTGTGGATTTCTGTACCTTGTTGTCCATAATTGTCCACTGGCCCTGGACATTCTGCTTCAAAACACAATGGTTTCGGGAAATCATCAGAGGGCAGATTTTTGATACCAGTTGGTATGTGACACCAAATCCTCGCCCTATAGTCACCTAGGAAGACAACAATGTAAGAGACACAATCATTCACTTTGCTGAAAAGGGAGGTCCTTTCCAATCTTGTCAACCAGCAGTATTCACGTGTCCCCACTTATGAAACCAGATTCTTGTGAAACCCATACAGCTTATCAGCCATCTCCTTCAGCTACCACGGGAGCCACCAGATAGAAAAAGGCAGAAGTTCTGACAAGAACAGACAGCTGAATGAAGTTAATCATAGAATGGGAGGGTTGGGAGGCCACTGAACTTTTGTCATGAGATGGAGGAATCCTTTCCACACACCCCCATCAACTAGTCTTAAACACTGCCAATAACTACAGCCTCTGTACAAGACAGGCCTTCCAATTTTTCAATAGCCCCGACTTGGCATCCTTCTTCCTATAAATTCCACCCTTTGGCCCTGGCTCTGCCCTGAAACAACATGAGAAAACCTCCAATCCCCCTTCCACTTGACAGCTATAAAGTGTCTACCTAGTCTTCTGTTTTCTTGGCCCTATGTTCTCAGTTACTTCAAACCTAACTCCCATGGCATAGGTTTGCATCTCTTTACTAAGCCTAACAGATCTGTGAAGGAACTCCTGGTTTATTTTTATTCCTAGATGTCTCATTTAAAAAATATAATTTTTGTAACACAGTCAAATGCAAGGATCACTTTCTCAGTCCTAGATATCATCACTGGAGCATGTAAATTGCATTAGCTTTCGCAGCAGATCTATCATGCTGCCAATGTATCCTCAGGCTTAGGAATGATTAAATTTCTTGGTCTAATCCTTCTCCAAGAATTGCTATGCTAAAGTCATGTCTCTTCTGTCCTATACTTGACTAGCTGGTACATTTGGATTCGAGTGCAGGACCTTACATTGATTCCTATTAAATTTCATCTTGTTAGTTCAGCCTATCACATGAGCTTGTCAAGACCTTTCTGAATTTTTAATCCGCCATCAGGCATACTCAATAACCCTTCCAGCTTTGACTCATCCACCATACTGATATGAGACTTTCTGTACATTCATTTAAGACACAGACAAAAAGATTGAAACAGGATGTAGCCAACGGCAAAGCTCCCAGGAAAGCCTAGTAGACATTCCACCACACTGTCTGCGTACACCTTTAACCAGTTGTAATTCAACTAGAAGTCTTCCCATTGAGTCCATATTTTCTATCTTATCCACGAGCATAGCATGAAAGCCTCTGGACAAAGGCTGCAAAGAAGCCTCGATTCTCATCTATCACAGTTTTCTGATGGACCGGTCTAGTTTATAGTAACCCTGTCAAGGAAGAAAATGAAGTTCCCCTAAGATTTAGATCTTAGAATCCCCTGCTGCTTCTTTTTGGTGCACAAGCCACCTCTATAATGACCCATACCACGACCTTAGCTGGGAACAGTAAGCCAAATTCTGTGGTTTTCTAAAAGCTACCCATTTTGTTCCTCTTGAAAATCTTTCAGAATCATGCCTGTCCTCCTCAGTCCCTCAAAGACCGTCATGACTCTCCTTGCCCCCAGTCTATGCTTCCCCTAAAACTCTCATCACAGTAACTGACACTACCATCCAAGCAACTGCTTAGCCCCAAACCCAGGAGCCATCTTTGATTCTTCTCTGTCCCTCTTCCTCACACTCAAATATCAGCAAATTCTACTGGTTGTAATTCAAATATATCCTAAATCTGTTCACTTCTATCTGTATGGCCAATACCTTAGTCCAAACAACCTGACCTCCTCCAGCTGTTTTTCCTCCTGCCCTGCACTCCTCCACTCAGACCAACTTTATTCTTCACACAGAAGCTGGAGTGGTAATGTAAAATCTTTA
The DNA here is from genome assembly GCF_002007445.2 of Ailuropoda melanoleuca. Lineage (NCBI taxonomy): Eukaryota > Metazoa > Chordata > Mammalia > Carnivora > Ursidae > Ailuropoda > Ailuropoda melanoleuca. The sequence goes on along the minus strand of NC_048222.1, from coordinate 32,057,838 downwards.
AATCAGACCATTTCCCTTCTTCCCAAACTATATTAATGATCCAAACTTCCTTCCATAGCCTATAAGGCCTGAATGTCCTCATTCCCTCCAGCTCTTTAGCGGTATCTCATACCACAGTCAGACACACTCACCACTACCTGAGGGTCTTTTCTCCAGTCCCCTCTACTTAGAACACTCTTCTGAGACATCTGTATGGCCTCCTTCTTATCTTTCAAGTTTCAGCTCCTCAAGGGCCTACCCTAATTACCCTAAACTTGTTGCCTGCTTCCTCCCCCACCACTGCATTCCTTCATGTTGTTAGCATGCACTTGTCACAATCCAAAATTATCTTGTTTGCTTCAACTATTCCCCACCCCTTACTAAAATATAAATTTCATAAGCAGGGACCTTATCTATCTTGTGTACCAGTATACTTCTATACTTGGGACACTGTTTAGTAAATACCTGTCAGTGAATAGAGGAATAAAGCGTTTATGAGTCCTCCCAGAGTCTAGGATGAGGATTTTTTCAGTCAGAAGTTAGAAACTGGGTTATTACCACTGGAAACTACAGAGCAGCAGCCAGGAACTCTTAACAACCTGACTTAAGTGGCTCAGTTCCTTAAACAGTCTGCCAAAAATCCATTTACTATCCAAGTTCCTCTGAATTTATTTATTTATATATATAGATATCCTTTTAAAATGGAATGTTTAGGGGCACCTAACTGGCTCAGCCAGTAAAGCATGTGCCTCTTGATCTCAGGGTCATGAGTTCAAGCCCCATGCTGGGTGTGGAGCCTACTTAAAATAATTAAATAATTAAAAATTTTAAAAGATGAAATGTTTAAGGGTTTATCTGTCATCCTGGAGCAGTAAGAATTTCCACGTAGGCAGCTTTCTTTTTTCTTTCTTCCTCTTTTTTTTTTGAAAGAGAGCTGAGCATGGAGCCTGACACGGGGCTTGACCTCATGACCCAAGCTGAAATCAAGAGTCAGCTGCTTAACCAACTGAGCCACCCAGGAGCTCCAGTAGCTTTATTTCTCCAGTAGCCCATTTCAATACTTGAGAGGAGACAGCCAGGTTGCCATTGAGAGCTATCTGGGTAAAATATTACAGAGAAGGGAGATGGGTGCCTTTTTCTGAAATAGCCTCCTACAGACTCTGAATCCAGGAAAGTAAGGAACCACTCTTCCGTCCTTCTCTTTACTGTCTGGTCCTATACCTAGGTACACCAAGGTTAGACTCTGTGGTGCACTCATCCGGGTATTCCAGCATCATTTGCACACAAAAGTAAAGTTCCCATGGGAACTGAATGCCAACAAACCACCAATGCAAGTGTTGGGGGTTGTTTCTATTTATAACAGTTTTGTAAGCCATTGTCCTTACCCCCCTTCTCCGCTATTTCATTTCTCCTGGGCATGATTCCTATTGTTTCCCAGATGGCCAGCAAATACTCTAGAACCATCGTTTCCCTTTTTCCAACCCCCTTAAGGCAAAAAAGCTTCATGAAAACCAAATACGAGAAAAATGAAGATACTGTGCTTCTTCCTAAAGACCTAGATATTTATAAGGCCTAGTTAATTCGCAATACATCTCAAACTAATTTATTTTCCACCCTCAAACTCTCTGGATTGGTTCAAGAAGTTTAAGGACAGGGGTGCCTGGCTGGCTCAGCTGGTGGAGCTTGTAACTCTTGATCTAGGGGTCCTGAGTCTGAGCCCCACGATGGGCGGAGATTACTTAAAAAAAACAAAAACAAACATAAAACAAAAGTCCTCTTTGGAGAAAAAAAAAAAAGTAGTTTAAAGACACCCATTCAGACAATTTACTGCTGTATTTCCTCTGGTGAAATGAGAAGAACCTTGTTTTATTATTTTATCTGGGAAATCTGAGGGGGACTGGGAAGGCAGGAAACTGATTCTGCTGCTATAACTAAATCATATAAGCACATCTCCTAAATTTTGTTCACACCACCTTGTGCTATGGTTTAGGGCCCACTACAGTAAGTTAGACTTCATCTCTTGCCTTAATTCAGACCTCTCTTCATACCCACTGCAGGCTATGCTCCAACTACTTCCTAACACCAGACCCTGCAGACAGCCAGGCCTGGTAGGTCTCTCACACAGGCAACCAGGGCAAGCCCGTCTTCTTACTGTCTTTATCATTCACTATGGTTTGTATGGGTCTCTTCCCATAGAGGTGGCCCTACACAAAATTATCCAATAGTTTAAAATATATGTAGGAGTACTTTACAGTTCCTCTTGCCTTTGCTTCAGGGGCTTTAATTCTTTTTGCCCCCAACCCCTACTCCCACTCCCAGCGCTATCAAGCTATTCAGAAGTAATGAATTAGTCCACATCAAATGAATCTGAAAGAATGTTAACAATTGACTAAGTACTTTATAGGGCTGTGTGTGAGTGTGGAACACATGCAGGGCTCAGATTAAGTAATACTTGTAAAAGCCCAAACCCAATACAAAATAAGGAATAGCAACTACTATCCAGGTGTTGGTATCTTCATTTGTTAAACTTCCCAAAGGTAAATGCTTTTGGAAAATGCCCTGCAGAGAAAGGTCAATGCTCAAGCTAAAAGAATGTGTGCTGAGGGGTGCCTGGGTAGCATCAAACTTTTGGTTTTGGCTTAGGTCATGATCTGGGGGGGTGGGGGATTCAAGCCCTGTGTGGTGGGATAGAGCCCCATGTCAGGCTCTGCACTCAGCGGGGAGTCTGCTTCAGGTTCTCTCCTTCTTCCCCTCTCTGAGCATGCTCTCACTCTCTCTTTCTAAAATAAGTAAGTAAATAAATAAATAAAATCTTTAAAAAAAAAAAAAAAAGAATGGGTGCGTAATGTGGACTCCAGGCACCGATACCTGGATAGAAAAAGAGAGATCTGGGGGAAGAGGTGTCTTCCTGCTGCTCCTCAAATCACACCACCAAGTAACCATTTAAAACCTCCTAATCTAACAAGTTAAGGCTGGACCTGACTCCCATCTCTGACTTGAGGAACCACTGTGCTAGGATGGTACTGAATAATCCACCTCTTGGCACTTGATTGTACAGCCTGCATGGCTGTTCTCCGACTGCTTCGCTGTATAAAATCGTCTTTCCCCATTTAAGGGATAAACTCTTTGAGGGCAAAGTCGCTATTATTTGTCCCTCTCATAATACACCAAAAAACATAAATAATAAATAACCGGGGGACTGAATTGAGACTATGTAGCTTACAGGAAAAATCTAATTAAACATACATAATAATCAAAAGACTTTTTTATCTTCCATACAAATTATTTCCAAAACCCAAATGGCTTCCAGGCACCACCACAAGCTGGTCCCTGATCCATCTCTCCTTCCAGAGCGGATTACACTCTAACTCGCTCTGCCCCCTCTTTTATCACTCTCTCTAAACTACCACACCAGCGGCCCCCAACTGGAACCGTGCCTCACCTTTCCTCTTTTTCTTTTTGCATTCGTAAGCGCATTAGAAAACATGACAAGCGGCCTCTGGAGAGGACAGCTCTAATATTTCTGAATCCCTACCCCCAACCCACCTCAGTACCAAGACTCAAAGGATAAATGTGGACCTTCCCAAACCGTCAATTTTCCTCAAGAGTTGGAAAGGAAGACATTTTTATATTAATATTTGCTCACTTAAAGGGACATGACCCAAACTCACAGCCTTTTTCAAAATAAACTCTAGAAAGTTCATGCTTTTCCGCTCCCCCCACCCCCACCCGGGAAACCGGGCGCTTCGTGACTCCCTGCGGAAGTTGGGGCAGCTCTGCCGCCCGGGCCGGACACCACAGGACTCCGTCCGATCCAAACAGGGGCTGTCCCAGTCCCCTCCCCAACCCAGTCACCTCCTTCCCCTCCACTCCCCAGCTGGTCCGCACATCCTCCGCGCCCACCCCTCGCCCCGCCCCTCCACCAGCTCCTGCCCAAGCTCGCACCGCAGGCCCAGCCTCTCTCAAAGGGGCCATCTTTTCTCCCGAGAGGTCCCCAGTTCCCCCCCCAACACTTCGCACCTCGACCCCCCAAACCCCCCGCACCAGAACCCCTTCTTCCTTTCCCTCAGGACGCCCTCTTCACATCTCTCCCCTCTGGCCGGCTCCCACCTCCTCTCTTCCATTCATCCCTCCCTCCCGGACGCCCCGGCTCCCTCCCGGCCCTGTTTCGTCCAACCTCCTTCCCCCGCCCGCGGACCCCTCCCCCTCACCTCGTTTCCTTCCTCCAGCACCAGCCACTCGGCGTTCATCCCTACCCGCCGCAAGCACCAGCTCCGGCCACGGGCGCGGTCTCCCGTGACCAACAAGCCGGGCTCCTCCATAGCCCACTCTGCCCCGGGTCGCGGTCAGCACAGAGCGAGACCCCCGCCCGGGTTCCCGCCGCCTTGCAGCTTCGTCGCCGGCACCATACCTAAACAACAGACAGAAGCAATCGCTACGCGCTCGCGATCGATGCGAACGCCCGCTCGGGTTCCGCGCCCCGCCCGCTCGGCCCTCAAACCGGAGTCACTGCGCCTGCGCCGGAGCGAGGAGGCGGCGAGGGTGGCCCAGGTGAGCGGCGTTCTAGCCCGAGGTAGGCCCGGTTGCCTAGAAATCGCCCCTCTCAAGAGCCGCCGCCCAGTCCTAGCCGCTTCTAGGTGGAACCTTTTCTCACCTTACCCACCCCCACCTCTTTAAAATTTGATTTTGCTTTATGACGAGTTCCATGTTACTCTAAAACTATAACCAACTTTTAAACAACTTTAAACTTTATGATAATTTTAAAATATGTTAAATCTGGGGGCACCTGGCTGGCTCCATCAGTAGAGCACGAGACTTGATCTCGGGCTGTTGAGTTCAAGCCCCATCTTGGACGTAGAGCTTACTTAAAAAAAAAAAAATTAAAAAAATAACCCCACAAATGTGTTGAGTCTGTTCCTAAATAGTATCTGTTTTGCATGACCTCCTTTTACTACTGAATTTTTCAAAACTCAAAGTAGACAAATCTATGGAGGCAGAAATCAGTTACTTGGGGCTAAGTGTGGGAGCCAGGACTAAACTCAAACAGACATGAGAGAATTTGGGGGAGGTGATAGAAATGTTTCAAAACTGCACTGTGGTGATGATTGCGCAATTTTTTTAAAAAGATTTTTTTAATTAATTAATTTATTTATTTGACAGAGAGAGAGGCAGTGAGAGGGAACACAAGCAGAGGGAGTGGGAGAGGGAGAAGCGGGCTTCCCGCTGAGCAGGGAGCTGGATGTGGGGCTGCAGCCCGGTGTGGGGCTCAATCCCAGAATGCTGGGATCATGACCTGAGCTGAAGGCAAACACTTAACAGTTGAGCCACCCAGGCGCCCCACGATCTCACAATTATATACATTTACTGAAAAGTCATTGAGGCATTACATACACTTCCACTGGACAAATTTTGTGGTATGTAAATTATCCTCAATAAAGCTATTAAAAACAACGACAACACCTGAAATTATTTTCTTTGACCCCCCAGTATAGTGTTGCAGCTGTTCCCTGTAGTGAGTACCTCTGTGATAGCTCAACATCCCCTCTTGCCTTTTCTATTTTCCAATACCTGGTTAAAGATTTTCTTAAATTCTGTCAGGGGAAAATATATATATACTAAATGAACCGTACAAAGCACAACCGCAAAGGGCTAATATTTATTGAGAACTAAGTGCCAAATACGAGGCCAAGCACCCTAAATACTTTATCTCATATGACCCTCACAAACACTATGACGATAGTGCTTACAATGATAATTTTTGTCTTAAGGTTGATGAGAAAAGCACAGAGAGGATTAGTAATCTTCTCAAAGTCACAAGTTAAATGGTAGAGTAGAATGCCAATTCAGTTCTAATTTCCTGACCATGGTTGCAACCCCAAGCTGGAGATTTATCCATGTGGTGGGGTCAGATCAAGAATTTCGGCCTGAGGTGTGCTCTGCTGGTCAAGTGTCTGACTCTTGGTTTTGGCTCAGGTCAAGATGTCAGGGTCTCCGCACAGGCTCCGAGCTCAGCATGGAGTCTGCTTGTCCCTCCCCTTCCCCCTCTACTCCTCCCCCACCCCCCCAATAAATAAATAAATAAATAAATAAATAAATAAATAAATAAAATCTTAGAGAAAGACTTTCAGCCTGTAATGTCAAAGAGGGTCAGGAAAATGGGGGGGAGCCACAACTACTCATGCAGATGCTTCCCTGGGCTTTTTTTTTTTTTTTTTTTTTTAAGTGTCTGTTGGTGCCACCGTCCCACCTTAGCATTCTGTCCCAGGAACAGCAAGTGCGTCTACAGACCATCCTGACATTTTGTTGGCATGTCCCCTTAGGCTGCTCTTGGCTATGACAGTTTCTCAGACTAACCTTGTTTTTGACCACCTTGACTGTTTTGAGGAGTCCTGGCCAGGTATTTTGTAGAATGTCCCTAAATTGGGGTTTGTCTGATGTTTTTCTCAAGCTTAGACTGGAGCTATAGGTTTTAGGGAGGAAGACCACAGAGGTAAAATGTCATTCTCATCCGAGCGTACTGAGGGTATGAATTACTACTATTGACGTTAACCTCGATCATCTGGTGAGATAGTGTTTGTCAGGTTTCTCTTCTGTGAAGTTCCTCTCCCCTTTTGCAGACTTTACTTTTTGGAAGGAAGTTACCACGCACAGCCGACACTTAAAGAGTGGGGAGTTATGCTCCATTCCTTAAGAGCAGGGTATCCACATAAATTACTTATAATTCTTCTGCATGGGAGGGGCACGCGGGTGACTCAGTCAGTTAAAGCGTGTTATCTCACTCTTGGTTTCAACTCAGGTCATGATCTCAGGGTTGAGATTGAGCCCTGTACCAAGCCCCGCATCAGGCTCCATGCTCTGAGGGGAGTCTGCTTCCCCTCTCCATTTGCCCCTCTTGCCCATCCCCCACCCCAGTCCATTCTCTCTTTTTCTCTCTAAAATAAATAAATCTTTTTAAAAAATTCTTCTGCATGGGAGATTTGTCTCTTCTCCCCCATTTATTTATTGAATCATTTATTCCTATTGGTATGGACTCATGGATACTTATTTTATACTTTGCTTTATAATCCAATACCACTTTATTTTGTTGCTCAAATTATTCCTACTTTTGCTACATTGTCCCCTTGACATACTTCCATCATTGTACTTTATAGAGCACATCCTTACTTTCTGGCACAAGGTACTCTAGACCTAGGGTCAGCCATTTCTCCAAGGAGCTCTGCTTCCTTTTATTGGAAATGGTATTAGAAACCAAGACCTGGACACTAAGTATGCTTGTTGCCACTGGAATGTTACTGCTTCTAGATGCTTTCAGCTGATAGGGAAGTAAATATTTGTATGAATACTAACTCCTCCATATCCCTATATCTATGAATGTTTATAATGTATGTATGCACTTGTATGTATGTATGTAGTAACACATATGTCTCCATTGGAAAGCTGAATGTGTGCTTACTGATGGCTTACAACTCTAATGCATTACCACCTGGCCCCTGGATCGTTCCAGTCATCCCCCACCTTTACTTATCTGCAACCTTCCATTCTAAAACTGAAAAGCCTGGCTCCCACAATTTGCCATCCATTTATTTAATCGTCATTTCCGGTATACATATAGTGTCTTCAGAATTGTTAACCTATACACCCGTGGGAAACACTTTATCAACTGGAGTGCCCTACTTACGCACGAGTCTTTGACTTTTAGTCTTACAGACTTCATTCATTTTCAAAGTTACTTAGGTCAGCACTCTTTCCCCTATCCTCTTCAAAGAGATTATTTCATAGTTAGAGTCTTTTGTCACAGTCAGCATTCTATCTAGGATCCCCTGACCTCCTACAATGATCTTTTAAAATTCATAGACACAGAGGCTCACTTTGTAAAGTCCCATGAGTTTTGGCACATGCGTAGTGTCATGCACTGTAGCATCATAGAGAATAGCTTCATCGCCCTAGAAAGTCTCCTGAGCTTCATCTACTTGACCCTTCCCCGTACCTTGTTTGTTCTATTTAACAACATATCCTGGAGGTCACTCCATAGCCGCGTAGATCTATATTCCTCCTTCCTCTTTACAACCGTGTATTACTCCCTTGTGGAGATGTACCCTTGTTTCTGCAATCAGTCCTTGAATGATATACAGTTTGGCTCTTTCCAGTCCTTCGTTATCACTAATGGCCCTACAGTGAATTAGTAGGTACCATTTATGAGTACCCATTATATGCTTCTCATCTATTATCTTACTTGATCCTCGCTGCCATGCTGCCGGAGATCCCCACTTACCTATAAGGAGCCTGAGACTATTGGGCTGCCCGAGGTCTCCTTGCCATGAGCTTCCTGAGAGTTATGTCTTGTTTTCAATTGTATTCCTGACATTTTTATTGACTGACTAAACGTAACTCAACTAGTAAATGGCAGTGCTGGGAACTGAAGCCAGGGTTATGAGCTTGGACCTATCTAGCCCCAAAGGCTGCACTCATTACAGCCCAGCAGTGGTCTCTAAGTTGGAATGGCCATACCCCAGGGAGTACACAAGATGACCCATTTGCTTGTGGGAAGAATATATTCGGATATCTACTTAGGTTTTTATCCCACCCTTTAAAAAAAAAGTCCACTTTTGTGGCTATTTTATACTTACATAAAAGGACAATGCAGAGGATATATATAGACTTTATGCAAATAAAGATGCATATGCTGGGCTGTGTCCGCAGCCCTTCTTTTGTTGCTAAGAGTGCATGGTCAAAACAGTTTGGAGACACTGCCCTTCTAAGATGTGGGGATTTCATTAACTCCTTCTCCCCTGTTTATTCACTTATAACAGTGAATCTCAATTGGGGGCAATGCCCCCCCGGACATTTAGCACTACCTGGGAGCATTTTTTATTGTCCTGACAGGGGCAGGGGTGCTGCTGGCATCTAGTGATTAGAAGCCAGGGATGCTGCGAAATGTCCTACAAATCACAGGACAGCCTCACAACAAGCATTATCCAATCCAAAATGCCAATAGTGGTAAGGTCGAGAAACCTTGCTTTATGCCCACCTCAAGAGGGGAAAATGAAAGGGAAAGAGAGAGGGGATGCAGAAAAGGAAGTAGGGTGTTATCTGGATCTGGATCTGACACCTGTCTTACTACAGATGCTCAGTGTGAATTGAACAGAGCTGAGGAATATTAGAAAGGCTTGACGTGGAAAGGCTTGGGGAAGTGGGAAAAGAAAACAAGAAGAGGAGGAGGAAGCACAGGGCAAGAAGAAGGAAGGGAAAGGAAAGGGAGAACTATGGAAAGGAAGTGGGGCAGACTGTTTTCCAAGATGATTATAAGATCTCCCATCCCACGCACCCTTACAATGGGACCCTGACTCTCCTTCCATCGGGAGACGGCATTGACATTTCCTCCCCTGGAATCTAGGTGGATATGCGACACCAGCAGAAGTGATGTCATGCCATAAAAGATGATACAGTTTCCACCCAGCCTTTTTGGGATGCTCTTGGAACGCAGTCCCCACAAGGAAGCGGGGAGAAAAAACACACGAAGGGGCCACATGTAGGCTTCCTGCCAACAGCTCCAATTGAGGTCCCACCTGATATCCAGCATCAACTCCAGATATGGGAATGAAAGTGCCCCTAAAGGATAGTGGCTCCCAATAGTGAGTCACCCCTAGCCCTTGAGTCTTTCCAGCTGAGGCCCCAAACCTCGTGGAATAGTGATCCCTGAATTGTCACCCCTGTTGTGCCCCCCTGCGTTCCTGCCCAGAGGCTGTGAGCATAACACAATGGTTGTGCTAAACCACTTGGTTTGGGGGGAGTTTTCTACAGCAACGCAGAACTGCCACAGGAAAGGTGTGGGGGAGGGTGCTTGGACGGTCATTGGTTCATCTGTTGCTATATCAGTTCGGGTAATACTAGCTGCCGTAACATACAGACCCCACGTTTCAGTGGGTGAGCACAATAGAAGCTTACTTCTTACTCACAGAATTGTCCAGTGCAGTGTTCCAGGTTGGTGGACAGCCTTTCATTGAGTCATTCAGGAGCTCAGACTTCTTCCATCCTGGGGGGCTTAGAGCCCCCTCATCCCCAGGGCTTGGAGTCCTCTGCTTCTCCAAAGCAAAACAGGGGAAGGCAGAATGGAGAAGGCTCACCTGCTTCTTAACTGTCTTGTCCCCAGTGTGACATACATTTCTTTCTGCTCACATTTTCTTGGAGAGAACCGGTCACATGACCCCATCCATCTAGCTCCAAGAAAGGTCGGGAAATGTAATTCCTGGTTGATCAGCCAGTTCCCCGAAACCACTCTATTCTCTGGAAAGGGAAGCATGAGTTTTGGTGCGTAGCCGTCTCTGGCAGACTTTCGAACGCGAGCTTCCGAACTAAAATGATGATAACAAAACTCTCTCTTCCGCTCTCCCGTTTCCTTCCTTTTTACCTCCCTGGACTAGAGGTGGGGAAAGGATGGAGTACAAGAGATCCCATTTTGCTCACTCTGTGGCTTTCGGGCAAAGTCAGTCCTTAGTTCATGGGAACCTTAGAGGCTACTGTGGCGTGGCGGTGAGGCGTGCGGAGTTCGGAGCCGGGTTGCCAGACTTCAAATCCCAGCTCTGCTACTTAGTAGACACGAGACCTTGGGCAAGTTACTCGACTCCTTCAAACCTCAGCTTCCCCATTTATAAGATAAGGGTGATGATAAGGATTATGCTCAGCTTATATAGGATTGTGAGGAAGATTACTCTGGTGAATTCCCGCAAGATCGTCTTGCTTGGTCGTAGTAAGCACCCAGTCACTGTGGGGCAGCCGCTCCCCTGGGAACCTCCTCCGGCAGGCGTCAGGTTTCTCTCCCTGTGCCGCCTCTACGCTCTCTCGCCTAAAAGACCTGAACACAAGATGTCTTCCCTCTTTAAATTGGTTTATTATAAAGTTAGAAATCCCTTCAATCAATTTTAGACTTCTGTTACTCGTCTTTAAGCAAGATGGGTTTTTAAAAATGTCTAAAGCAAATAGTTCCATCGGTGAGCAAGGGTTGATCCATTTTGGAGGCACAGCTCTGCCCGTTGATTTGAAGTGTGGTTCCCCTTGGTGAGGTTCAATAAGGGTGAGGCAGAGCTTTTTTTTATTATGTTTTCAAAAGATTGAGCAACGAAAGGGGTTTTGATGTCGCATCTCAAGCAAATCCTGTGTTTCTTCTTCAGGACTCTCTACTCCTGAGATCACAGGCCAACTTTTCAACAGCCTGGTGCATTTAGTCATCTTGGGGGTGGGGTGGGCAGTGAGCACACATAAATTCTCTAGACTTGGAGGACGTCAGGGTGTCTGGGGGGAGGTCAGATCCCAGATGGAGTGATCCAGCCTTGGGGTGTGTGTGAGTGTGTGTGTGAGGGGTGGGGGGGTAGGGTTCTTGGCTCCACATTCTCACTCTTTCTTTTTTCTGCCTCATTTATTCTACCATCTTTTCTCTGCCCACCCCCACCTGGAAGACTCTATACTGAAGGAATCAGGAAAAGATGCCTTTGTATTTTTGACAGGGAAATGTTTTAGAAAACCAGAAGTAAGTGAGGAGGGGAAAAGGGACCATCTGCTTTGGACAGCTTGTGTATTAAGTGCTATTTTGTGTAAACATAGTGCTTTAAGTATACAGTTGTAAGATATTTCTGATAGCTTTAATTAAGTTCATTCTATTTTGGAAGTGCGTATAATGAGCCATCAAGTTTATCGTATTCTGGAGGTATCTTAATCAGTAACTAAGGTGGATGTTTTGGAGGTCCGTGAAAGTAGGACTGTAGGAAACTATCACATTTGTTTTGGGTTGGGGGTCTGGCTGTTCCTTTAAGCGTCCGCTTCCTTTAACTTGCCAAGATCAGTACCCACTTCAAATATTCATTACCCGGCTGATTTTATTGAGGGGGAGCGGGAGGGAGGAAAGGAGGAAGCAGGCAAGACGGAGGGAAGGAAGGCAGTGGGACTCAGGGATCAATAATTACTGCCTTGTTTTCTTCTCCTTACAGAGTTGGCTTCAGGCTGTTTATTTTGCAACTAATACATGGTATCAGGTGCCTACTACGAAATAGGCTTGGGGTGACTTACAGTTGAATCCTATCACCGTGAGTTGGCTATTTTTGGACTACAAAACAGCAGAAACCCCTCATTCAATTTGCCTTTGTCTCAGGTTGGGGAACGGGAGGAGGGAGAGGGAGTGTTTCTCACACGGAGAACCTTGAGTTCTATAATCCAAGGTTATAATGCAATTCGCATCACATTTTTTGACTTACAAATTTATTGCATTATCAGCTGTGATATTTATTATTCAGGCCTTGTTGAAACGTGCTCAAGTTTATTTCAGCTAGCGGCAGCCTTCTCTCTCCCATTTCAGGAGTCGCATGCAGAGCTGTGTTTTTCAAATTCAAGTTAATGCTCGGTAATGAGCCTTGATCAGCATTTTTGAAAAATGGAATACAACAGAACAGGTCATAGGCCACCGCGCATAGGAAGGATACATACTGTTTGCGAAATGTTCATTACTCGTGTGTGTGTCTGTGTTTGTGTACTGGGCTCAGTGTATAACGTGTTTTTTACTGTAAGGTGTGGAGGAAAACCTTCGGAGGATTTCTGGTGCTAGACAAGAGGGAGTAAGCCCACTGCAGTCTGGCTCCAGTGATGCACTAATAACGACTAAATATGCCGGACAAAATGGAACGACCTGCGGACTCTGAAAAGTAAACAACCGGCAAATTAGGGACGGAGGCAAAGCTCGAAGAAGCTATCTGTAAGGGGTGCGTTTCTCAAAATTTTTCCATCTTTTCTCTCACAGCTTTGACTGGAGAGGAGGTCCCAGGTAAGGGGCCTCACAGCAGCAGAGGCAGCAAAAAACTTAGAGAAACCTAAAAGAAAACAACGCTTGTTTCTTCTACTCTACTCGCAACACTTCTGACACCAAACGTGTGGGGGTGGTTTTCCCACATCAACCAATCCTCCAGCTCTCTGGACGCCAACAGGATGTTGGTCCAATTCTGACACCAGCTGGAACTAGCACAGAACCCACGGGTTAAGGGCTCAGTCCCCAAAGACTGTCCCTACTCCAGACGCCAGTCATGTGCCCCAGGTCATCACTGGTATATTGACCAACCGGCTACAAATTGGGTTTCCATAACCCCTTCCTCGGGTTTGATAATTGGCCACAATGGCTCAAAGAACTCAGAGAAACACTTATATTTGCTGGCCTATCCTGGAGGAACACCCAGCTGAGGTATGTAAGGTGAGGTCTGGAAGGATCCTGAGTGCAGGTGCTTCTGTCCCTGTGGAGTTGGGGTGCGTCGCTCTTCCTGGCACATGGATGTGTTCACCAGCCCAGAAGCTCTGTGAACCTCTGTGGTAAGGGTTTGTTGTTGTTGCTGTTGTTGTTTTTAAGGTTGTATTTATTTACTTGAGAGAGAAAGCATGAGCAATGGCGGGGCGGGGGGCGGGGGAGAAGCAGGCTCCCCACTGAGCAGGTAGCCTGACACGGGGCTTGATCCCAGGACCCTGGGATCATGACCTGACTGAAGGCAGATGCTTGGACCAACTGAGCCACCCAGTCGCCCCTCTTTGGTAAGGGTTTTTAAGGGAGATTTCATCACATAGCCATAATTGATTATTAACTCAATCTCCAGCCCCTCTCCCCTGCCCAGAGGGTGGGGCTGAAAGTTCCAAGCTTACAATCATGGCTTGGTCTTTCTGGTGACAAGCCTCCCCACCCCAACCTGAAGCTATCCAGGAGCTCACCATGAGTCACCTCAAAAGATGAGGTGAACAAAAGATGCTCCTATCACTCAGGAAATTCCAAGGGTTTTGGGAGCTCTGTGTCAGGGACTGGGTGCAGAGACCAAATGTATATTACGTATGTCACAAACCACATCTCTCTGACCAGACGCTTTTTTGAGAAAAGTGTCCCTGCGGCCAGACAGTGGGTGGGGAGGAATTACAATGAATTCTTTTCCTCTCTCCCCCAGACCTGCCCCAAGGGCAGGACTCAGTTGTGCAGTAGTGCTGGCACTAGCATGGGTGGCAGAAATTTCCAGAGAACCGCTGTCATTCTGGTTCACTGACTAGGAGACAGAGCACCGGTGAGCCAGAGAGTATAGGGGGGATCCTAGAAAGAAGCCGGCTGGAGAAGGGGATCCCAATTCTGTGTACGAACTGGCACAAGTTTCGCATGGTCAAAACAAACCCAGCATGGCAAAGCCTCTGCAAACCTGAGATGACCCTGGAACAAGGGCCCACAGAAAGTGAGAGAGAAACTGCAGCTGGAACCTGACTGGGTTCATTGCCTACTGCACCAAAACAAAACAAAACAAAATGAAGTCAGTGTTTTCTAGAGCAGAGATCAGGAAACTTTTTACATAAAAGGCCAGATAGTAAATATTTTCGGGGCTGTGGGCCAGAAAGCCTATGGTGACTACTCGACTCTTGCTATTGTAGTGTCAAAGCAGCCGAAGGCAGATGGAAAAGGGTAACTGTTGCTGTGTTTCAATGAGACTTTATTCATAAAAAGAGGAAGAGGGCTGGGTTTGGCCCACAAGTCATAGTTTGCTAACTCTTGTTGCTCTTGAGGATTTTAAGAAGACTGAGATTCTCACATGTCAAATTCAAAATGCCCAGGTTACAGTCCAAAATGACTCAACACCCAAAGACCTAGAAAAAGGTGATTTTTAGAGGAAAGACAATTGAAAGATGCCAACCCCAAGATGACCCAGATGTTGGAACTGCCAGACAAAAATGTAAAACACGTATTACACTTATGCTCCATGAGGTAAAAGTAAACACACCTGAAATGAAGGGAAAAAAATAGAAATTTTTGGTAGAGAAACAGAAACTATAAAAAGAACCAAACGGAAATGTTAGAATCCAAAACCACAATATCCAAAATAAAAATTCACTGTGTGGGCTTAATAGTAGAATGGAAATGACAGAAAAGGAGTCAATGAACTTAATGACAGATGAAGAGAAAGGCCCTAATCTGAAGAACAGAAAGGAAAAATAGTGAATAAATGAAACAGAATTTGAGGAATTATGGGTCCAACATTCCTATCATTGGAGTCCCAAGGGAGGGGTGAGATTGGTACAGAAAAATACATCAATATTTGAAGAAATAATAGCTGAGAGCTTCTTAGATTTGGGGAAAGACATAAAATTACAGATTCAAGAAACTCAAACCCCTCGGATGCCTGGGTGGCTCAGTCGGTTAAGCATCTGCCTTCGGCTCAGGTCGTGATCCTGGATCCTGGGTTCGAGCCCTGCGTCAGGCTCCCCGCTCAGCGAGGAGCCTGTTTCTCCCTCTGGCCGCTGCCTGCAGCTCCCTGTGGTTGTAGACTTGCCCTCTCTCTCTGTCAAATAAATAAATAAAATCTTAAAAAAAAAAAAAAACTCAAACCCCAAACAGGATAAATGCAACAAAACAAAAAAAACCCCACAACTCCAAAAACAAACAAAAAAGCCCACAGATACACAAACTTCTAAAACCCAAGGAAAAAGAAAAAAATCTTAAAATCAGTCTGAGAAAAACCATGGTGGTTTCTCAGAATATCAAAAATTGAATGACCAGATGGTCCAGCAATCCCTCTTATGGGTATATACCCAAAAGAATTGAAGGAAAGGTCTCTAAGTGATATTTATTTACTTGATGTATTTATTTTAGAGAGAGAGTGCACAGGGAGGTTGGGGGAGAGGCGGAGGAAGAGGAGGACTGTGGAGTGCTCATCAGAAACTGGAAGAGAGAGAGGGGAACAGCTTTAAAGTGCTGAAGGAAAATAACTATGTCTAGAGAAAATGTATTAGGGACTGAAGGCAAAACAAAGACCGTTCTCAGATGAAGGAACACTAGGAGAATTGCTCAAGAGTTTTTCAGGCAGGGGCGCCCGGGTGGCTCAGTCGTTAGGCATCTGCCTTCAGCTCAGGGCGTGATCCCAGGGTCCTGGGATTGAGCCCCACATCAGGCTCCTCCGCCGGGAGCCTGCTTCTCCCTCTCCCACTCCCCCTGCCTGTGTTCCCTCTCTCACTATCTGTCAAATAAATAAATAAAATCTTAAAAAGACAAGAGTTTTTCAGGCAGAAGGGAAAGCAGTGTCAGGGGGAGCTGGGGCTTCGGGAATGAGGCAGGTACATACATGGTCAATGTCTGCTGTGAGGTTCTTTAAAACACATAGAACTGTCGAGAGCAACGCTTGTTGACTTTGAGCCAGGCATATGGCAGACTACTTGTCCAACCTCGCTTGCAACTAGGTGTGACCTACCATGGGACGAAGTTCTGGCGAGTTGTAAAAGGAGGTATTATGGGGCAGCTTTCTGGAACATTCCTTAAAACAGTGCTGACACATTTCCTTCATTCCTTTTTCTTTGTCCCTTCTTTATCCATCCTGTTTCTTGGCAAGTGGATACAGTGGCTGGAGGGCTAGCTGCCATCTTCCCTATGAAGACCCAGAGAAGGAGGCCAGGTTCCTAAAGATTTTGTAAATCAGACCCACCACACTAGCCCTGGGTGGCCTACTTTTGGACTTTCATTAGAGGGAGAAGTAAATTCCTTTGGTGTTCTTTTCTTTTTTTTAAAAAAAAGATTTTATTTATCTATTTGAGAGAGAGAGAGAGGAAGCAGACTCCCCACTGAGCACTGAGCCCCATACAGGGCTCGATCCCAGGACACTGAGATCATGATGTGGGCTGAAGTCAAGACGCTTAACCGACTGAGCCACCCAGGCGCCTGGTAAGCTCCCCTGCCGTGTAAGCCACAATTATTTTTTGGCTTCTGCTGCATGTTGCTGAATTGAATCCTAATATAGCTCCTACTTACTGAAAACAAGCAACATGCTCAAATGAGTCCTAGGAAGAAGTTCTGGGTGAAGAAACCACTCATGTGTTTAGCACAGGGCTTGCCTAGGACCTGGCGAGGCGCTCTGTCAGTGTCAGGGGTGAGGTACCCTGGGCCTCATTTTGTACTTCCTACAGGATCACAGAGCAGGGCCTCAGTCCTCTGAGACTGCCTTCTGATTTTCTGTTGATCCCCCGCTTGCCCTACAGAAAACGTGTCCCCCATACTTACTAATATCAGCAAGAAAAGGCTGAGAAAAGGGGCTGCCTTAGGTTCCAGGTTCCACAAATCCACGGGAGAAAAATCAGCAGTGTAGGAGGGAATACACTATTTATTTACAATTCTTTCACTTTATCCACAATTTCCATACAAACATAAAAACTAAAAAAATAAAACCACCACTTGGGAACACAAGTGTCTTTCTTGAATTAGTCCGGCTGAGGGGAGGGTCATCGCCCTCTCGCTCTGAGAAGGAGACTGTGGAGGCACAACGAAGGGGACGAGGAGAGGGTTAGGAAGAACGCCTGAGAAACAGCTCCAATGAGAGATGGAACGAGCCAGCGCGGTGGAGTTTGCTGGCAGACTCAAGGGTGTCACCCGCCGGGGGCACTGACCGGCTTCCCAGGAGAGGGACAGCTGCTTGCCACCATCCTCCCTGCCCCCCACTACGGAACTCCAGAAATCAAACATGCGTCACCCATCTCACGAGCTGTGTGGGGTATGGTGGTGACAGTTGGGGGCGGGGGACACTGGATGCCTCTCCCCGAGAAGAACCCCAAACTCCAGGGAGACACAGAAAACCCCTTTCCTTGGCACTGATGAGTCAGTCACAGCTTCTGTCTTGAACGCGATGCTGACTTAAAACGGAAAATCAAAAGCTTTCCCCCAGCCTCCTGGGGAAAGGGAGGGGCTGAAAACATGCAGGAGGGCCTCTGCCTCGGTAGGCACCTCTCTGGGAGGCGCTCTCTCGGGGTGAGAGGTGGGGGGTTCCGTCTGCCCAACGCGGGGAAGGAGTCCGGCAGGTGTTCCACAAAGACCCGGGGAGGGGTGGGGAGGGAAGAGAGAAAAACTCTGAGACACTGATCCTGGGACAGCTGCCACCGGTTGTCAAAGCAGGTCCATCTGCTCGGCGACGCGCGCTCTGGCAGACTCACATTCTCCCCCTCACAGGAGGGCACCCAGAAACCAGGCGGGAAATGCCAGACCCACCGGCCTGGCAACTTCATCTGTGCTAGTGACCAAGATTGCTTTCACATGTTGATGCACATTATAAATATAAAATCATATCTGCTACAAAGAGGACATATATTTGTACATCTTTACCCATATACATAATAACACAATTTACACATAATATCTTGGAGTGGGTCATCATGGGAAAAGGGTGTGGAGAGGTATAAAGCCTTCTCCCTCCCCTGCCCTGATCCTTCTCAAGGGACGCCTGTAGACCTGGTCACCGGGGCCCTTCCCAGCTGGTGGTGACGGGGCTAGTGTGGACACATAAATTCAGACACGGAACTAAATGCTGATGGGTGTGTACACACACATACACACACAGACGCAGGCGCACACACAGACATCTGGTGAGAAAAGGAGAAATAAAATTCCTAGCCCTTGGGTGCAGGCCTCTCCCCAGAGCTGTAAGCATCAGTGCCTCCTCCATCTGAGAACAGCAGTCTCCAGCTGCCCCTCACTGGCTCAGACCAGGGCAGAAGGGGAAGGGCTAGGAACTGGGGAAGCGGCGGGGAGGGACCAGGAGTCTTCTGAAAACATAAGGTGTTTTTTGACCTGTGATCAAATCAAACTACGTCACAAAAAGCAACGGCATCGGTTGGGGCAGGAGGGCGAGAGACAGTCCGTCCATGTAGGGACAATGTGAATTGAGACCCTGAGCCTTCCCCTTCTTTTGTCCAGTTTCTTGTAAAGGGGCAGACAACCATGTACCTCCTTCCCTGTCCTCTCCCAGATCTGGGCCCGTCCACGCGTCCTGGGATACTGACGGCGGTCCGAGAAACACATCCAGAGACAGGGAGTGGTGGACGGGCACGCCGAAGAGTTAAGACCTGGGCGGCGGGTGTGAGCTTTTTACAGCAGGAGTGGTTCCTGGCCAGAGTCCACGGCTCGCACAGTGGCCACAGTGATCCGACTGCCCTCGGAGATGGGGACAGTCGGGGTCCCCCGGGGAGACGGCACCTATCGGCGGTAGTGATTAGGGGCGTCGGCAAACATGTACTTCAGTCTGTACGCCTCGGCGAGGAGCAGCCCGATCTCTTCGTTGCCCCAGTGTATCGTAGGCAGGTTTTGTAGCAGCATCAGGAGACCCTGGGATGCAAGAAAAGACGTTTTAGCCTCCCGGGACTACAGGCCAAGGGACCAGCAGGCCCCAGAAAGGGGTCCCTTCCTCCGGGATCACACATCCCATAGGGTCGGGCTCCTTCCTCCCAGACAGCACTCAGCCCCCAGCTCCCAGGTCACCTTCAGGAAGCCTTGAAAAGCCTCTGTTGATTCTCTCACATCCACTAACACCTGCCTCTTTTAAAAATATTATAGGGGCGCCTGGGTGGCACAGCGGTTAGGCGTCTGCCTTCGGCTCAGGGCGTGATCCTGGCGTTATGGGATCGAGCCCCACATCAGGCTCCTCTGCTGTGAGCCTGCTTCTTCCTCTCCCACTCCCCCTGCTTGTGTTCCCTCTCTCGCTGGCTGTCTCTGTCTCTGTCGAATAAATAAATAAAATCTTTAAAAAAATAATAATAAAAATAAAAATATTATAAACAGAGAACGACACCAACAAATAAAGACATTGAAAAAGAGAAAAATCATCACTCATCATCCAAATATACCTCTCTTTATTTCCAAGTTTTCCTTTTCAGGCTCTTTTTTTCACACGCATATTTCTTTAAATAGCTGTAATCATCATTATGATTTTTTATATGCTTTTTAATCATCTTATAATTTTAGTGTTTTTCCATGCAGCCTTCAAAAATGACTGTTCTCAGTGTTAGTATTCCATCATGTGGCTATACCCTAATTTACTCAACCATTTGCCTTTTGTTAGACATTTAATTTGCTTCCTTTAAAAAAAGAAAACACCTTTATTAAAAAAAAATCCCTTTATTCATATTCATAAACACATATCCTTTTTCATTTGCCATATTTCTCCTAATGCCAGTGTTCACTTCTAATCCCCGTATTTAGCTTCTGCCCTGTTCTCCAAAGACCATTCTCGACCTACCTGACTAGCCTACGTCCCCAGTGCACATGCCTCTGCAGCTAGGTCCCTTTCAGCCAGATTTGTTTGTGCCTCTGAGGTTTAATTTATGTTGTTCCTTTAACTTCGGAGACCTTCTCTTTGCTTCTCTACATATCTCAGTCCTACTCCGTTCTCAAAGCCCAGGGCCCTCACGCAGCTCCAGAGAGACAGCCTATGACAGAGGATATTAGAATAAAAAGAGAATGAGAGGTTGTCTCTGTAATTTAGTTCCCGGGCTGCTGCTGCCGTTTCACGTTCTCTCCCTCCTCTCTCTTTTTTTAAGTCTATTTACTTATACTTATTTTTAAGTAATCTCTACACCTGGGGGTGCCTGGGTGGCTCAGTCGGTTAAGTGTCTGCCTTTGGCTAAGGTTGTGATCCCAGGGTCCTGGGATCGAGCCCCCCCTGGGCTCCCTGCTCAGTGGGGAGCCTGCTTTTTCCTCTTCCCCTGCCCCCCACTCGTGCTTGCTCTCTCTCTAGTGCTCTTTCTCAAATAAATAAAAAATCTTTAATAAAAAAAAAGTAATCTCTACACCCAACATGGGGCTTGAACCCACAACCCTGAGATCACGAGTTGCATGCTCTACTAACCGAGCCAGCCAGGTGCCTCTGTCTCTCTTTCTGAACTGAATATCCATCTTATTTTTCTGATTATGAAAGTTATAATAGCAAGACAAAACCCAGGGACATAAGGGGACAGGCAGGCTTGATTACATATAACTTCAATATGTCAAGAGATGCCGAAAACCTGGTTAAAATATAAGACACTGACTTTAAGAAATATTTTGTAACACCTTTGAAGACCAAAGGTTACTATCCATAATTGAAAAGGAGCATCTACAAATCAGTAAGAGATAAAGAAAACCACCAGATGGAAAAACAAGTGAGCAATACAAATAGGTAATGTGCAGAAAGCCTATGGCCCACCCCCCCTGCTGGGAACTTTTCAAAAGGCTGCTTTGAGCTGATCTGGACTCTCCAGCAATGTTTTGTAGTTTTCAGTGGAAACAGATACTTAGCTGCACACACAGCTGCCTGGGGCACATCACTGCTAGGGACGGCCAATAGGATTAAGATCCAAATTCCGGGACAGTGTAAGTTCCCAGTTCTGCCCTAGACCTCTCCTTCCCCACCTCCCAGAAAGTGGATATGAATGGAGGAGTGGATGCAGTCATCTCAGACCATAAGATGAAAGCCATATGTTGAAGACGGCTGAGCAACGAGACAGAAAAGATCCCCGTCCCTGTCGTTCTGGAGGCAGAATGTTAGCCGCGGACTGCTGAAGCTTAGACTAGGAATTAAACAAGAAGTAAACAACTATCTTGTTTGAAGCCACTGCTGTTCTAGGGTCTTGGTTACAGGAGACAAGTTATATCATCTTAACACACAGGCTGCATCTACCAAAATCAGAAACGCGCATGGTCTTTGATCCCACGGCTCTACCTCCATGTCCTGGTCCTAAGGGAATATTCGCAGTCCCTCGCAAAGGCTTTTGCCGCGTGCACCGTGGCTTCAAATAGTGGGGAATCGTTAGATAAACCGTGATTATCCACGTCATGACAGCACAGAGAACAAATGAAGTAGGACTACACGCACCGAGGTGGAAAAGTACTGAAGCCATTTTTAGGAGCAAGAAAGAAAAGCGTTGTAGAAAAAGACAGTATGATCTCACTCACGTAAATGAGAAAACACAATATATTTGTATATGTATATGCACATATATATAGAAAAAATTTAGAAGGTGAGGAGGTAAACTGTTACCAGTGGTTACCTCCAGGGATGAGAGACTTTCACTTTCTTCAAATTATACTTCTGTATCATTTGAGCCCTGTGTTTTCAATTTTTACAGTAAAGTTGTTTTTTTTTAAAGACGTACTCATTCATTCCAGAGACTGAGTGAGTGTATAGGAGGTGGGGGGCAGAGGGAGAGAATCCCAAGCAGATTCCCCGCTGAGTGCAGAGACACGGGGAAGGGACTCTATCTTAGGACCCTGAGATCATGACCTGAGCCAAAACCAGAAGATGGATGCTTAACCTACTGAGCCACCCAGGCGCCCCAACAATAAAGATTTTATATATTACTTCTGTGGTGGAACTTTTTCTCTACAGTAATACACATTCTGTGAAAGTTTTGTAAAAAGTAAAAAAACGCAGAAAATTACCTATAACTTCATCATCAAGGGGAAGTCACTTTTAAACATTTTGGCATATTTCCTTCCACTCCTTTCTCTGCACATTTTCCATAGTTGAAATGTTTTCTCTATGTAATTTTGAATCTATTTAGCACTTATCATAAGCATTTCCTCTATATTAAAAACTCCTCATAGATACTTTCATGGCCAAAGAATTTCTCATGATGCGGATGTGCCAGAATTTACTCTACTTCTTCCTGTTTTGAGAACTTAATTATTTCTGGTTTTTCATTATAATGAACAGCCTTGTGCATAGAGCCATATTTTAGATGATTTCCTTGGGCTGAATTCCTAGGAATGAAATTACTGTGTCAAAGAACATGAACATTTTAAAGGTACTTAACGCTCATTCAGAAAATGCATTCCAGAAAAATGCTCATTTCCCTAGATCTCCACCGGCACTGAATACTCTTATCAGACGAACTGTGCTAATTGTAACCCTTCTCCCTGAGATCTCCAGGCCTAAGAACAGAACTCAAAAGGCTTAAGTCAAAATGGTGGTGAAGCCCCGGGAAGAACAGTGGGAAGGAATCACGCCGTATGCTTCTCTGTATACGTGCACGCCTCTCCTCCATACCCATTTTGGTGGCCGGCACCCACTTTCTCTCTTTCCAAACCCTGCAGGTAACCACCCCTTACCATCCCATCATTGTTACTGAAATTCATTGAACCAGACCCATCACTCAACCCACCCAGATGTTAACTTTGTTTT
>NC_048222.1:32027608-32034761 GCF_002007445.2 Ailuropoda melanoleuca | reverse complement strand
CGATCCCATAACGCCGGGATCACGCCCTGAGCCGAAGGCAGACGCTTAACCGCTGTGCCACCCAGGCGCCCCTTAACTTTGTTTTTAAAAGCCCTGTTAGCCGATCTAAACAACCCTGGAGTGTGCTTTTCTCGTGGTTAACAATTCTCCGTGGGTTGTCTTGGCCTCTGTTCTGTGTCTACCTTGTCTTTTTGTTTTTGTTTTTAATCTCAGCTTAAAAAAAAATGTTACCCTTGGAGCACAACACCCTCCCCCATGAATCCTGGCCTCTGGCCCCTCTGATTCTTCCCTCCTGCTTCCTGTCCCTTCCCCCAAGTGTCCCCATCCCCACTGGAACAGGAAAAGGTACTGTATCTTTTTGCCAGCATCCTCCCCAGAGAGTCAACTTTTATCCTAATACTGGCAGAGGTCCTCACCTTTTCTGTCCCTCACACTCTTTGGCTCCCTGGAGAAGCCTATGGATCCCTTCTCAGAATGATGGTTTTAAATACATAAAATACACAGTATCACAAAGGAGACCAGTTAAATTGAAACAGTCATCAAAATATTTTTAAACAGATTTATAATACCGCCACGCATGTGCTCAATAGCTTCTAGAACAAGATCTAATGGCAGATTAAATAACTACCACTATCTGAAAGTAGTAACGAACACAATGTTTTGAGATATCTGTAACAACTTCACAGGATATGAAAATTCCAGTAATAAGCGACAAAAGAAGGTACCACAAATATTACTGTGCTTTCTTGGCTACATTCACTATTGTAGGAAATCCTAACTTTTGAGTTTGGGGTTATTGAAAATAAAGCTGAAATTATGTTTCCATTCATTTCTAGGGATCTCCTGACTTCTAAATGTAGACCCTAAGTTAAAGTCCCTTGCTCCTGCAGCTTGCCCTTCTCTTGATTCACACCATGGACAACAAGAATTCGTATACTTCCAGGGCGCCTGGGTGACTCAATTGGTTGGGCGTCTGCCTTTGGCTCAGGTCATGATCTCAGGGTCCTGGGATGGAGCCCCACATCAGGCTCCCTGCTCAGCGGGGAGCCTGCTTCTCCCTCTCCTGCTCCCCCTGCTTGTGCGCGCTCTCTCGCTCTGTCAAATAAATAAAAAATTTTTTAAAGATTTGATTTATTTATTTGACAGAGAGAGAGAGAGCCAGTGAGAGAGGGAACACAGGCAGGGGGAGTGGGAGAGGAAGAAGCAGGCTCATAGCAGAGCAGGGAGCCTGATGCTGGGCTCTATCCCAGGATCACGCCCGAGCCGAAGGCAGACGCTTAATGACTGAGCCACCCCGGGGCCCCTCAAATAAATAAATTTTTAAAAAAATTCTTACACTTCCGTTCAGAGGTAAGTTTAACACCCAAGTATCCATATTAACAGTAATATTACATTTTTAACTCACTTTATTCACTGGAAAACATTTTTCTGTTTCTTCCTCTTTTTTTTTTTTTTTGTGATACAAATTGCTTTTGTCATAGAATTTCAGTCCCATTTTCAATCAACTTGCTGGGTGAGGTCAAATTGCTATGCTATTTCCTGAGGACATACTTCATTGACTCAGAACCAACTCTTGCCTTCCACGGAGGGGAGCTGAAGGAATGGTACGTGCTTAGCCTTATCCAGAACATAAGCAAGAAAATTCTGGGAACTTGGGAGTCTCAGAGAAATCCTTAAGTGTTGGTTTCAAGTGTTGGTCCTACCTTGTCCAACGAGGCTGCAAAAGCTGAATCGACTATAGGAACTCTTAGAAATACTTGGCCCCAAACCTCATCCCTGGAGTTTTGGATTCTAAAAACCTGGGTGGGACCTGGCAACCACACTTCTTCAAAGATTCCAGTAGGCAACCAGGTGTGGAGTTACCACTACAGGGATTGAAAAGCTCTTAAAGGAATAAAAGCATATTTGGGATGCCGGCCTAACAGTGAGATCCCAAGGAAGGCAACCCCTAGATGTTACGCAGACACTGACCTTTCATTAAATAAATTAAGATATATCTATAAAATAAAATACCCTTATTATTATTTTTTAAGATTTTATTTATTTATTTGACAGAGAGAGACACAGCCAAAGAGAGAGGGAACACAAGCAGGGGGAGTGGGAAAGGAAGAAGCAGGCTCCCAGCAAAGCAGGGCCGAAGGCAGACGCTTAACGACTGAGCCACCCAGGTGCCCCTAAAACACCCTTTTTAAAGAGATTTATTTATTTTAGAGAGAGGGAGAGAGAGCGAGATGGGGAGGGGCAGAGGAAGAGAGACAGAATCTCAAGCAGATTCCACTCTGAGTGCGGAGCCTGGTGTGACCCTGAGATCATGACCTGAGCTGAAATCAAGAGTCAGACACCCAACTGATTTAGCCACCCAGGTGCCTCTATAAAATAAAATATCCTGTAGCCAATTCATTATTTTAATGTTTTCACAATTTTGTACAGGCATGTACTCATGTAATGTGTAAAATGTAAAAAAATGGGGGAAATGTAGATTTACAGTTTTTGACATGAGAGAACATCCACCTTATTTTGTAAAGTAGTTAAACGAGATTACAAAACAGAGTATATAAAATGGTTGCATTAATGGTTATATACACAGAACACGTATTTATTTGTATAGATTTGCATGGCGAAATGTCTGGAAGGAAATATGTGGTAAGATTTGTGTGGTAAGATTTTAGGCACTTGATTTTTTCTTTTTGCTTATTGATATTTCTAAATTTTCTATAATGAATGCATATGCTTGCTCAGTTGATAACAAAGGAGTGATCTCTCTAGAGGAGGATATCCTTTGCTGGGATAGCATCTATCTATAATTGCCAATTCCTGTAACCTTGCTAGAAACCTCCCAGAAGCCTTGAAATAATTCTACCCCTGGCCAAGGTAACACCCCTGTGTGCCGCCCCCAAGCAATGAGGCCCGGCATGAGGAAGCACTCTGCCACCTAGTGGCTATTTCTAGGAACGGCATCCTTTATCATAGGGCTGCATCAATGGGAAACCCTGCCCAAGGCATCGATAAATTTGGGATAGTAGAAAAGAAGTAGAAACCCAAAGGCCGTGGGAAGAAGGTGTTAATCACAAGTCAGGTGTTTTTATATCGGGATAGAGAAGAGATACTGTTGGGGCAGGGAACAACTGAAGATTTGCTACAGAGCCAGCTCATGGGAACACTAGGCATATGCAGTTGAATGAAACACTATAGCTATGACACGACAGCTTATGGGGCAAGCAGCAGAGAGCAGCTCCAAATTAATGAGAAAGGACCAAAGAAAAGCTGGAAATGGCTAAAATAGCAGAAAAGAGCCTGACCTAGGTACTGGCTGAGAATCCGTAGATCCTAAAGGAAAAGGAATTGGAGCCATGGGAGGTGGGGGAGACAATAATTAGGTAAGGGGGCCAAAGGAGAAGGGAGAGACGCTATAACCAAAGAAACCCTGTAAGGAAAAGGTACAGGAGAAACCCATTAAAGAGTCTCCAATAGGGGCGCCTGGGTGGCTCAGTCGTTAATCGTCTGCCTTTGGCTCAGGGCCTGATCCCAGGGTCCTGGGATCGAGCCCAGGATCGGACTCCCTGCTCCGCTAGGAGCCTGCTTCTTCCTCTCCCACTCCCCCTGCTTGTGTTCCCTCTCTCACTGGCTGTCTCTCTCTGTCAAATAAATAAATAAATAAATAAATAAAATCTTAAAAAAAAAAAAAAGAATCTCCAATAGATGGAGGAACTGAAGAGGGAGAACATCAAGGATAATAATCATTACAGTGACAGCTATCATTTACCGAGTACTTACTATGTACCAGACGGGGCTCTCAGTGCTTTACATGTGCTCTCTATTAACTCTTTTTTTTTTTTTTTTAAGATTTTATGTATTTATTTGACAGAGATAGAGACAGCCAGCGAGAGAGGGAACACAAGCAGGGGGAGTGGGAGAGGAAGAAGCAGGCTCATCGCGGAGGAGCCTGATGTGGGGCTCGATCCCATAATGCCGGGATCACGCCCTGGGCTGAAGGCAGACGCCCAACGACTGCGCCACCCAGATGCCCCTTTATTAACTCTTTTAATCTTCACGTCAACTCTCTGAGATGCATATTATCATCTCCATTTTACAGATGAGCAAATCGAGGCACAGAGATTAAGGAATTTGCCCAGGGCCACAGGGTAGTGCTGGGCTGGAATCTGAACCCAGGCACTCTGGCTCTAGAGCTTGTGCTCATAACCGCTACAGTATATGCTGCTTGCCCCGGAGTAAGAAGAGAAGTGGGGCATAACATGGCAGGACAAAAAGAAAGGAAGTCCTAGCAGAGGCCGTTTGAAGGAAATGTGGAAGAGTTGCTTGATTTTACTCAATGTTAAGAACCAAGCACAACCAAAGACAGGACGTGTAATGATTAACAGCAGAAGAACTTAAAGACCATGTAAAATATACACTAATAAATATTGTGAGTAGAATCACTTAGCTATATTAGAACATCCTTTGTATGGGGCGCCTGGGTGGCACAGCGGTTAAGCGTCTGCCTTCGGCTCAGGGCGTGATCCCGGCATTCTGGGATCGACCCCGCATCAGGCTCCTCCGCTGGGAGCCTCCTTCTTCCTCTCCCACTCCCCCTGCTTGTGTTCCCTCTCTGGCTGGCTGTCTCTATCTCTGTAGAATAAATAAATAAAATCTTAAAAAAAAAAAAAAAAGAACATCCTTTGCAAATGTAAAGCATATTCAGGCATGTGAAAATATTTTCTCAGTCAAGTAAGTAGTACTTTAAAACAAATCCCCCGTTTTGAGAATCAGCGAGGTACAAAACAATTCCCCTGGTTACAATATAATCTTGCAAAAACACATCCTTGAATGTAAACTTTTTGAGAGTTGAACTTATTCATTGGTTTTCTCCCTAAGTGCGTTTAGCAAGTTTCCCATCAGAGAAGGCCATGCTGAGTCCCCCTCAATGGCTTGTTTTATGTCTAGCGACCACGCCCCCTCTCACGCCAGGTTGCTTTGGGCGAAAGATCTTTAGTTCCCAGGGTTCCCTCTGAACTCTTCTTCTGGGCAGGAGTCAAACCAACAATTTGCTCGATGTCTGTAAAGATGGGGCCTGCGTTGGACAATATTCCGAAATCCTATCCTTGAGTTCCTACAGAAGTGGTGGGTGGATGTCGTCAGGCTGAGGGGATTTCCTTACAGTTAGTTCTCTCAGCCTGGGACACCCGTCCCACTGAACAACTCTGCCCTGCCTCCCACAAAAGACACTTTGGGAACAGGAATGTCTCCAAGGTTGTCTTCTGCAGGATAAAAGCAAAGCTTCTCAGACCGGCTGCCACTTTGCTTTAGAGCCATCAGCTGGCCCCACTGACTCCCTTGTTGCTTCCCTTTTTGTGTAAAGGAATTCTGATTATTAGTCCGTGGAGTCCCCCGCACAGTGCTTCTCAAAATCGGTTCGGAGCCTTGTTGGCACCTGCCTAACAGCTTGTGCCGTCCCATGCTCGTGTGGCCGCTCAGAGATGCTGTTTTTCCTGAGATGACTTTGTAGACTGTGGGGTGGGTGAGCAGGCATTTATTTACTCAGGTGCCTGCATAAATACTCGGCACACGTGCTTTTCCTAGATGCATTAATTACGGTGGAACCATTTTCAGGCTTCCTGTGGGTTACTTTACTCAGTACACATTTTCTTTCTTTCTAATACAAATTAAAGGTTTATTATAAAATACAAAATGTTGGCTTATCATTATCAGGGATTCCAGAAACCGAGGCCATGAGCCCGCCCTGGGTGGGGCTGGGGCCGGAAGCCGGGCTCAGGAGCAGGCCAGAGGTCACTGGTGTACAACCCCTAGCAGACGGGTGCTCTCCAGGGTCGCCGCCACCCAGTTCCGACCTTACTGCCTGTACGCTGCACGCTCCAAGGCGGGGATCCCCGGTGTCACGTGCATGCCCTTCTCAAAATGCTGGGGTAGGGATCACCCAGGCTGATTACGGGTGGCCGTGCTGTGGTGCGGGAGCATGGGTACGAAGGCCACGGCCGCCATGTTCTCAGGGTGGTTCACCTGAACCTGGACTTGCTCTACAACATTCCATTCTTCTAGGGGCTGTGGCAGCTCGGGGACACTGATGGAGCAAATGGGATCAAAGGCTCTGTGCACACCACTGCTACTGGGAACCTGCTTGTCCTCTTCGTCCACAGTCACCAGGTGTCCCCCAGAGTGCTCACAGACAAGGAGGGGACCGGTGTCCAGTTCTCCGGGAAGCTGCCCCCACCATGCCGCCGGCCCACACAAGTGTGCTGCACACACTTTCCTCCCCAAGTACCCACAATTCAGCGTAACTCATGTTCTTCTAGATGCACACTGAATTTCTGATTTTCGGAGGTGCTGCCCTTCTCCCTTCCAGCAGCCCCTTCTGTTCTGGTGTCAGGATGAGGTGGTGTGCTGACCGACAGAGGGACTGCCACACGCTTGGTACTCACAGAGCCCCCTCGACCACCTGCTGTCCTTCCCGCTTTGACAGGTCAACCTGCTCTGGGAAGCCTCCCCTCTGGCCTGACGCCTGTAACCTGCCCGCCCCTGACGGTGTACTTCGCCAGACATAAAAACGTGTTTTTCGGTGACCAAATTCTATGGCTCTCCAGGCTCGTTTAACGTTCCAGGTTCAGCCTTGGCAAAGGGGCAGGAAAGCCTACTCTCACTGCTATGCTTCTGTCACTGAACCGTGGAGCATATGTCCCCCTGCAACTCCCTAGGCCTCTCTGCTGGCCTTTAGAGGTGGGACCAAGGCGCCGGTCCTCATCCCATCTCCACGAAGAGCTGGCAGTGTGAGCGAATGCCCAGATGTTCCGGGGCCAGGCTTCAGGGCTGGGGCTGTGCATACAGTGAGGAAAGGGGGTCCAAGTTTCCCCCCGATTTCGGGTCAAGCACGGTCTCCTCACGGGCTTCTCCAGAATCAGGTCTTGCAGCCCTGTCCTCTGCCCCTGTGACACTCCAGCCCCACCGCCTCCCCGCGCTGCCTCTTCCCCCCTCCAACACCTCAACCTCTGACCTCTGCAGGGCCTCGGCTCTGGCCGCTCCTCTGCCAGGAAAACTCTTCCACGGCGGGTCTCTGCCCGGCTGGCCGCAGCTGCAACGTCCTCTCCCTACCTCACCTCCAGGGAGACAGCACCCAGCAAAGTGCAGGCCAGGGGCAAGCGCA
>NC_048222.1:32004877-32027508 GCF_002007445.2 Ailuropoda melanoleuca | reverse complement strand
AGGCGGATGGTGCAGCGAAGGGGAAGCTCCCGCATGAGCAGGTTGTTCATCCAACGAAAGGCAAACTGTAGGTACTCGACCTCGTACCTCCTGAAGTGGTTATGCACCTGCTCTGAAACAGGAAGCGTCATTGGCCCCAAGGGCACAACCGAGGGGACTGGACCCTGAGAGAGTCCCGTGAGCCACAAAGGCAGTTTCCATCTCTTTCTCCCCGCTCCTCCTGGGGAAGCCAGGCACAGAAGGGCCAAACTGGCATCCGAGAGTCGTTTATGTTTGCTTCTGCCGCCTCGCAGCCACACTGCCTGGCTAACGCAGCCCCACACACATCCATGGTGATGTGCTAGGTACCTCTCTTCCCTCACGGGCCTGCTCCTGCCATAAAGCGGCAGCCATGAGGTCCACTTGGCTGCTTGACCCTATTCACTCTTGAGAGGAGGAGCCAGAATGGAAAAGAACCGTGGGGGTCACCTTGGCCATCCTCCCGCCGGTGAGGACTTCCTCCTCAGCATCCCTGACAGATGGCAGCCAGCAGGGACTTAAACACTGCCGGAGAGAGAGCTTCACTGACTCCACCAAGGGCAGCCTCTCCCACTGTAAGTGATGCACCAGAAAGTGCTTCGCTGTGTTCAGTGGAAACGAGCTCTTTCCTGACTCCCACCCTCAGAGTTAGTGTGGCGCAGGGACAACCCCACACCAACCAGATCCCTGTTCTACATGACAGCCCTTTAAGTAGTGCCTAACAGCATCTTTAAAAAAATTATTATCCTCCTCAGTTTCCTAATCTATAAAACACAGATAATCACTCATACCTCAGAAGGTCCGCGGAGGATAAAACAAGAAAACAAAAGTGCTTACAACAGCACCTGGCATGTGGTAAATACATAATATAATTTTTTTGGAAGAATAACTAATAACAATGGTGATTTCTGGGGAATAGAATTTAAGGAAGGGGGAGAATGTTTACTTTTTATTTCATGTTTTTCCAAACTGTTTTAATTTTTCTAATGCATATTACTTCTACAACTCAGTGAAACGATAAAGACATACACAGTTATAAATCCCTTATCCTCAAGTACCATGCCTTTACTGATCAGGTATTTGTGAGGGCAGAAAAAACAAGGACAGGGCAGACAGTGGCAGAAAACGCAGCCTCTGCCCCCTGGAACCTGGGAGGAGGGGTGCAAGAGAGCTGGATGTGGGCCCCGCGCTGGGGCTCAAGGCCAGGTCAGGGCAATGAGACAAAGAGGACAAAACATCCTGCGGACGATGTGTTGGAAACCATTGTAAATCAGCAAACGAGATGGGAAAACTGAAATCCTAAACCATAAAAGGAAGCTGGAATGAGTGGAACAAATCAGGGAAGGTTTTCATGAAAAGAGAAGCTGGGGAAGAGAGAAACATACGCAGTTTTTTTGGGGGGTGGGGGGGTGGAGGGAGGGCATTGCTCTGGTGAAGCACAAAATCCGGACAGAAACCCAGGAATGAGAGTTCGTAGCTGTGCAGTGTCTGGCGGAGCCCTGAAAGAGCTTTACAACTTAGCTAGTGCCTCAGAGCCCACTTAGCAGAAGACCTCGCTGTGCGGTTCCAGGCTATCTTTATGACACGTAATCCTGACGTCTCTTGCTGGGTCTCAGTTTCTTTAACAGTCAAAAGCAGGGCTTCCTGAGTTGCCTTTTAGTTCTAGAGTCCGTGACCCTAAGCCAGAGGCAAGAAATTACTGCGAAGGTCCTGCCCCTCTAAGACACCCTGCTTTCGGGGGAGCCACGTCTCCCTCCCTGCCCCCACCCAGCCCAAAGCGGCCACACGGAGCTGTGGAAAAGGCCTGCTGGGATATCAGCCAGACTTGAGGACCGTGCATCAAGCCCAGGAGTCCTGAGTGACATCACCATGTCAAGGACAAGGTCGGACTACAGCCTGATGCTAAAAGCAATGGGGAGCCACAGGACGCTTCCGAGCAGCAGAGGGACATGACCAAGACAGTGCTTTAGAACGATGCACTTGTGTGACAGAAGGTTTGGAAGAGGAAAGAATATGGAGGAGGCAAGTCCTTCTAGAAGGAAGCTGCAGAAATCCAGGCTTGGCTGGACCAGAGCTGTGGCTAGGGAAATGGAGAAGAAAGGGCGAATTTGAATAGAAAAAGGGGGGTGGGGGCTAAGGGTGGAAAAAAAGGAAGAAAAAAAAGGTGAATGTGAAGAGAGATGCTGAAAGAGAACTGACAGAACTTGGTGACCGATTACGAAGGAGAAAGAAGAACTTGAGGTGCCAGCAGAGCTCTCCCCTCCCCTTCCTGCCAAGATGAGGAAGGACAGGGTGCCGCCAATGGCAAAGATGAGTCAGAGAGGCTCGTGGTAATGCAGGGGGCTGAGGAGAGGCCCCACCAGCACCACGGGCTTGTGTCAGAACCACACTGTGCTGCTGCTAGAGAATTCCTCTTCCCCCAACCTACCATCAATCCGGCTGACAAGCTCTTCCAGTGCCTTGACCTTCTTCTGGATCCCTGGTTGTGCAAAGGTGTAGTTATCCTGCAAATGACAGAGAGCCCAGGATCAGCAGGACTCCAAAGCCGTGCGACCGCTCTCAAGTTCACTGAAACACGTTTAAAAGCACAGGCGGTTTCTCCAAAGCTGCTACCAGTGTTCTGAGCAACAAAGGAATCGACAGAACAGCAGAGTGTGGGGAGAGCCTGACAGAGCCTTGCGATGTGGGGGCATACCACCTGACTCGGGGTGTAGAGTGGAAAGGAATGGCACACTCTGAGGACAAAGCCAGGGGAACGCAGAGACTTCCTTAGACTCCAGGGGACGCTAGACCACCGCCTTTTGAAAGCTGTAAAGCCAACGGGGGAGGTGAAGATGGACGGACCGAAACAAGGAAGAGCCATGCTGGGTGGGGGACTCCACGTGATGCAGAAGGGCAAAAAGGTATTCGAAGGCCTGCAGGGAGCCCCTGCACCCAGGCCACCCACAAGGGCAGAACTGGCTCACCTGGATCCCATCTAGCAGCTTGCTCATGCACCAAAAGCTGTCGGCTTCAATGCTTCGAAGCATGTCCTGAGACAAATTGGTCACATCAAAGTTCTCCACATCCTCTTCTGTAAAACAAAAGGTGAAGAAAGTCCAGAGGTCTTCTCTAAAAAATGGAGAAAGACAGAGTCTAGTATCTTCAATGGGGTCCTGAAGGCCAGGGGAGGGCTAGGCTAACCCGATGCCCAGGAACAAGGGCCTGCCCTCCTCCCCACCCCGGTCAGGTGGGCAAGCATATCCCAGGAAAGTTCTTGAGGCTCTCATTACAACATGGAAGAGGCCATTTCTCACACCAATCCCACTGGGTCCAACACACCTTTCTCTTCTGCATTTGTTCATTCAGTTTTAGAAAAAGACACTGCAGGCCTCATGTTCAATGACTATACCCAGACCCTTGGAGATGGTCTGGAAAAATTCTTTGATTTCAGAAATTCAGTAAGCTGTCTGGCACACTCACACTTGTATATAGTGAGAAAGCTGGGAATCAGAGGGCCCCCCGTGGTTCACTGTAAAGACGGACTCTCCATATCCTGACAAGGCAGACCCACAGTCTCACCGCTCAGAAGTGAAGAGGAGCGCGTGAGGGCAGATGGCCCAAACCTGCGGGGACTTCTGGGAGTTTTAGTTTCACCAAGTTGGTAGTTCCTAAACAGGATTCCATAAAACATCAAAATGATAGGATATTCCAGAAGAAGGAATACCCTATTTATCCAGCACTTCCCAGGCTTCTTTAGCCACGGAACCTCTTTTAAAGAGGACCGTCTATTAGCTTCTCATGGAAACCCCACGCTAAGTAACAGTAGTGAGAAGCAGTCTATCTGGTCTGAGATCCAAGTGGGGACAACATCAAGAGTCTTCTAGAAACCTGAAGAAGGAAAAGGCCATGGGAGGTTTCCTCCCTGCCACAGAAGTGGAAGCGTAAGAAAGGCTCTCCTTGTCCGACAGGAAGGGCCACCTCGACCCACAGGCCCCTGTGTGCCCAGCTGAGGCCACACGTGGAAACATTCAGGACTGAGTTCTGTGACAAAGGGGGCTTTTCTCCTTAGACCCAGAGCCCTATTTTGAAATTAGGGCATTCACTGCATCCAACAAAACGTATTCAAAATCCAGCCTTTTCATTTATGAGAATTATTACTAAGACTACGACTGAACCCCCTTGGGACAATGTGTGACAATTCTTGGATTTTCATCCAGTATAAACAGCATTTTTTAATGGACATCAAGGGCTAGAAAAACACTTTTGGGGAGGGTGGAGTGCTTTGTCAGAAAACTATAATGCTAGAAACGACCTAAAAGTCTGACTTGAAGTATGGCTACAGTTAATCCATGTCAAGCGCTAACAATGGTGCCTGGCACACTGTAGGTACAATCAGCTTCTTTCAGATGAAGTTTATTAAGAATTTGTAATGACACAGGAAAGTCACAGTTTTAAGGGAAAAGAGCAAGATACAAAATTATTGATGGTATCCTCTCAGCTACCGTACATGCAATATTTATGTGTGCTTATATAAGCACAGAGGAAAGACGAATATATCACGAGGTTTACAGTGTTTATTCCCGAGGTAGTAGGGATAAAAGATTTTTATTTTCTTTAAGCTTTACTAGACTTTTCAAAATTTCTATAATAAGCATAATTTTTATAGTCAGGAAAAAAATGCACATTATTTTAGGAAAAAAGGGGCTACAATCAACTACACCTGCCTTTTATCACCAAAAAGGAATAGGATTTTGTAAACTAGCACTAAACTTGCAGAAACGAAGACTTCAGATACTATATAAGGTCCACTTGAGAAATCACATTAAAAAAAAAATCTTTCAAGAAATATCATCTCCCCCCCCCAAAGTTCAACACTTACTATTTGCCATATACATACTACGAATTCCGTTAAATACTGAGCTCTAAGCCCCAGTTCGAATCTTCCTTTTCCTCTTTGCTTCTATTACATTCCTGGATTGCCCCCGTGGTGCCGTGCACACCTGCGGGTCACTGCGTCACACGCACCTCCACCACTTTACATATCGCCCCCCTCCCCGGGATAGATCCCCGGGCACCTCCAACTCCCACTACCACAGACGGGCCCGGCCCACGGGTTCCGCCAGCCCACTCTCCCGGCCGGCTCAGCAGTGCGCGAGGACGGTGCCGTCTCCTTGAGTGACCGCGGCTGCTGCAACCAACTGTCCTAGGCAGCAGCCCCCTCTTTGTGAGAGAAGAGGGTTGTAAGAAAACTGTGAAACCCACAAGAAAGGCTCCAGACAAAAACCACTCCTGCTACTCCCACACACATTTCCCAAATGAACATCTAGAACTCCCTAAGAAGTTGAGGAGCCTTTTCCAACTTGGGTCCTCTGCCATTCCAGAACACTGCAGTGGAAATGTAACCGGGAAGGGGAACGAGGGAGAAAGAGCCTGGGGTCCCCGGGAATGAGGATCAGCCCTGGCAGCCTGTGGGTTTTTTGTCAGACAGAATAGCACGGGGCTGAGAGTGTAGACTCTGGCTCTGTCACTCACTAGGTGTGTGGCTTCGGGCACATGACTTCACTTTGGTGCCTCAATGCCTCCTCCGTTAAGGTGGTAATATCCTACCAGTAAGTTAATACGGGGAAAGGTGCTAACAAGCGGGCCTGGCACAAAATTAGCATTATGTAAATGTTAGCTAGTGTCACTGTCATTAAATGAGGAACAAATAACCTTCTACCTCTTTTTCAGTCTCTGTTATTTTGGATCTCTTATTCGCAGCCAAACCTAACCTACTCACAACACATACCTTAAAAATAAGTCAATTTCCAAAGCTTTCCATTTCTACCATTTGGTCTAACGGAAGAAAATCGAACAAAGTGAGGTCTTAAGTTGGCAAGATGCCACTCTCAGTAACTGCACCAATTCCAAACCTCGAGCTGTCCAGGGAGGAAAGGGACTAACAGACAAGATGCTGAGCCCTCTTTGGGGGCGCCTGTCTCCCCACGTGCTGCCCTGATGCCTGGCCTGCTCATTAGCCCTTCGCTTTCACAGACAGCGAGTTCAGCAGCCTTTCAGAGAGTGGGAGGAGAGTTTAGTTCTAGTGTTCTGCCTGCTGGGAGGATAAAATTCACACATTCAGTCAAAAACTGTGAGCTGAGTGCACCAGCAAAAAGCAGCAGAGAAAGGGAGGCCCAAATGCTCTCTGAAGAGCTTCATTCAGCATAAACAGTCTGTTCAGAAGGATCATTAAACATTCCACTTGAGAAAATTCAACATATAATTGAAGCTGGAATGGGAAACCATGCCAGCAACGCAGTCTCGAAAGAGGGCAGCGTCTTTGGTCGTCATTACAGAGCATCCAACAGCCAGGACCCAGACTGGAGGCAATGAGATTTTAAGGATATTTTATGGCTATTTTAAAAGGCAAAGCATTCAAAAAGAGGAAGCCCAAAAGCTCTTTATAAGAATCAAATTGCCCACTCTGGGCTTGACGAGAACATGCCCATTTATTAGCAGATAAAATGTACTTCGGCAGTGACTCCAGTCAAGTGTTTATTTTCCTGAGAACTCCAAGTCCTGGGCCTGAAATCAGCCTTGTAAATGCCTCAAATACTCCCCAACAGCTCTGGGAAGAACTGGTTCTGCTCAAACTGACAAGAGTAACTTGTCTCATCGCGGCTCTAGGCACTTCCCAGGAACCATCTGTGATTGCAGGGCAATTTCTAGACTTCATGATCTGTTGGGTCAGAATGATTAAGCCCGACTGGCAGACAGGAGAAGGTTCGAGGCATCAGACTGCAGACAGCCTTTCTATTTCCCAAAGCCTCTGGTTTACCTGATTCCTGTCTTTATTTTTTTAAGACCAGACGCATAAGAATACCTTAGATAATGTTTTCTGAACACAACAGTAAACTGATGAAAGGAAAAAAATAAAATCGGGACCATACATCTAAAGAACCTCAGAAAATAAGAACTTAAGTATCTCGTCCAGGAAAACGCCGCTTTAAGAAAAGGGTCAAGGAATTAATCTAATCACCTGTACACAACCATTTTTAAGTGCTACATAAACATATTATTGGGGGCTCCCAGGTGGCTCAGTCAGTTAAGCTTCTGCCTTCGGCTCAGGTCGTGATCTCGGGGTCCTGGGATCGAGCCCCGCATCGGGCTCCCTGCTCAGCAGGGAGTCTGCTTCTCCTTCTACCTCTGCCCCTACCCACCACTTGTGATTTCTCTCTCTCTCTCTCATAAATAAATTGTTTAAAAAACGTATTAATTGGCACTATTCACCTGGCATTTTCGGGTTAGTATACGATGGCAGCAGCCGAGACAAGGACGCCCCCCACAAACCCTGGTATGAAGGGGGTGGAGAGGCCCCCGGCTAATCCCTGGAAGGTCAAAAGACCTGACAGCTAAAGGAGAGACAAGAGAGTTGGTCTCCTCCAAGGAGAAGGTCAGAGGAAAGTCTGAGGCTCCTACAGAGCAGAGACCCGCAGGGAGACGGTTGTT
Organism: Ailuropoda melanoleuca; assembly: GCF_002007445.2. NCBI lineage: Eukaryota > Metazoa > Chordata > Mammalia > Carnivora > Ursidae > Ailuropoda > Ailuropoda melanoleuca. The sequence goes on along the minus strand of NC_048222.1, from coordinate 32,020,020 downwards.
TCATGCGGGCCGCACTGCAGACCGTGAGAGGAGGAGCGCTGTGTCAGAGGCAGAGAAGCAGCTGACCAGGGAGCCCTTCCCGACACTGTGCCTGTCAGTCAGGGAGGTGACTAAAAGGTAAGGATGAACTCAGAGCGATACATGGTCTCTGGCTGTACCCTACTCAGCATGGAGTAGCCTGAGTATATGTGTGTCATGAAACCCTGGTTAAAATTAATTTTAAAAACCAGCATACCGCCACATTTTCTCTGTTTTCCTTAGGTTCCTGTATTACTTTTATTTAGCGAACATTCATGACTGCTGGTTAACTCAGCCCCTTGGCACAGGCTCTAGCACCCCAGGTTGTATAAATCCAGACCACACGAGTATTCAGGTTAAAGGGGCAAGAGAAGGGCCAAGTCCAGCACACACCCTTCTAAGACCTGCCCAGACGCCGCCCACAGAGGTAGGCGGCATGCCACCAAGACACCGTGGATGTGAACAGGCTCTGGGGAGTCCAGGGCCCCCAATGTCAGCTGCTCAGAGGCTTTTCATCTAGGCTCAAACATCTGGAATGAGTTAGTAATCACAATTTGTCCTCGGTTACAATTTCTCACTTATTCCGGACCAGATGCCAGAGAGACAGAGCCAGCAGGCAGGTACGCACGTGCCACTCAGCTCACTGCCAGGCAGAGAGCAGGCGAGGTCTGAAAGTCCCAGACAGGATAAGACACAACTTGCCCTTGGAGAACTTCCCTCCTACGAGACAGGAAATCCAGCCCCAGACATCCCACCAAACGCACACGCTGCTCTCGAGTGTCCGCTGAAAGTGGTTCCACTCAGCCCTCTGGTGGGGCTGTCTCCACAGAGATGTGTGTTGCTGGGAAGAGCCTCCCATATTCCTCAACTGCTCACAGAAGGCTACTTCCTTCATCTACGGAGACGGGGCCAGGAGGCATCCTGAGGAAAAGTGTCTAAATAAAGAGGGTGCTAAAAACTTCAGCATCGACCCCTCTCCCCAGTTCCCTCCAAACCAACAGCATTAAGATAGAAAAAGGAATATCATTACCATATGATTTTATTTATAGAAAGTTTAGAAACAGGCAAAACGAATCGGGGTGTTATAAGTCAGTGAAGGAGTCACCTCTGAGGCAGTAGAGACTAGAGGGGAACACAGGGAGACCCTGGCAGTGCTGGAAATGCTCTGGGTCTTGATATGGGGCCTACCTACTTAGGAGAAATGTATCGAGCCGTGCATGTATGAGATATGTGCTTCTTAAAAAGTATATTATTCTTCAATATAAAGTTTATATTTCAAAAAGCAAACAAGGAATGTCCTCTTAAGCCCATAATGAAAACCCACCATTCCTACCGCAGTCTGTCCAGTTTCATCTTTGGCCTCCACACCTCATGAGACAGGGAGGAACAGGATGGGCAGGGTGATATCACACGCAGAGAGTCGGAGATGAGGCGGAGAAGGAAGCCTCCCGGGACCTGAGAGCACAGGCTGGAGTATAACCCCAAATGCCAGGACCCAGACCTGGCGGCAGGGTCCATGGTGCCTGAGTACGTGGGGGGTTCTTATCAACAACCCCTTGTCTTGAAAATCTGAGTGCTAACTATAAAAAAGTAACGCCTGGCTCACCCCTCACCTCCTTCAGAACTTACCACAAAGGTCCTCTCCTCAGTGTGACCCTGGATCACTGCCCTGTTTGAAACCTGCTCCTGTCGCCACTCTTGCCAACAGGGTATTATCCCTGCTTCATTTTTCTCCATAGCACTGTCACAGTCCAGCAAAAACTACCTGTTTTTCTATTTATTGTCTGTTTCTGCTCATCAGAAGTTAGGTACTATGAAGGGATTTCTTTTTATGGATGATTTACATACAGGAGACTACACACAAGCACAAGTCCCCCCCCTTATTTTTTGAAAGGAGAGATCACATACGCAAGCGGGGTGGGGGGAAGGGGCAGAGGGAAAGGGAAAGAGAGAATCTCAAGCAGACTCCATGCTCAGCACAGAGCCCAACCCGGGCCTCGATCTCATGACCCTGAGAGAAAACAAGAGTCGGACACTCAACCGACTGAGCCACCCAGGCACCCCCACAGTTCCATTTGACCCATGTATACATCTGTGTGAGAGATACCTCAGGCCAAATAGAGCACATTTCCAGCACCCCAGAAATTTCCTCATGACTCTTCCTAATCTCCAACCAGAGTCAACCATTGCTTTGATTTCTATTGCCATGGATTATTTTTGAACTCCATTTAAATGGAATCACACAATGTGTACTTTTTTGGTATCTGACTTCTTTTGTTCAACATAGTGATTTGGGGATGGTTTCTTCCACATTGTTGTGTTTATCAATAGTTCATTCTTTTTATTGCTGAGTACAAATCCATTGAATTTTCCTGTACCAGATTATTTGGGTTGGTTCCAATTTTTGTCTATAAGAATAAAGTTGCTATGAATATTCTTGTACAGTCTCTTGGAAACTGTAAGCTTTCATTTTCCTTTAATAAATACCTAGAAGTAAAAGCCAGTGATTTCTGTCTACTTGATTTACTTATGGTCATATCCCCAGTGCCCAGTATAGACGCTCAATGAATATTTGCTGTCCATCCCTTAGAGGAGAGAAAACTTCTGGCTAACTCAGCACAGCATCAAAATATTGTAATTCACTGCCCTCTGGTGGCCAAGCCCAGCAAAGCCATACTAATCCCCAAATGTCTTAGAAAAGTTATAGTGACATTTCATTCTGTCATTCATCTAGACATGTATGGAAGGCTGATTTTGGACATCAGAATGAAAGCACTGTGAATATAAGATATTTAAAACAGTCTCTGGTCCCAAAGAATCCTATAATCTGGTGGCAGAGAGCAGGAGGACAACACAAACGATAACCAGTGTGGTAAAGTGCTACAAAAGAAATGTACAGGGTTTGGAAAGAGCACTACTGGGGTGACGCGGGCAAAGGGAACATCCTTCTGTAAAGGGTGCACAAGGATCAGCCCAGGGGAGAAGGAGGAGACGGTGCAGGACAGGCTTTGGATCGCAAATGTCAATTTGGAATGGCTGAGTTTAAGGGGTGAGGAGGGAGCTGATCCCACAGGGCCCTGCATGAGCTAGATAACCTGGCCACTTGAACCGGTGCGTGATGGGATGTCACCGAAGGGCTTTAAGCAGAGGAGATGCATGGGCAAGTCTGTGTTTGAATGGTGTGTAAGGCAGATTCGAAAGGGGGATAAAACAAGAGAAGGGAAAACACACTTGGCCATTTCGGCAATCCAGGCCTGACCTAGGGACGTCACAGGAGAATGGAGAGGGAAGCAGACTCAAGAAACACTGAAAACATAAAGTCATCAGAGTTTTGCAACTCATTGGATATACAAGGCTGAGTGAGACTCATGCCCAACTCTTAGCATTTCTGACTTAGGAGTCAGGAGACGCTGCCAACTGAGAGAACAGTGTGGCCGGGTATGGGGAAAAATGGAGTTGGTGAAACACAGATTCTGAGGAGCCTCGGGGTAGCAAAAATTGCAGGTGTCCACAAATAACTGTTCCCCCCCCCACTTCTTGGTGAAGGGGCCCCTAAAGGATATGGCCACCCAGGCTTCTAGCGTCATTTGCAGCTGGCTATGGCCATATGACTAAGTGCAGACAGAAGAGATTCAAACCCAAGCACCATATACAACTTTGGGAAGTGTCCTTAAATAGAAGGAGTATGCCTTTCCTCCTGTCTTCCTCCATACTGGATGGAATACAGACATGATGGCTGGAGCACAAATAGCTACCTTGCATCACAAGAAGGAAACCAGAGACTGAATGAAAATGGTAGAACAAGACAGAGGAGCCTGGGCCCCTGATATCTCAGGGCAGCATACAAGCCCTGGACTGCTGACCTCTTGGCTTCCATGTGAGAGAAATGAGCTTTTCTATCTTCCTCAGGATACTATTATTTGGGGATCCCAGTCCCCCGTAGCCACACTAGCCCTAGCTGATCGTCTACAACACATCCAAGTGGAAATGTCACGCAGGGAACCCGACTCATAAGTCAGAGGTCTGGGCAAGACTTCCCTTCTGGGGCTTCCATGGCTATGATGCTTCTGGAAACATCACACTTCAGGTAAAACTGCTTCCTGAGGAAGGGAAGAGGGGGAGTGATTTAATACTGGTTCACTTTGTACTAACCGAAACCAGCAGACACAACTCTGTTTCTGAAAACAAGATCATGAACTCTGCTCTTCTGCAGGATTTCTTCACACGTATCCTGTAAATAGTTGCCATTAAGCCATTTATTTTGATGATGACCACGCTATCAGTTATACTGGACCTTAATATGTTCATAGCTAGATCAGTCATATCATCTGAGCCCAGAAGTTCTCGTAGATGAGAGTCTGGAGGTCCTCTGCAGGCCTGGGGGGTCAAGACCAGAGACTGCGTCTCCTTTAGCACCGTCACCCTGGGCCCAGACACAGCTGCCTTCTCCACAGGTGACCCACTTGCACATGAGCAGCTGGCTTCAGCAGATAAAGAAGCTGCCTGGGGGCCAGGTTAGCTAGAGACAACTTCTCTTGTCAGCCCAGAGGGAATCACTTTTACCACAAACATGACACACCGTGAAGTAAGATCAGGTGCTAATGTGTAGAAGTGACAGCGGTGGGACACAACAGACTGGGGAGGAGGTACAGGAGAAGCTCTGATACGGCACATCCCCCGCACTACAGGGCAGTGAGGTGGGGCGCTGGGGGAGGTGACCCGGTGGGACCTGCCCAGGATGACAGGGCAACAGTCTGGCTTATCCCACAGGCGAGGGATACCTGAGGTCTCCTGCAGTAAGGAGTGTCAGAGCCAAAGCCATGGCAGCAGCTCCTTATTAGGATACAACACCATTAGAGAAGGGGAGAAAAGCAGCATTATTACCCAGACAAGAGAATTCTTCTTCTCCTTTAATTTTTTTTTTCTGTATAAGTTCTATGCCCTACATGGGGCTTGAACTCATGACCCTGAGATCAAGAGTCACACGTTCTACTGACTGAGCCAGACTGGTGCCCCAAGAATTTTTCTTAAAGGCCACAAACAATGTTGTTTCTCATGTTCAAGAAAGATCCTGAGGCTGGGGAGAAGTCTGAATGCCTTATTTCTTTAAAATTTAATTTATATTCCTCAACTGATGAATGCATAAATAAAATGTGGTATATCCATGCAATGGAATATTTGACCATAAAAAGGAATAAAGTGCTGACAGATACTACAACATGGATGAATCTCGAAAATGTGGTAAGTGAAAGAAGCCAGGCACAAAACACCACATACGATAAGATTCCATTTATATGAAATGTCCAGAAAAGGCAAACCCATAGAGACAAAGTAGATTGGCAATTGGTTAGGGGTAGAGAGGATGGGAAGCTTGGGGGTGATGGCTAAGAGACACAGGGTTTCTTTTGGGGATGATGAAAATGTTCTAAATTGTCTGTGGTGATGGTTACAAAACTCTATATACTAAAAACTACTGAACTGTACATTTTAATGGGTGAATTACATGGTATATGAATTACATCTCAATAAAAATTCTACAATAAAAAAGCCCACAGAACTTAACTTAAAAATTTACTGTAACTCCAATAAAACTTCTAGAAGGTTCCTACTTCCTGAATTTAGCAAGTTGACTCTAAAGTTCATGTGGTAGGCAGAAGACATGCTGCCAACAGACACATGAAAAAGACACTCAACATCATGCATTATCAGGGAAATGCAAATCAAAAACACACTGACATTCACCTCACACCTGTCAGAATGGCTAAAATAAAAGACACAAGAAAAAACAGGTGTTGGAGAGGATGTGGAGAGAAAGGAATGCTCCTGCACCATTGGTGGGAATGCAAACTGGTGCAGCCACTGTGGAAAACAGTGTGGAGTTCCTCAAAAAATTAAAAATAGAACTCCCCTGTGATCCAGGAATTACACTACTGGATGTTTACCCAAAGAATACAAAAACGGAAATTAAAAAGCACATGTGCCCTCCTATGTTTATAGCAGCATTACTTACAATAGCCAAGATATGGAAGCAGCCCAAGTGTCCACCGATAGATGAACGGATCAAGAAGATGTGGTGTATACACACAATGGAATATTATTCAGCCATAAGAAAGAATGAGATCTTGCCATTTGCAATGTAGTGCCATATGATTTTCCACTCACATGTGGAATTTAAGAAACAAATGACACAAAGGAGCAAAGAGAAAAAAAGTGAAAGAGGGACAAACCAAGAAACAGACTTAACTATAGAGAACTGCTGGTGACCAGAGGGGAGGGGGACTGAGCAGGGCATGTGTGATGAGCACTAGGTGATGTGTGGGAGTGTTGAATCACCAGATTGTGCACCCGAAAGTAATATTACACTGTATGGTAACTAACTGGAATTTAAAATAACATTTTTTTACGGGGCGCCTGGGTGGCACAGCGGTTAAGCATCTGCCTTCGGCTCAGGGCGTGATCCCAGCGTTATGGGATCGAGCCCCACGTCAGGCTCCTCTGCTATGAGCCTGCTTCTTCCTCTCCCGCTCCCCCTGCTTGTGTTCCCTCTCTCGCTGGCTGTCTCTATCTCTGCCAAATAAATAAATAAATAAAATCTTTAAAAATAAAATATAAAATAAAATAACATTTTTTTAAAAGGTAGAAATCTAAAAATAAAATGAAGTTCATATGGAAGAAGAGCCAAGACAAGTTTTTAAAAAGGGTGATGAAAGGGCCTGAAATAATGATAAAAACACGGTAGAAAGCTCAAAACCCCAAGCCGTGTGCTGCTTGCATAGAAATGGAGATAAATGGAACAGAATAAAGAAGAAGGGCCATGTAAATAAAGGAATTAGTATTATATTATGAAGAGGGATGTCACAGCAGCGAAGAAAGGATGGTTATTTATAAATGGTGCTGAAATAATGAACCACTGGGATGCACAGGAACTTTAATCTCAACCCTCACCATACGGGAAAACAAATTAATAATGAAATTTAAAAAGCTAAATGTAAAAAGAAACCCACAAGAGAAGAGAAGGAGGGGCGCCTGGGTGGCACAGCGGTTAAGCGTCTGCCTTCGGCTCAGGGCGTGATCCCGGCGTTATGGGATCGAGCCCCACGTCAGGCTCCTCTGCTATGAGCCTGCTTCTTCCTCTCCCGCTCCCCCTGCTTGTGTTCCCTCTCTCGCTGGCTGTCTCTATCTCTGCCAAATAAATAAATAAATAAAATCTTTAAAAAAAAAAAATAAAATAAAATAACATTTTTTTAAAAGGTAGAAATCTAAAAATAAAATGAAGTTCATATGGAAGAAGAGCCAAGACAAGTTTTTAAAAAGGGTGATGAAAGGGCCTGAAATAATGATAAAAACACGGTAGAAAGCTCAAAACCCCAAGCCGTGTGCTGCTTGCATAGAAATGGAGATAAATGGAACAGAATAAAGAAGAAGGGCCATGTAAATAAAGGAATTAGTATTATATTATGAAGAGGGATGTCACAGCAGCGAAGAAAGGATGGTTATTTATAAATGGTGCTGAAATAATGAACCACTGGGATGCACAGGAACTTTAATCTCAACCCTCACCATACGGGAAAACAAATTAATAATGAAATTTAAAAAGCTAAATGTAAAAAGAAACCCACAAGAGAAGAGAAGGAAACACGGGAGAGTATTTTCGTAATATTGGGGTGGGGAAGGAAAGACTTCCTAAGTAAGATTCTGAATCCCAATACCGCGAAGAAGGAGCAGTCTCAGGGTCCTCAGCACGATTTGCGAGGACTGGTTTACTTGTCGTTTGAGAGCCCCTCCACTAGAGGGCAGGGCCCGCACCTGTCGGCTTAGATCTCTATGTCCGGGCAGGCACGGAGCAGGAGCTCAAAAACCCCCGCCAAATGGTGTTTGACTATGTAAAAATTCAGAAGTTCTACATAAGGAGACACAATAAACAAAGTTAAAAGACAAGTGATAGTCAGGCGCCTGGGTGGCTCAGTCGTTGGGTGTCTGCCTTCTGCTCGGGTCATGATCCCAGCGTTCTGGGCTCAAGCCCCACATTGGGCTCCCTGCTCAGTGGGAAGCCTGCTTCTCCCTCTCCCACTCCCCCTGCTTGTGTTCCCTCTCTCGCTGCCTCTCTGTGTCAAATAAATAAATAAAATCTTAAAAAAAAAAAAAAGACAAGTGATGGTTTTGGACAAAAACAATATTAGGTGGAGCCATATAAAATTCCCATGGGGGGTAAAAATGGCTGAATATTACAATATCAGGTGGCAGGACCTAGTATTTTTAATACATACCAGATAAAGGATGAATATATCTAATCTACAGAAAGTTCTTACAAAACAACAAGACCAGCATCCAAAAGGAAAAAAATGGTAAAGAATTTGAACAAGCAGGTCACAAAGACACAAATGCTAATATGCGCCCCTCACCCAAGAGCAAGTGAAACAAAAACTGAAACACAGACCATGGTTAATTTGCCAGACTGCTGAAACAGAACTGGATGGAGGTATCTAGTTTTGCTAAGGATGCGAAGAAAAGTGCACCCACGCTTTAGTGGTTGGAATATAAACTGGTATAAACTTTTCCGGAATGTGATTTAGTAGGTACGTATTTGGCATGCTCTTAGGACTACCAATTTCACTTCTGGGACTCTCCTTCAGAGAAATATGTATTTTTTTAAAAAGATTTTATTTATCTATTTGAGAGAGAGAGTACAAGGGAGGAGGAGAGGGGGGGAGAGGGAGAGGGAGAAGGAGAAGCAGACTCCCTGCTGAGCAGGGAGCCCAATGTGGGGCTTGATCCCAGAACGCTGGGATCATGGACTGAGCTGAAGGCAGATGTTTAACTGACTGAGCCACCCAGGCGCCCCTTAAGATTTTATTTTTAAGTAATCTCTACACCCAACATGGGGCTTGAACTCACAACCCCAAGATCAAGAGCTGCATTTCCTCAGACTGAGCCAGCCAGACACCCTGGGAGATGTATGTATTTTAACACAAATGCACAAGAAAATATATATAAGGATATTCAAAATATGTACAATATTATTTATAATAGCTAAAAATGATAGACGAATGTCCTTTCATAGAAGGATTGTTAAATAAACTGTAGTGAAGCCTTATTATGGAAATAAATGTCATTGCTGAAAATGATGAGGTAGACCTGTATGTCTAGACTTAGGAAGCTGGCCGTGATTTTTTTTTTAATGAAAACAAGCAAGATATAGAAAAGTATGTAGATACTTGGGGCACCTGGCTGGCTCATTCGGTAGAGTACACGACTCTTGATCTCGGGACTGTGAGTTCAAGCCCCATGTTGGGTGTAGAGATGGTTTAAAAACAAAATCTTTGAAAAAAAATATAGATAGCTTAAACCCATTTTTTCTGAACACAATAAAGAACAATAATACGTACAGTATATGCACCAGGCCAGGGTGGGAGGTAGGGGGGAGTAATAACACTTCTATACTTTCTGATTTTCTTTCCTTTTTTTTTTTTTTTAAGAGAGAGAATCGGGTGGGGGGCGGGGGAGAGGGAGAGAGAATCCTAAGCAGTCTCCATATCCAGTATGGAACCCGATGCCAGGCTCAGTCTCACAACCCTGAGATCATGACCCAAGATGAAATCAAGAGTCGGACGCTCAACAGGCTATGCCACCCGGTGCCCCTTGTTTTTATTTTTTTATTATTTTTTTAATATAAAGAAGTACTTTTTAAGGTATTATTTATTTGAGAGAGAGAGAGAGAGTGAATGCACAAGCCGGGGAGAGGCAGGAGAGGGAGACACAGATTCCCTGCTGAGCAGGGAGCCCGATGCGGGACTCGATCCCAGGACCCTGGGATCATAACCTGAGCCGAAGGCAGACGCTTTACCGACTCAGCCACCCCGGTGCCCCTGTTTTGATTTGTTTATTGAGCATGTACTTCTACCACAAATTTTTTTTAAAAGGCAAGGAGCAGTAAGAAATGCATTGCCCCCTTTGGAGCACAGAACGGAGTAGACGGAGCCATTAGAAGTTTAAGAACAAGAATCTAAGTTGAAACACCGCCAAGTCATATAAAGAGGACAGGTATTAAGGTCAAAAGACCTGGGTCTGAGATTGGAATTAAATCTTTGAGCCTTGGATTTCTCAGTTGTAAACTGAGTTGATACACCTACCTTAAAGAGACAGTGGGGCCTACTGGATGAAATACAGTATGTCAAAGTGCTTTGCAAAATGGTAAAGTGCTTTAAGAATCAGGGTGTTATCACGGGTTGGCATGGCAAAGCCCCAGGCTGAAAAATAGAAAAACAAGGGCTAAAGCTACAGACTCCTAAGGGGAAAAGAGAGAGATGGGAACTGATGGAATAAGAGAGATTTAGGAGACACATAAACCAATTAGAACGTGTGTACCCAATATGCACCCTCATTCGAGCAAACTATTAAACATATTTAGAAGAATCAGAAAAATGTGAATGCTGACGGTACATGAGATTATACTAAGAAGCTCCAAGGTTTCAGCGGCACAGGGTGTCAGGCTGCGGGTTTCTCTAAGCACTGTCTTCCAGACGTACATGCAGACATTTACGGATGAAACGATCTGATACCTGGTATTGCTTCCAGATAGTTCACAAAGAGGAAAGGGTGGAGAATGGACAGAGGTAGGGATGGGACAAGACTGGCTGGTGAAGCTGGGTGAGAGATATGGAGATCTGTGGTATGATGTTTTTCTACTCTTACAGATGTTTGAAATTTAACCTAATCAAAGTTTTTATAAAGATGAATGGACCCCCCCTTCCTCAGTCTAGGAGGAGGTACCAAGACCCTTCTGAAGTCTGTTGTAGAAGTTAAGCCAGGTACAGCCTTGCCAAGACTGGCCCCGAGGAAGGGCAGAGGAAGCCTACACTTTACTGTGTAAACACCATGGGCCAGCAGATGGGGCTGACAAATAGCAAGACCAGAACGCGGGCACATCTATAAAGAAAGGCGCGGTGCTTGGCGGGACCAACAGCGTTGTGCCTACAGAAAGAAAAGGAAAATTTGGTACAAAATGTAAGTGGCAGCTAACAGGATAATTAAATATCCAATTAGAACTGCAGCTGCTGCGGATTATTTTGAACTGGCTTAACTCTGTTACCAAGACTTCACAGCCAGCATTTACACTTCAAATGTTGATTAGTGAATGGCTTAATACCTTTCTAGGCTCATCCTTTAACACTATTTCAGAAAAGTCTATTGCAAGAAGCAACCCCCAAATCCCAAGAGATCAGCTGCTCTGCTCTTAATAAAGTTAAACACACAGAATTAAGCTGCCTCTGAAAACTGACCTATTAACGTGAAGGGAAAATGAAAAGTCCTCTAGCAAAAGCTTTGTTTATATGCTTTTGGTAGCTACATTTTAACTCGTCTTTCTTTTGCTTGGGAGTCCCTGGTCAAGTGAGCAAGAGTGACCTTACTCCCAGTTCTGCTGTCATTACTTTTCAGAGACTGCCTCATTCATAAAAGACCAAAACACCATCCGTTGTGTCCCATCGGAAAACAATGAGTGAGAGGGATCAAGTCAGACAGTTTTACACCCGAACATTCCAAGGGGCTCTACTCCGATCCACTTCTCATTACCCTCCTGCCCTCCAACACTGGCTTCCTCCAAACCCACAATAACCCACCGCCTCCAGAGCCTAAAGAAAAGAGTTCTAGTCCTCGCTCTGCCACCAATAAGGAGGGACAGCATCTCACAACCCATCGGGGAAATGAGGGGATCACATGGATGGTGTTCTGAGGCCCCCCTCCGATGTTCTGATTCCCCCATGCGCTCCCCTTTAACTGGCTGAGAGAACAAACATGACAGATGGGTTTTCCTGTGAATCTCTAAGCACAAGCAGTTGAGGAAACCAAAAGGAGAAGGGGAGGACCCTTAACCCCTTTTCAGACTCTGCCTAATTCAGGCCTGGCCAGAGGACGAGGCTGGAGCTGTAAGAAAACCTAACTGCCACCATGATATCTACTCATTCTATCTAAAGTGACAAACACCTAATGGGGCAAGAGGCGAAGGAGGAGGAGAGAAATTAAGGTCCTGGAGCTCTCCTTGGCTCCTTCCTTCACCTCCAACATGAGCTCAATTCCGAGCTTTCCTCCTCTCCACGGTCACATCCTGCTAAGATACAGCATGTGAACTCAAGTGTGAAGGCCTCATGTACAATCAAAAATTCCAGCTTTCGTGGGAGAGGGCCTGTGTTCGAGACAAGCTCAAAACAATCCCAAAATGACCTCAAATAAAGCACCAAACCATCTGTTTATGGCAGAACATAAAGGTATCCGTTTGGTCCTTCTGTGACAAAGCAGGTCCTTTCTGGGTGAGATCTGTGGCCATCTCAAGAGAAAAATTAATTCCAGGCTGCTACTGCTGTCGAAACAGGTTTAACTGTGTATTCGAGGGCCACGATCTCTTTTTCAGTAAGACATGCCTACTGGCTGCACTCTTGGGAAAAACAAACACACCGCAGATAAGAAAACAGCAATAGTTTGTTCAAAACTTGGTACTCATGCTTCTTACCCACATATTCTGAGAGGAAGACGACAAAGAACGGAGTGACCAGGTCATTAATTCCCTGGACATACCCACTGGCAGGGTGTCGGATGGCCCAAATAAAAAGAATTCTTTCGAAGATCTAGGAAAATGAGAAAGAAGACATGACTGTTAAATCACAGGGATACGCTCCCTCCCTGCACTAACTTACCTCACAACATAACTCAGGGATGCCGCCGTATTTTTAGGAAATTCTAAAACTATTGTGGAACAAAGGAAGTATACAAAAATGCAGAAAGTTTCTAAGAAGCTGGTTGTTTTTAAACAGGGGTGGATAGTTCTTGCCCTTTGTTTCTCTTTGCAGGAGGCAGTCACTGTGATCTGAAAGTGGGAAAAGGGCAGCACAGTGACACAAATGCCTGAGAAGGTCTGCTACGGATGGCACTAACCTGGGCCACCACGTTCTCACTTGTAGATACCTGGTTCTCGATCTCCAGAAGCAAGACGGTAGAACATCTAAGTTCTGATACCTCTTCCAAATCTTTTATCATCATCACAAGGGGTGGAGAGGAAACCCCTTCTCCGCCATGCTCTCCTTTCTCCCCACTGAGACGGAAAGAAACTTAGACCCAGATGTACTTCTAGCCCAGCCTGACCGGGAGCCAGTGACAGATGTCAATGCAGGAAGCCACTGCGTGTATCAGGATGCAACCCAGACATTCGCTGGGAACAGGAAGTCAAATAAGCCTAACCCTACAGCTAGGAACTTGAGAACAGACAAATCAACCCGGGCCTCCATGGGAAAGCTGCTGGGGTTAAGTATATTAGCCACAGGAGGCCAAAGACCTACAGTGGGGAGAAAGAAAAGATTTTTCGGGTCCCTTTTCAGAGTCTGGCCCTGCCCCACTCAGCTACACTCCCTCTGCCTTCATTAGGCCCTCTCAGCCCCCCACCTCCCCCAATTCTCTGATGCTACTTATCTCCTGGCTTCATCTTGGTGACCACAACTCCCCAGTTCAACACATTCTTTACACTGGCTTTGACTGGGCTGCCTCATGTCTCTGTGAGCCACACCAGAGGGATGGCAGAACTGGTGGTGACCACGAACAGGGGCACAGATGAGTGGGCCTCCACAGCACATGGGCTCTGGGGGCAGACAGCAAAGGCAGGCCTTCTCAGGGGTCAGGGGCACTGGAGAACCAGCCCTCTGCCCCCAGGGAGAACAATAGCAAGGAAATGCCTGTACGGTTTTGGAGTTGGTGAGCTAGTGTAGGAGAGAAGTAGAGAATCTAGAGACACAACAAAGGATGCTTCCCAGCCCCCATGTTGAGTCTGCCTTCCAGCTGGCAGAGGGAGCTGAGAAACACGCCCATTGTCAACACTCCTGCCCTTACAGGCAGTGAGAACAAAGCCCTGCCCGGGAGCGAGCTAACCTCTCTGTCTCCACTAGACTTGCCCACTTGCTCTCTGGGGCCGAGCACAGGGTGTGGCAGCCTCATCTGTGTTAGGCCCAACACGCTAATGGAGGCCCTTCTAAATTCTTTCCTCCCTCCCTTGAATCAGAAGCTCAAGCTAGACCCAGCATGTTCAGGAAGATCTCAAGGAGCCCCTGCCCTGTGGCTTATGTCTGTCTGGATGTGTCTGTTAGTTCTGAAGGACTCACCAGGGCTTCTGCTCCACGCTATCAGCTCCCTGTGAATACACAAATCCCGACTGACTAGTTTAAACAAGGGCCAAGTGCAAGGAAGCTAGCGGTTCACGGTCAGCAGACATGCGAGAATCCCTCGCCGGTAAGGATGGGACAACACAGTATACAAGCTGCCGAAGCCATGGAAACTGAAGAGCCCAGGCCTGGTTACCAGAGGGGACCAGACAGTCTCCGTGACAGAGAAACAGCCTGGGCTAATCTTGCCTTGTAGAGAGGAGCGAAGGGGATAATCCCTAAAGGTTCTTCCTGTACCTCTTGTGCTTGTGTGGGTAATTCTGACTTATTATAGTCAATTCTCAAGTATCTTTCAGATATGCAAAGCAAGTCCTTCAATATTCAGTGTTAGTTCTCTGCTCCTCAGTTGGCATTTTAAGAATTAAGTAATACTCTTTGACTGTACCCTGCTAGAGGCAGAGAAGATTCAAGAAAAAATGGAAAGAATAAAGTTTGAGTTTCCCTCTTTGTACTCAGGTTCCACTACTAGGAAAAACAACTTTAACAAACTACTTTCCCTGTATCAAAGTTTACAGTAAGCATGCACAGGTAAAAGAGAAGGATCTGAACATCTCCAAGTTCAAGTGAGGAATAAGCAGGGCTGAGCTGTGGGAAACAACGGGAGAGACCAAGGGATCCTCAGTGGATTTTTAGCTTCCTTTGAACTGAATCTTAGAGGTAAAATAATGCTGTCACCCTCAAAATCTTCTTTATGCTATTGGTAAGTCATGAGGCGGTCACACCAATAAAATTATGAATATAATCTAAAGTCAAAAAGAAATTATCTTGAGCAATTCTATCACCATCCCTCTCTATGTGAGGATAACTGAAAACAGAGTTCAGAGAGCACTTACACCCAGTGTCCCAGCCACTGTGAAGCTGCGAAGGAAATCCCTAATCTCAACGAGGTTATAATCACTGCTTGGTCAAAAAATAATAGGGGCG
>NC_048222.1:31965960-32004777 GCF_002007445.2 Ailuropoda melanoleuca | reverse complement strand
TGAAGCTGCGAAGGAAATCCCTAATCTCAACGAGGTTATAATCACTGCTTGGTCAAAAAATAATAGGGGCGCCTGGGTGGCACGGCAGTTAAGCGTCTGCCTTCGGCTCAGCGTGTGATCCCGGCGTTGTGGGATCGAGCCCCATATCAGGCTCCTCCGTTATGAGCCTGCTTCTTCCTCTCCCACTCCTCCTGCTTGTGTTCCCTCTCTCGCTGGCTGTCTCTATCTCTGTCGCATAAATAAATAAAATCTTTAAAAAAAAAAAAAGTCCCACTGACCTTCCATGTGTTTCAGTAACCTGTTAGGTCTCCTGCTATCACTACTAATTCAACTCCTGGGCGCACCCAAAAGGATTTAAACCAGAGACTCAAGCAGGTATGTGCACACGCATGTTCACAGCGGTGTTATTCACAATACCCAAAAGGGGGAAGCAACCCAATTGTCCGTGGATGGATGACTGGATTAACAATACATATTATACACACACAAGGAATATTATTCAGTTTCAAAAGGAAGAAAATTCTGACACACGCTACAGCACGGATGAACCCTGAAGATATTATGCCAAGTGAAATAAGCCAGTAACATAAGGACATTGTATGATCCTACTTATTTGAAGTACTGGAAATATTCAAATTCACAGAGACAGAAAGTAGGATGGTGGTTGCTGGGGAAGGAAGGATTATTGTTTAATAGGTACAGAGCTTCAGGTTGGGAAGATGGAAAGAAGTCCTTGTGATGGGTGGTGGTGACGGCTATACAAGTATGAATGTATTTAATGGCATTGAAACTGTGCATTTGAAAATGGCTAAAACGGAACGTTTCATGTTATGTTTACTTACCACAACAAAAACCAACCACCACCCCAGCTTGAAAAAGTAGAGCAAACACAGGACTAGGAGTTCTAAGGTGCGAGTTCTAGTCTTCATTCTATTACCAGGCAGGGGTAATTCCCTTAACCTCTCAAAGCGCTACCTGGCCCACAGGTTTGTTAAGAAGAGCAGATGGGAAAGCCCAAGGATGCTCTGCAAGGACCACAGCTCCGTATCTGAACATGAGGCATTACCACGATCGGCCGTAAACCTGCCCAGAGGTGGAGGGAAGGCTAGGGCACAGCCATGCAGAGCAGGTGCCGCGGCGGTTACGGGGGAGAAGGGCCCAGAACATTCAGGACTTCCCTCACCTCCTGTACAAGTGGCTGCTGGAACAACGGAATGAGAGGATTTGTCCTTGGAATGTCAATGTGAATCTGAAAAAGAGAAGTCAGGTCTGAAAACACAAATGCCAGTTTGTTCCTTTGAGAAGTTATTTTCTTAGGAACTGGGAACCTGGGGAGTTAGAGTGAGAGCACATTTTATATTTAGAAAGAACTGACAGACACACCAAACAAGTCTACTGAAACCCACCTGTCCATTTGCAGTACGTTTCCATGAGAGCAATAGCTTATGGAAAGTGAGGAAACCTCCCCAAATAAACCACTCACATCGACTAGCAACAGACTTCACAACCTACGAGGATCAACCGCTTTTTCCTCTTGCTCTGGAGTCTGTTTCACTCTGGGCTGCCTCTTACTCAACAGGTACGATCAAAATGGGTCCCCCTCCTTCAGAATCTCACTCATCAACAGTTGCCGAGGACTGGAAGGGCTCAGGGAAGCTGGGGGCGCTGGCCTTCGGTAGCTGGCACTGAAAGTCCTCACTTCTGTCACCAAAGAGGTCACTACGGCTGGTTTCAGCTTCAGGATGTCTCAGTGCCCAGGCTAACGACCCCAAGGACTGTGTCGGCAGCGGCAGAAGCTGCTTTAGTTCCCGAGGCTTGCTGAGGACAGCTGCCAGCACCCGGTCTTTCCCCCCTCTCCCTTCATCCTCCCCTCCTCTTTCGGCAGGCTGTGGGGACCGCTAGGAGGATGATGGCACACTTCCTGCCGAGCCCGCTGGTAACTACTGCTCCAGCAGACAGACAGACAGACACAGACACTGAGAAGGCGCTGCAGCTGCCGGGAGGACAGACTAATGTCACACAGTCCAGAGGGACTGGACCACTCCTGGGCAAGCTCATCTTTCACTCTGTGCCCCGTGACCCTTACTATTTGCAGTCTGGGGACCAGTCGCATTGGCCCCATCTGAGAGTTTGCTCAAAGTGAAGGTCTCACCCTAGACCCACTGAATCAGAATCTGCGTTTTAAGTTCCTAGGTGATTGGTATGCACATTAAAGTTAGAAGAGCCCTGCCAGTGATTAGTGCCAAAAAAAAAAAAAATCTATTTAAAATGGCTAAAATCAGAGCTACTAATTAGAAAGAGGGGAAGCAGTTGTGGGAATAAATTTAATTCTTAACCAGCACACCAGCCTGAAGACACCAGGGCAGTACTCCCAGGAGACACATCTGAAGATCAGGACTAGAAACCGAACAAGGTGATGCACGTACCTGCCGGTAGGTATCCTGGTGATGTTCCTCATTTCGCGAGTCGTAATACTGCTCAATGAAGCCAAAATATTCCTCCCGCTTCCGCTGCAGAGTCAACTTCCTCCTCTCGGTGTTTGCTGGGAGATAGCCCTACAGACAGGACTGCTGGTCAGATGGGGACACACGGTGGTTGGATGAATCCTTAATTTTTTATTTTAGCCCGAGGAGTGGCTTGGATACTGTCGAAGGAGTGGAAGGACAACTGCCAAGAGGACAAGACTCATCCCTTCTTGGGTCTGGCCACCCAGTGCTTGCCCTCTCCTCCTTCAACGAGCCCCACACGTGGGCAGGGGAAGCCAGGCCCGCTTTCCCAGGGTTATTCATCCCCGCGGCCCGGCACTGCGTGTGGAGCACATTCCGCCGGCGAGCACTCCAGAGCTCCCGGAGTTGGCTCGGCAAAGCAACGAATGTAGGTCAACGGGAGGGCACTGGACCCAAGTCAGGGCCTCTGAGGGCTGCATGTGTGCAAGGTAATACGTCTGAGAATCCCAGCAATACAGCCACCTCGATGACACATCTCAGCGGCGTGCCGTGTAGGTCTGTGCCCAGTCACATAATCTTTCCCACGGTACCCGTCAGAACTCCCAGCTTAGGAAGCTGAATGGAATCTGTGACATAGCAGTGACGAGGCACAGACACAGAATTCCTGGTGGTGGCCTCTGCCTCGCCAAAGCTCCAGGCCAATTTCCCTTCTCAGCCCTGGTCTCGATCCCACTCTGTCCTTCCATCTCCTGCTCCCCCTCCATTCTCACCAAATCTACTCTGCATTGCATTGCCCTTCCTAGAAGTGGCCTAGGCAGTGATAACACGGTTGCGGGACTGGGAGGTGGGGGAGCATTCAGGAGAGAGGCCCTTCCTCTCGCAGACATTTATCTACTACGTCCCGCGACCAGTGCCTGGAGAGCAAGGACTGTTGCTATATTCATGTTGCACATGCCAGCTGGCATCACGCCTGGCAAACAGCAGGCCCTTAATCATGCCTTACTAGGAGAATGAATGGATGGGACCGGCTCAGGAAATCCTAGTGTCCTTAACCCAGGGGCTGGCCCAGTGCTCTGTCCTCAGTGAAAGCAGGACTAGTGCAGGCTTCTGAGGGAGGCCCACATCGCAGCCCTTCCCGGCCACAGACTGGCTTTCTACTGCTTTGGTTATTCCTACTGGAAAAGGAGGAAAGTCCAGGGAATGTGGGAGCTGGCCCAAACAAGTGCTGGGATCCCCAGCTCATTACCCTCTTTCTCCCTGGTGTGGAGAACGTGAGATTGTGACCATAGGGAAAGGCAGTGTTCTTCTATATGTGTGTGGGTAAGCTTGCAAGAGTGTGTTTCTTCACGCACAGAAATAAGAGGACAGTGCCACAGATCTGCCGTACCCAGTGGGACTGGAGAAGTCTATGCAGTAAGATGAATGTGCCCAGACTAACCTCGTCAGGTAAGAAGGGCTGTGTGAGGCTCACGCTTCTCTACACAGTGGGTAGAACTCACCGACAGGAGTCTCCAGGTTACAGGTCGAACCTCCCTGGGAACCCCTGGCCAGCTACACTTCCTCAGTTCATCTGCAAACAGATAACAGCTGTGTTGGGTTAGCTCTTCCCACCGAGGCCCTAACACAAAGCTCAGCCGGCGCCGCCTGACTCCTCCCACCATTCAGGAAAGACCACCACCACCAGCAGCAGCAGCGGCTACGACAAGCACAGGGAAAAAGCCCCAACAGCAGCCCCGAGCAGCCAAATGGCCAAGACACGGCCCCGCAGTGGTGATGCAGTCAGCTCGGAGATCAGACTGAGAGGGGAAAGGAAGGCCGGTGAGTGTGGATTTCAGTCAGAATTGCCTTGAGTAAGGGACACCAAAGCCAGAGTAGTTGCACTATGGTCTACGGGCCACAGAATCCAGTCCCCCCTAATTTGGTCCCTAATCTCTGGTAACGTACTCCTGACTTAATACCTGCATGTCACTGCAATGGGCACCAGGTCAGGAGATGCTGGAAAAGTAAAAGAAGGAATAAAGAGCAATAGCTTCCAGGTCTCTCTGTGAGAATTCCAGTCACCAAGAGCTCCTACCTTGCCCAGGGGCTCACGGGGACTCACCTAAGTCAGTGTTGTGGCTCGAGAGAAGCTGACGGAATTTTTCTAGGCGAGTTTTCTCCCGGACAGTCATCGGGGGTGCCCCAGACGCATTCTGGTCTGAGATGCGGGCAACCAGGGGGATGATGGGTCGGAGAGGGAGTGACTGCTGTTTGTGGAGTGGGTTCCTCAAGCATGTATCACCTGCGATAATGAAGGAGAGACCAGGCAGCGTGTGGAACACGGACTCGGAGGAGCCCTGCGCTGGCTGTTTGGTACTGGCCCCTCGGCCAGAGCCACGTCTGTGCCGTGGTTCAGGTGAAGGCACGCTGCCTGAAGGTACCCCCTGAGGGGCGGCTGGGGACACAAAGCCAGCTGCGCTCCAGACATCTGCCCAGAGGAAAGGCCATGTTTTAATCACATCCCAGCAAGGTGGCTTACGTGGCGACAGAGACTCCGGATACCATAGCAACATTGAGAACTTCTTTGCAACTCCAGAGGGAAATCAGATGTTTTCTTTCTACCTCAACTTAGAACATTCCTTGACACCTAATATTGACTCTGGGGGCAACAGAGGCTAAGGCAGTGTTTGCCTTCCCTTTCCCCATCAGAAAACACAGGAGAAATGACACAGGAAAGCACGAGTGACAAAAACAGGTGGCTGCGGGCCTGAAACCCCAGGCCCCACGCAGCGGCCCCATGGGCTGAGAGGATCAAAAGCCATGGCGCAACTCTAACTTGTTCTCGGCCCATCCATGGGCCCTGCACACCAGGCGAGAAGCTCTGGCCCGAGGCAATCCTGTTTACGGGGGTTCAAGTTTCTCTGTGCTCTCATGTTTCCCACCAAGAGGAACCAGCTTTTGATTCTGCTGGGATGTGACTAAAATAACAGGAACACAGACTTGAACAGAACCGTACGTCTGGTTCTAGACATTTCTAACCTGGATGGTAGGCAGAAGAGATGAGTGGTGCAGGACTGACATTTCTTGAGTTCTTACTATGTATAAGACATCAGGCTGGTCACATTTACCTAGGATCGCTCATCTGATTCTTACAACATCTGGCAGGGGTTCGGCACTCCTTTACGGATGAAGAAACGACAGCTCAGAGAGGTTAACAGTGATTTGCTAGTGAGACCTGAGATGCCACCTTAGGTCCGTCTGCCTCCAAAAACACTTATTTATTTTACTACCCCAAAGAAAACTCAGTTTTAAATTCTCACGGTCCTTGCACGGCTGTTTCATATTCTTCCACTGTCTGGGCATTAAAAAGCAGCAGTCACAACAAGAATTAAATGATGAACACTCCACAACCCGCACAACTAGAGGGCTGACGGAACTGACTGCCACAGGGTATTCGGCTGGGGTGTCACGTGGGGCCTAGAAAACATGCACCACACACCACAGAGTTGAGAGTGATGTATGCAGCTCTGACATCACAGATTAACAGATGCTCACAGGAGGGGACCTCATATGGGGAATGTTCTGGATGGTCCTGGCTGCACAAGCGTAGCACCTTCATTAGGGGCTGTGGCGGGGGCCTTCCTCACACTGGGACCCTTGGAGACCCTCAGTCACAGCACACAGACCCTTCCAAGAGCCTACAGCTATGGCCGCTCTGTCAGCTAACAGCGAACGCCATGTGGGCACGGCCCTGAACGTTCAAGCTGGGGCCCGAGTCAGTGATGGAAAGCGGCTGTGGAATACTTTAAAGGCATTACGGCCTAATTTTACGACCACGTGCTTATTCTGAAACTGTAGAAGTTGCTCCCTCAGAACACAAGTCAGGACACACTCCAGGGCTCTGCTGTTCGTCCCCTTCCTTTTCACCCTTTACCAGTCAGCGGTCCTAACTTTCACTGGAATGATGACACTTCCCTCTCCAGCTCAGAATAACTAGCTTCCATAAAACCCCTTAGGGCAATATTACACACAGCCATGGACACTTAGAAGAGTACATCACAGTCCCCAAACATCGGATAAAGCCACCATCACCTTGACCGTTTGCTGAACAAAAGAAACAGGAGGGGTTTCTCCTCGCGCCCCACCCAACCTGATGGGCAGGGAGCTGTGACACAGAGCCCTCAGGCACACGTTCTCCGGCCCTTGGGAACAGGAAAAAGTCAGCCCTATACTCGTGGCTGCTCCCCAGAGCTGAGGAGGCCAACCAGCAGTGTCAGACGTCTGTGGAATTCAGCCAGGACCAGCTTCACATACATTAGACAATATTCTTAAACCTGACCGCGTCTAAAGCAATGTGAAGCAACCAAACTGCAAAAGTTTGGGAGCGCGCCACAGGGAAAGGAAGAAGAGAAGGGCAGGCAACACTGGGTGTCAGGAACTGAAGCCCCAGGGAGCCATCGGGTGAGAGGAGCAAGGACAGACTATGACCCACGAGGTCACTGAAGGACGACAGGCTTGAGCTTTCACGTTTATCACCCAATGAAAGATCTGAGTGATGTCCTAAAGAAAAACTGTTTATTTAGAATACACTCTGCTAAAAAGGCTAACGCTATGGAGGGGAGCAGGATGGACTTACTGGAATTTCTGGACAGCTGAGCGTCACTGCTGGACTTTATGACCTTGTAGCTGGCAGGAACATCGGATGTTGTTGACTGGGAACGTTCTGGTTTCACCCTCAGCTTGCTGTGGTTTTCCAGGACTTGGGCTGCGGTTGCCAGAGCAACTTTTGAGTTTAGAGTTTGGAAAGAAGGTGAGGAAAAGTCCTCTTCCTCATCATCGCCAATGTCCCAAGCATCACTGGTATTCCGGGCAAACTCATGGAAACTGGAGGCCTTCTTATTCTTCAAAGGAACAGCGTTGACTTTGGACCGTTCTTTGATGAAGCTTTAAGAAAGGAGACATCATCACCAAGGAATGATCGGACACATCTGACCACCTTTCACTGGCGTAGCATTAACAGTATGCCCAACTACCTCATACGCAGTCTTCTCCTTTTTCAAACAAAAAAACACTCGTACCCTTTCCTCATCTACATGCATCTGGACCAACACTACGCTACAGAGACAGATGTAGTGAAGACCGCAATGCTCCCAGTATCCCACGTGCTCCTCCGTATTTCCCAGCCCCCTTGCACTTAGGTGAGGCCGGATGACTAGTCCCAGCCAATGGGCTGAGGAGAGAAGTGAGGTAATTACTGCCAAGTCAAAGCAGACAAGAATGGGTGTGAGTTCTCTCTATAAGCTTTCTTCTATCCTGGTGACTGGCAGGGAACCAGAGGGTGGCACTTCCCTCACCAGGGAAACAGAGTGGCTGTGTAGAGCGTGGCCTGCCCTCCTCTCCCACTCACCTCCACTTCGGACATGTAGCATGAGCAAGGAAGAAACCTTTGTTGTATCAATCCACTGAGATTCCAGAGTTAATCTCTCATGGCGACATAACCTAAACTATTGCTTAGAGTAGAACATAAACCACTGGCAGAGCCAGAGATAATTTTAGGTAGTCCATATGCAGCATTAAACACTGAGTTCCAGAATGAACGAGCTGTTCCTTTTTCATTCTGTGAAAGCCCTTCTGCTAGTCTAGAGAAGACGGTCTCATTTGGTGCTACTCAGTCTTTAGGACTATTTTTTAACAAAGAGAGGGCAGCCTCAACATATTTGCAAGCAACATCGGCTGGCTTAGAATTTTATTAATAAGATTGTTTTGAGATGCCTTGGTGGCTCAGTTAGCGTCTGCCTTTAGCTCAGGTCATGACCCCAGGGTCCTGGGACCGAGTTCCGCATCCGGCTCCTTGCTCAGCAGAGAGCCTGCTTCTCCCTCTGATTGCCGCTCCCCCTGCTTGTGTTCTCTCTCCCTCTGACAAATAAATAAATAAAATCTAAAAAAAAAAAAAAAAAAAAGATTGTTTTGTTTTTCACTGTGTTTGCTTTTTTAAAGTTACTTTCCATTTTTGGCATATGATAACTGGCTTTCTACTTCTAATTTACAGAAGTGATAAGGTTTACTTTAAAATATAAATCTGGGGGGCACCTGGGTGGCACAGCAGTTAAGCGTCTGCCTTCGGCTCAGGGCGTGATCCCAGCATTATGGGATCGAGCCCCATATCAGGCTCCTCTGCTATGAGCCTGCTTCTTCCTCTCCCATTCCTCCTGCTTGTGTTCCCTTTCTCGCTGGCTGTCTCTGTCTCTGTTGAATAAATAAATAAAATCTTTAAAAAATAAAATAAAATAAAATATAAATCTGGGGCGCCTGGCTGGCTCAGTTGGTAGGTCACGTGACTCTTCATCTCGGGGTTGTGAGTTCGAGCCCCACATTGGGTGTAGCGATTACTTAAAAATAAAATCCTTAAAAAAATAAAATAGGGTCACCTGGGTGGCTCAGTCGGTTACACATCTGCCTTCAGCCCAGGTCATGATCCCAGGGTCCTGGGATCGAGCCCCACATCAGGCTCCCTGCTCTACAAAGAGCCTGCTTCTCCCTCTCCCTCTGCTTGCTGCTCCCCCTTCTTGAGTGCTCCCCCTCTCTCTGTCAAATAAATAAAATCTTTTAGAAAAAGAAATAAATAATAATAAAATATAAATCTAATTGAATTTTTTAAAAAGTTCATTTTTAAAAATGCATTTGGTAAATAATAGTATAGACTGTGGCAAAAAAAAACTGTAAAGTTGGTACATGACTAAAGTTTGGGAAATACCAGATTAACTCACTGATGAAAGAGAGCCTAGTTCTGAGACTCATGCAGACCATTCCTACTTTCCTGACCTTTTCCTCTTTACGTCTCCCCATTAACGTCTGTGGTCCCTTATTCTGGATCCAGGGGACTATGTGGTTGGGAACATTTCTTCTTTTTTTAAAGGGTTTATTTATTTATTTGAGAGAGAGAGAGAGAGAAAGAAAGAGCCCAAGCGCGCGCGCGCGCGCACACACACACCCAGGTGCACATTGTGGGAGGGGCAGGAGGAGAGGGAGAGCCCGACTCAGGGCTCGATCTCATGACCCTGAGATCGTGACCTAAAACCAAGAGTTGGGTGCTGGTTGGGACACTTCTAACTCAGTCTTGTCTAACATCCCTCGAACCCCAAACTCGTATAAATTTACACCTGGGGACTGGAATGCACTGGAGTAAAGACATCGTTAAATGCCTCTGTTTCCTCCAGCAACGCACAGTGACTCTAGCAGGGAAACAAGGCTCTGCCAGAAGAGCAGAAGCTTCCCCATTTCCAGGAGCTGTTTCTTCCTTCGGGGCAGAGTGGGTGGTCTAATAACCCATCTCATCTCCCTAGAGGAGTCCAATGCTTATTCTGAAAGATAGGGTTACTAACATTAATGAACACAGTCTGATAACTCACAGCTCATTTGAACGTTCCTACTATTAGCATCAGAAAAGGAGTAAGATTTTACTGAGGCATTACTGTCAAACACTGGTCTCACACAGAGTAAAGGAAGAAAAGACATCACACAAAATACAGGAGAGAAAACTAGATTACATGATATAGCAGTTCAAATGTGATGGAAACAAAATACCATTTTCCACCTGCTCAGTTAGCAAAGATCTAAAGAGTGTTCTCCTCAGTGTTGACTAAGGTGCAGTGGGACCACCATCTGATACCGGGGGTGGGGGGGGATAATACTGTACAGCCTTCTGGAAAACATCTGGCAACATATATGCCATAAGCCCTAAAATAGTTCATAATCTCTGACCCTAACAAAATAACCGGAAGGTGAAAGAGGTTCTAAGGCAGTTTATCATGATGTTACTTATTTTGGTTAAAAATTGAAAACAACATAAACATCTAGAAATTGGAAATGATTAAATAAATTATAGTTCAGCCACCAGGCAAAATGTTACAATGCCACTGAAAAGCACATCTTACAGGTTATTTAATAACACTAGAAAATGATCTCAATAAAGTGAAAATTAGAATCAAAAAATATATTTTTATAATCTCTGTATTAAAAAAAAAAGTGGGCACCTGGATGGCTCAGTTGGTTAAGCATCTGCCTTCGGCTCAGGTCATGATCCCGGGGTCCTGGGATCGAGTCCCGTGTCAGACTCCCTGCTCAGCGGGGAGTCTGCTTCTCCCTCTGACATGCCTCCCCATGCTCTCTCTCTCTCATTCTCTCTCTCAAATAAATAAATAAAAATTTTTAAAAAGTATATGCATAGAAAAGGCCAGAAAGAAAATACATCAAAAATGTTAACAGTGCTTATCACCAGGCTGTGGAGTTATAAGTGATATTTGACTTCATTTTTATAGGTCTCTGAATTATTCATGTTTTCTACAGTGAGCGTATTATTTTTATTAACCAGTGGATAAGGTTGTTGGCTTTCAGCAATCCCCAAAGTGAGAGTACTTATAAACTTACCGAATGAACAATCAGAAATAAGCAAGAGCTCAAATCAAAGAAAATAAAACTGGGGCAACACGTTGTGAATATCTGCTGTCAAATATCCGTCTGTGAGCCAGAAGAGGCAGATAACTCTTCCGCAGATCTGGTGAGGCTGCATATTCTGGGCTCGTCACCATGCCCACTTCTCCTACGTCGAGGGGGACGTAGGACCCACTGCCTGCAGTACACACCTCAGAGGGTCCACTGTCAAGAACAAACAGGCAGGGGTGCCTGGGTGGCTCAGTCGGTGAAGCATCTGCCTTTGGCTCAGGTCATGATCCCAGGGTTCTGGGATCAAGCCCTGCCTCAGGTGGGCTCCCTCCTCAGTGGGGAACCTGCGTCTTCTCTCCCTCTGCCTTCCGCTTCCCCTGCTTATGCTCTCTTGTCAAACAAATAAATAAAATCTTTAAAAAAAAAAAAAGAACAAATAGGCAGGTGTGTAAGATCCGTCATCAGTAAAATACTGCATAGGAGTCCATGGCTATTGTTGTTCTCCTCTTTGGAGGCAACATTCACCTCAAGACTGCATGTGACGAGCCCAGCAGAGTGATGCGGAGTGCTCTGGACACCAAACAGTAGGTTCACTACGGTTTTTTTCTGTTGATGTTTCCTAAATACTGTCTCTCTCTTTTCTTTTCTTCTTTTTTTAAGATTTTATTTTATTTATTTGACAGAGAGAGACACAGCCAGAGAGAGAGGGAACATAAGCAGGGGGAGTGGGAGAGGAAGAAGCAGGCTCCCAGCGGAGCAGGTAGCCCGATGCAGGGCTCGATCCCAGGACTCCGGGATAACGTCCTGAGCTGAGGGCAGATGCTTAACGACTGAGCCACCCAGGCACCCCGTCTCTCTCTTTTCTTATTTTATATTTTTATTTGTTTATTTATGATTATTATTTTGAGAGAGAGAGAGCATGCACATGTGCCTGTGGGGGGTGTTGGGAGAGGGGCAGAGAGAATCTCAAGCAGACTCCGCATTGAGTGTGGGGCCCACCTGNTGCATTGAGTGCGGAGCCCACCTGGAGCTCGATCTCACAACCCTGAGGATCATGACCTGAGCCAGAATCAAGAGTCCGAGGCCTAACCAGCTGGGCCACCCAGGTGCCCCCCCCCCTTTTAAGTAGGCTCCATGCCCAACGTGGGGCTTGAACTCAGGACCCCGAGATCAAGGGTTGCATGCTCTACTGACTGAGCCAGCTGGGAGCCCATCCTAAATACTCTCTTGATATTTTGAGGATTTTTAAAATAAGCCATCAAATCAAGAAGCTGAATTTTAACTCTGGTGGAAGAATTGGCTGGATGCTGAATTAGCACTGGCAGAAGCACATTCACACCCTGGACCAGATTAAAACACGACACCGGGAGACAAGCCGACGCGGAGCTTTCTGCACAAATGCAAGAGGTACGTCATCCGAGTGGTGGGTACGTGAGGGTCTGTTATATTTTTCTTTACACCTTTTTATGCGTTTCAAGTATTTCATTTATGTTTTTTGGAGCAGATGAAGATTCAGTGTAAGTCAACTATTAAGATTAAGAACTGGAATTCCCTCAGATGAAGACTTTTGCAAATAGAAATTGGAAGAACATATTCCAACACACTAAAGAGCAAAGAAAGGAGGAAAGGCTGTCATTCCCTGCGACGGAAAAACGGGAGATTCAAAGCAGACCATTTTGAGGCTGCTGGAAAGCATTTTAGGGATACCTATTCCACAAACCCGAAGTTCAACCAACCAGTTAAAAAAGTCAGCTCTGTGCTCATCAAAGAGGCCTTCAAGGAGGAGGGGGTTCATACCCCCTAAAAAGGGGTAGGAGTCTGAGGACAGAAGGTTGGTAAGAACCACTCACAAAACCAAAGAGGCATATCAGAGTGAAAAGGCAACTGGGTTGCCACCGAGAGAAAGCAGAAAAATCTACAGACCAGCAACAATGGGGGGAAGATTTAAACCTGAAGCATTTCCATGTTTATTGATTCTATTCTCTCCAGAGAAGAGAATATAAATTTACATGTACCTAAAAGTTAATATGTATTGGCTATTTACTAGGTGCCAGGTTCTGTGCTGCTATATACACCCATTTTCTGATTAATGCTCATTCATAAGGCTATGAGGTACCATGATTATTATTATTATTTCCATTCGCAGATTCAGAAACTGAGGCTTACTGAGGTTATGAGCAGGCAGCAAAGTCTGGGCTCAAATCTAGGTCTACGTGACCTGAGAGCCTGCATACACTCTTTTTAACTAAACTACCTAGAAAAAGAGGTCTAGTAAGATCCGTGGCCCGGGGGGAGCAGTTGCCCAGTGAACTAAGCACATAACACCACAGCTTTAATTTCCCAAGTGTGCACAGCTGAGAGCCCCAGCGTTCTCGCCTTGTAGCAATCACTTCCTATCTACACGGAACAGGCTGTGTATGTTGGCGGCCAGAACAGGAAGAAGCCACATCTAGGAATATGGTCCTTGGAGAAGGTCTCTCTCTTCCCTTTTGACATCAGGAGTCACAGTCAAAAAACTAATCCAGGTAATGCTAGCTGGGGGCACCTCTGGTTTATAAGCTGCCTCATCTTAACAGGGCCCCAACTAATTTATAGCCAACCCAAGGCACCCTAATACAGTGTGGCTCGAAGTTTAGCCAAGATTGTTTAAACAGATCTGTACCAACCTTACAACCCAGCTGGCCTCTCACAGACACCTTCATCACACCTCCTTACAACTGAATGCCAATTTATAGTTTAAAAAGCACTTCTGAGGGCGGCTGGCTGGTTCAGTCAGTGGAGTGTGCGACTCTTGATCTCGGGAACATTAAAAGCTTAAGCCCCACGTTGGGTGTAGACATTACATATAGATAAAATCTAAAAAAAATTAAAAATTGAAGGCACTTTCGCAAAGACCTCATTTAATCCTCACAACAACTGTGACATGACTCTTATTATTTCTATTTTATGGATGAGGAAACTGAAGCTCAGAGAGGTCAAGTAATTTGCCCAAGATCACGGAGCTAGAAAGTGGTGAAGAAAAAGAGACTCACAAGAGGCAAAATAAATAAATATATAAAATAAAATAAAATAAAAATAAAAAATAAAAAATGTTACTTTTGGAAGTTGCCGTGAAATAAAAAAAGAGAGAGAGAGAGACTCAAGAAGTGCACATGACCCTAAAACTCACAAAAACGTAATAAACGGCGTATCTGAGAGGAACTGAGTTGTTTGGTGAATGGTAACTTGTTAAACGGGAACACAAACCCCAAATGATATTTTGAACAAGAGTGGCTGTGGGTTCTACTGGTTAGGAAACTAATGTGAAGGATATTACACTGTTTTACTGATAGGGCTGCTTGCTTAATAGAAACAGGACACAAATTTATTTAGAAAAACAATGTCTGGGGTGCCTGGGTGGCTCAGTCGTTAAGCATCAGCCTTCGGCTCAGGGCGTGATCCCAGGGTCCTGGGATCAAGCCCCACATTGGGCTCCATGCTCTGCTGGGAGCCTGCTTCTTCCTCTCCCACTCCCCCTGTTTGTGTTCCCTCTCTCGCTGGCTGCCTCTCTGTCAAATAAATAAATAAAATCTTAAAAAAAAAAAAACAAAGAAAAAGAAAAACAACGTCTGACACCGCTAAGAGGCGTGAAGCAAGTGGGGGTATTCAGTAACGTTGAAATAAACCCAGTCATTGCAATAACTAGCTTTGTAACTCAGAACTAGTACCTATCATATTCTATCGATTCAGAAAACAATAAATTGAGAAGCTTGTCATACCATCGAGTGGCCAATGGGGCCACTCAGCAGTAAGACTACTTTCATCTGAGCTGTAAAAATTATTGCAGGCAATATTACCACTAATGGTAATAATCTGGCAAATTGAAGTCACTATGTACAGACAGGGAATGGTGCACTCTGCTCGTGCAGTTTAGATGATTGCAGACCCAGCGTGAAGGCTTTCACTGTGATGGGGGTTAGCCGCACAGTAATTAATGGCAGTCTGAAGTGGAACGATAATCATGTAGCAGAGAAAGTAATAAAAATGTCCCAACAAAGGTACTAAAATAAGGGCGATACATGTTTTATAGTAACAATCTGGAATTGTAAAAGGGTCCCTGCAGACCTCGATGCTGTCCCATGTTGCAGAGTACTAATAACAGACCTCCATGTGCATGAAAAGGAGAAGCAATTTATTCAGTGACAATTATATTCCTCCAAAATCACAGAGCTAAGTGATTACTTCTATTGAAAGTATGATTGCAACTCTGCTGAATGATCAGTGAGAACGTTCGTGGGTTTTATATAACTAATAGGTGGGAAAACAAAAGTGGATAAAATGTGTCTTGGTGGTCTGGGATATGGCAATATTCCTCAAGCCCCATCCTCAATACAGAATCAGGGCAAACTCACTCAGTGGCGGATGCAGACAAGGTGTGGTGACTCTGACACGAACATGAAACAGGACAGTACACTCTGCTGCCTTATGTATGGGTGGACGGACTGATTCCTAGGTCAGCTATGTATTTATCAAAGGCCATTATAAAATATGCTGGAATGGATCTGCTACCAATCAGCAAACCCTGGCTGTGAACAGAACTGGCCACAAGGAACATAATACTCAACTACGATGCTGAAATTGTCAAGACCATGATGTCAAGGCACTTGGGCAGGTGTCTCTGCAGGTCGTTTGGCCATTCCCTCAGGCTACAAGGCAGCTGTTAAAGCTTCCAGCATCTCATTTTCCCACTACCACATTCGAAAGCAGGAAACGTCAGTGGAAACAAAAAGAGGTCCTCTTCACAAAATGATCTCTCTGTCGAACAAGAAAATTTTTCCAAGTACCTTCCTTCAGGAGACTTTCTTTTACATCTCACTGGCCAGAACCAATGAGATAAGCCCGCAGTAGGCCAGTCACTGGGATTACCAAGAAATTCTTGTAAAAGGCTTAAACTAATACAGATACCTGCTCTAAGGACGTTTCACCTGTTCAATAGCTGCATAAAAGTATGGTTCTTGAGCGAGAAGCAGCAGGGGCAGGGAAGACTGTTGACGAGAGCCTGCTACTCCGGCCAACAGACCACAGAGTCTGTCACTGGTAAAACCAAGGAACAGAATCCATTCTACTTAATGGGAATTTCACAGAAAACATGCTCCCCCCACCTAAGGAGATCAAGGTATGAACTAAGAAGCCCACCGTCTAAGTAAATGCAATGATTTCATTCCTTCATTCCATAAATGCTTACTCAGTCCCTACGAGGAGCCACACGCTGTTCTAGGTACTAAGGGGCACAGTGGTGACAGGCACAAAGTCCCTGCCCTCAAAGAGCTTAGGCTCTAGTGGTTTCTGATATAAAAACCGTGTATTACGGAAAAGAACAGCAGTAATTCTTCCACAGTAATTCAGAAGACCATACCTTCCACATACTGGCCAAACTGCAAAAAGAATGAATTGGGAGGATGCCTCAGTGGCTCAGTGGGTTAAGTGTCTGCTTTCAGCTCAGGTCACGATTCCAGGGTCCAGGGATCGAGCCCCGCGTTGGGGTCCCTGCTCCGCCTCTCCCTCTGCCCCTCCCCACCACCATGCATGTTCTCTCCTTCTCTCTCAAATAAATAAAATCTTAAAAAAAAAAAAGGAATGAGTTGATAGAATTACAGAAAGTGCACCACATATTCAGCTAAGTTACTTTTTAAATATTAAAATACCAATAATGTACATCTGACAGAGCATTTTTGTAGCTATTCAAAATATTTTAATATACATTGTCTTTACTCCCTCCTTGACTGTGAAGGGAGAAAGGGTAGATTTTATTACACAGGCCCCAGAAGGATGAGAACATAGGTCTCCTGTACCTCTCAAATCATCTGGCTTTCACTACAAACCACAGCTTTCCTGGAAATAAGTCTCTAAGATTAGCATACCCAGAGATAGAGCCCAAAGTTCTTAGAAAATCTGAGAAGACGACCCATCTCCTCATTTAAATTCACTGTGGCTGAATGATGGCCCATGAGAGAAAGGAGTGATAAAGTGATAATTGGGGGTATGAATACACACCCACACATCTTGGATTTAACCAGGGTTTCTATTGTGTTTGAAAATAATTTATTAGAATTTTACTAGAGAAATAACCTCAGGGAACTTTTAACTCTACCGTATGGCTGGTTTTCTTTGTGGTGTCAGAGAAAACAAGAACCTGAAGAATGCCAGCCCTACAGTTATATTCTGTGTGCCCTCGTTCTCATAACGTAAGTTTGGAAAAGATGGCAGACCTATATATATTCAGAAGCGACGAACCCCAGAAACCAGAGGAAGGTCATCGATCGTCCAATTTGGGGACCATATTTAATCAATAAAGATCCTTCCACCGCAACAGAGTCCAGCACCAAACCCTGCATACACCAGCTTCCAATGTAGGAAAACAAAATCTCTGATACGAGTTACCTTCCCACTTAGTAACAGACTGTTTAGAGGTAAGAAGATTTAACAGACTGTTAAGAGGTAAGAAGAATGCTTATCTTCTGATCCAAAATAGAGTAGGGAAGAAGCTAGAAAAGATCAAAGTAGAAACTGTCATTTCAACAAAGTTGGGGAAGGTTCAGGAGCTTTAAAAGAAATACATGCCTGAGTGGAACAATATCTTGACTTACTTTTTGGTGAGCCGAGGGTCCAGAGGAGGGTGCTGTGCTCCATACACAGGCTGGATGCTGAAAGCAAGAAAAAAGCAGCAAGCTGTGAGGAAGCTAAACATGTTGGGTAAGTACCACCTGCATCACAAAATCGGTAAGTACCATCTGCATCACAAAATCGAAGGGACTTTGAGAAACAGATTACCTCCAAGAGCAACTATATCCACGCCAAAGGATAGCAACCTGCTCTTTTAAAAAAAGAAAAAAAAGTCTCTGGGTGCACTTGGCTGGCTCAGTCAGTAAAGTGTGTAACTCTTGATCTCAGGGTCGTGAATTCGAGCCCCACAATGAATCAGTAGTCTCTGGAGAATGTTCATCTTCCACTGGGGCCTCAGCGCCTTACATGACTGACCACTGGAAGTCCTATCGGTAAAGAAGGCAGCATGGAAAGGTAACAGGCTTTTGAGCTAGAGAGAGCGTAGTTTGAACGCCAGTTCTGGCATCCGCCACCTCTGTAAACTGGCATTAAATTACACGACCACTTTGACCCTGTCTTCTCATCTGTAAAATGGGCGCATCACCTACCCTAAAGGACCACTGGGACTAAAAGACAGTGAAGCAACACTAGATATCAAGGGAAGGGTGACCCAAGTGACTCTGACTCATGGCTGGTGGGGGTATTAAGGGATACAACTCACTTTCAAAAACAGTTTGGCCATATCCAGGAAGAATGAAATATGCATACCTTACAGCCCAGTATTTTCATTCTCAAATCTATATCTTTCTTTTTTTTTGGTGGGCAGCAAAACAAGGTTTACTGAACAATGGTAAAGTGATAGTAAAGCTCCCGAAGAGGGAGGGGACCCGAGAGGGCTGCTCTCAAAATATATCTTAGAAATACATATTTACGTGCGTCAAGAGACATATAAAACTATTTATAGCATTATAGTTCCTTTTAGCACAAAACTAGAAATAACCCAAGTGTCCAACAGAAAAAAAAACTGTAATATGTTCCTATCATAGAATATTATACAGCAATGTAAACATACAAAGTAAGGCTGCAAGTAACAATGTGCATGAATCTTCCAAACATCATGTTGAGCAAAGCAAGCAAGTAATACAAGAGTAAATACTGTATGAAATACTTCAAAAACCGGCAGAAAGGACGCATATCATCTAGGGATGCTACCACAGCAGTAACATCCTAAAGCAAGGATGTGGTTATTCTGGAGGGAAGGAGAGACGTGTGATTGAGAACAGACACAAGGGGGCTTCTGAGGTCCTCACTTCTAGGGTGTTCCCTTTGTGATTATTCATCAAGTTATCATATCACACAGTTGTTTCATGTAATAGGTCACAATAAAAAAAAAAAAAAAGAGTGACCAGAGGATAACTACATATCCAGCCAAACTGTCGTTCAAATCCAAAGATGACAGAAAAACATGCTGCAACATGTAAGAACCAGGAAATACGGTTTCCTTGACTCCTTCCTGAAGAAACTACTAGAAGAAAAACTTCAATGAACAATGAGCTAAATGGAGAAACTACAGCAAAAGGACTGGTGCAGAGCATTTAATAGATTTAGTCTGAAGGCTCTTTTTTTTTTNTCTCAAATCATCTGGCTTTCACTACAAACCACAGCTTTCCTGGAAATAAGTCTCTAAGATTAGCATACCCAGAGATAGAGCCCAAAGTTCTTAGAAAATCTGAGAAGACGACCCATCTCCTCATTTAAATTCACTGTGGCTGAATGATGGCCCATGAGAGAAAGGAGTGATAAAGTGATAATTGGGGGTATGAATACACACCCACACATCTTGGATTTAACCAGGGTTTCTATTGTGTTTGAAAATAATTTATTAGAATTTTACTAGAGAAATAACCTCAGGGAACTTTTAACTCTACCGTATGGCTGGTTTTCTTTGTGGTGTCAGAGAAAACAAGAACCTGAAGAATGCCAGCCCTACAGTTATATTCTGTGTGCCCTCGTTCTCATAACGTAAGTTTGGAAAAGATGGCAGACCTATATATATTCAGAAGCGACGAACCCCAGAAACCAGAGGAAGGTCATCGATCGTCCAATTTGGGGACCATATTTAATCAATAAAGATCCTTCCACCGCAACAGAGTCCAGCACCAAACCCTGCATACACCAGCTTCCAATGTAGGAAAACAAAATCTCTGATACGAGTTACCTTCCCACTTAGTAACAGACTGTTTAGAGGTAAGAAGATTTAACAGACTGTTAAGAGGTAAGAAGAATGCTTATCTTCTGATCCAAAATAGAGTAGGGAAGAAGCTAGAAAAGATCAAAGTAGAAACTGTCATTTCAACAAAGTTGGGGAAGGTTCAGGAGCTTTAAAAGAAATACATGCCTGAGTGGAACAATATCTTGACTTACTTTTTGGTGAGCCGAGGGTCCAGAGGAGGGTGCTGTGCTCCATACACAGGCTGGATGCTGAAAGCAAGAAAAAAGCAGCAAGCTGTCAGGAAGCTAAACATGTTGGGTAAGTACCACCTGCATCACAAAATCGGTAAGTACCATCTGCATCACAAAATCGAAGGGACTTTGAGAAACAGATTACCTCCAAGAGCAACTATATCCACGCCAAAGGATAGCAACCTGCTCTTTTAAAAAAAGAAAAAAAAGTCTCTGGGTGCACTTGGCTGGCTCAGTCAGTAAAGTGTGTAACTCTTGATCTCAGGGTCGTGAATTCGAGCCCCACACTGGGTGCACAGATTGCTTAAACAAATAAACATAAAAAAATAATAAATCAGGGGCGCCTGGGTGGCACAGCAGTTAAGCGTCTGCCTTCGGCTCAGGGCGTGATCCCGGCGTTATGGGATCGAGCCCCACATCAGGCTCTTCTGCTATGAGCCTGCTTCTTCCTCTCCCACTCCTCCTGCTTGTGTTCCCTCTCTCGCTGGCTGTCTCTATCTCTGTCAAATAAATAAATAAAATCTTTAAAATAATAATAATAATAATAATAATAAATCAATGAATCAGTAGTCTCTGGAGAATGTTCATCTTCCACTGTAGCGCCTTACATGACTGACCACTGGAAGTCCTATCGGTAAAGAAGGCAGCATGGAAAGGTAACAGGCTTTTGNCAATGAATCAGTAGTCTCTGGAGAATGTTCATCTTCCACTGGGGCCTCAGCGCCTTACATGACTGACCACTGGAAGTCCTATCGGTAAAGAAGGCAGCATGGAAAGGTAACAGGCTTTTGAGCTAGAGAGAGCGTAGTTTGAACGCCAGTTCTGGCATCCGCCACCTCTGTAAACTGGCATTAAATTACACGACCACTTTGACCCTGTCTTCTCATCTGTAAAATGGGCGCATCACCTACCCTAAAGGACCACTGGGACTAAAAGACAGTGAAGCAACACTAGATATCAAGGGAAGGGTGACCCAAGTGACTCTGACTCATGGCTGGTGGGGGTATTAAGGGATACAACTCACTTTCAAAAACAGTTTGGCCATATCCAGGAAGAATGAAATATGCATACCTTACAGCCCAGTATTTTCATTCTCAAATCTATATCTTTCTTTTTTTTTGGTGGGCAGCAAAACAAGGTTTACTGAACAATGGTAAAGTGATAGTAAAGCTCCCGAAGAGGGAGGGGACCCGAGAGGGCTGCTCTCAAAATATATCTTAGAAATACATATTTACGTGCGTCAAGAGACATATAAAACTATTTATAGCATTATAGTTCCTTTTAGCACAAAACTAGAAATAACCCAAGTGTCCAACAGAAAAAAAAACTGTAATATGTTCCTATCATAGAATATTATACAGCAATGTAAACATACAAAGTAAGGCTGCAAGTAACAATGTGCATGAATCTTCCAAACATCATGTTGAGCAAAGCAAGCAAGTAATACAAGAGTAAATACTGTATGAAATACTTCAAAAACCGGCAGAAAGGACGCATATCATCTAGGGATGCTACCACAGCAGTAACATCCTAAAGCAAGGATGTGGTTATTCTGGAGGGAAGGAGAGACGTGTGATTGAGAACAGACACAAGGGGGCTTCTGAGGTCCTCACTTCTAGGGTGTTCCCTTTGTGATTATTCATCAAGTTATCATATCACACAGTTGTTTCATGTAATAGGTCACAATTTAAAAAAAAAAAAAAAAGAGTGACCAGAGGATAACTACATATCCAGCCAAACTGTCGTTCAAATCCAAAGATGACAGAAAAACATGCTGCAACATGTAAGAACCAGGAAATACGGTTTCCTTGACTCCTTCCTGAAGAAACTACTAGAAGAAAAACTTCAATGAACAATGAGCTAAATGGAGAAACTACAGCAAAAGGACTGGTGCAGAGCATTTAATAGATTTAGTCTGAAGGCTCTTTTTTTTTTCTTTTTAAAGATTTTATTTATTTATTCGACAGAGATAGAAACAGCCAGCGAGAGAGGGAACACAAGCAGGGGGNCAGATTTAGTCTGAAGGCTCTTTTTTTTTTTCTTTTTAAAGATTTTATTTATTTATTCGACAGAGATAGAGACAGCCAGCGAGAGAGGGAACACAAGCAGGGGGAGTGGGAGAGGAAGAAGCAGGCTCATAGCAGAGGAGCCTGATGTGGGGCTCGATCCCATAATGTCAGGATCACGCCCTGAGCCGAAGGCAGACGCTTAACCGCTGTGCCACCCAGGTGCCCCTAGTCTGAAGGCTAACTCTTAAATTTAAGGCTTTATGGTTAGAGAAGAGAATGTAAAAACAATGTTATTGGCAAAGGTTAAAATGGGACAGAGGACAGAGCGAATAAGTATGTTGATTTCCTCATCTTTCGCTGACAAAGCTCAAAGGACACTTAGAGCTGGTAGCTCAAGGGAGGTGGGTGGGGGGAGGGGTAACTGGGTGATGGGCATGAAGGAGGGCACTTAAGCAATGAGCACTGGGTGTTATATGCAACCGATGAATCACTGAATTCCACCTCTGAAATGAATAATACACTACATGTTAATTAAATTGAATTCAAATAAAAAAATTTTTAAGCTGATCGCTCAAGTAATAGAGGCATAAGCATGGCTTAAGATGTAAGATAAAACTAAGAAAAATAATAATCAACTAAAAGCAGGTGAGGAAAGGGCAGGAAATATAACTACTAATTTCATCATTGATCACAGTAGGCAGTCAAAAGATGTCTCAAGAAATATGGTATAAAATTATACTTACAAATGCAATTGCTAGAATAAAAACACAAACTTCCCCAGT
This sequence comes from Ailuropoda melanoleuca, assembly GCF_002007445.2. Classification (NCBI taxonomy): domain Eukaryota; kingdom Metazoa; phylum Chordata; class Mammalia; order Carnivora; family Ursidae; genus Ailuropoda; species Ailuropoda melanoleuca. The sequence continues at coordinate 31,982,073 of NC_048222.1, read as the reverse complement.
TATCAGAATATACACATGTACACCCACCTCCCAAAGCAAGTACAGTCCTTACGGTGAAAGATTTTTCTTTTAAAGAAAATATTAAAAACAGAACTACAATCAAATGTATCAATCATTCCAGTAAATCTAAAAGGGCTGAACTTGCCTATTAAAAGAAAAAGGATTGTTACTAAGAGGGGATTGGTTGATTACGGTGCATCTGTTAAGAAGAATGAGGCCATTCTATACCCGCTGACATGAAACAAGCTCTAAAACACTAACTAATAAAAGACGCAGAACTGTATGCACAACATGTCACCCTTTCTGTGGAAAACTTTTAAACTAAAACTTATCCATATACTTATACACGCTTAGAGTATCTCTGAGAGAATACACAAGACACCAGTAGCAAGGGTTTGGAAGAGGAACTGGAGGACTGGAGGACCTGGCAGCAGAGAGACTGAGTTTTTACTGCAAACTTTTTTGTGCCTTTCTGAATTAGTATCACATACAGGTGCCACCTTTTTAAGAAATAAACTAAGCAACCCTTAAGAGGGTTGGGAGGTGTAAATGAGACAACGTGTAAAAAGCCCTTTAGCACAATTCCTGGCAGGTAGTAATGCTAGCTGGTAACGAGGAAGATTTACAAACATCAGGATGCTACCTGGCACGCACTCAGTGCCCAAGAAATGTTGGCTTTCTTCTTCCCTCCCATTCCGTAATTTATTCCTTACCCAACACTTAGAAAGTAGAACAAGGTTACCAAGTACTTTGTTTGACATAACAGACGTGATCCTAATGTTGCCTTTAAATAAAAATGCAGCCAATTCAATCACTTTCACATTGATTTCTCCTGAGATTTCAGAGAGAATGGTCTTATGTACAATCTTTATGGATATAACGCTGACCTTTTTAGCAATTAAGGATCTCTAACTCCCCAAACTTTTCTAAAAGGTTATTCACTGATTTGTAAACAAATCATTACATATACTACTACAGAGATACAAATAATACAACTTTAACCTGTTTAAAGAGTTTACAGGGTTTAGTAGCAGAGGAGGAGGAGAAAGAAAATAAGAGGGATCAAAGAATAATGGGAGAGTCTGACTTATGGAGAGAAGGCTGAAACAAAACAAAAATGAAAACACAAACAAAAAACCCAAAAGGCATAGATCAATGGAACAGAATAGAAAACCCAGAAATAAACCCACAACAATTCTATGGTCAACCTTCGACAAAGCAGGAAGAATATCCAATGGGAAAAGGGCAGTCTCCTCAACAGATCACGTTGGGGAAACCGGACGGCAACGTGCAAAAGCAAGAAACTAGACCACTTTCTTACACCATACACAAAAATAAATTCCAAATGGATTAAAGATCAAAATGTGAGACCTGAAACCATAAAAATCCTAGAACAGAACACAGAACTCTGACATCGGCCGTAGCAACTTCTTTCTAGATATGTCTCCTGAGACATGGGAAACAAAAGCAAAAATACGCTATTGGGACTTCATCTGAATAAAAATCTTCTCCACAGTGAAGGAAACAACAAAACTAAAGGCAACTTACGGGATGGGAGAAGATATTTGCGAGTGACATATCTGATAAAGGGTTAGTATCTAAAATATATAAAGAACTTCTAAAACTTAACACCCAAAAACCAAATAATGCAATTTAAAAATGGTCAGAGGACATGCACAGACATTTCTCCAAAGAAGACATCCCGACGGCCAACAGACAAGACAGAAGCTCAACATCACTGACCATCAGGGGACGCAAATCAACACTACACTGAGACACCACCTCACACCGGTCCGAATGGCTAAAACCAATAATACAAGAGGCGCCTGGGTGGCTCAGTCAGTCGAGGGTCTGACTCTTGGTTTCGGCTCAGGTTGTGATCTCAGGGTCCTGGGATTGAGCCCCATATCAGGCTCCATGCTCAGTGTGGAGTCCGCTTGAGATTCTCTCTCCCTCGCCCTCTGCTCCCCCACTCAAATAAATAAATCTTTAAAAAAAAATAAAAAGAATAAAATTAAAGAAAATCAGCAACACAAGAAACAACAGATGTTGACCAAGATGTGGAGAAAAAGGAACACTGGTGCACTGTTGATGGCGCAACCGGTGCAATCACGGGAAACAGTTTGGAGGTTCCTCGAACAGGAGATTACTAAAAACAATAAATAAAAACCTTTGTAAAAAAGTTAAAATAGAACCACCCTATGATCCAGCAATTGCGCCACTGGGCATTTCCCCGAAGAATACAAAAACACTAATTCAAAGGGACACATGCGCCGCTATGTTTACTGCAGCGTTATTACAATAGCCAAGATACGGAAGCAAGCCAAGTACCGTCAGTTCATGAATAAAGATGTGGTACGTATATACACCATGGAGCATTAGCCATTTGCAACCACACGGATGGAGCTAGAGGGTATCATGCTAAGCATAATAAGTCAGTCCGAGAGAGACAAATACCATATGATTTCACTCATACGTGGAATTTAAGAAACAAATGAGCAAAGGGGGAAAGAAAGACAAACCAAAAAACAGATTCTTAATTGTAGAGAACTGATGCTGATCAGAGGGGAGGGCAAGGGGGGAGTTAAACAGGTGATGGGGATTAAGGAGTGCATTGACGTGATGAGCACCAGGTGATGTGTGGAATTGTTCAATCACTATATTGTGCACCTGAAAATAATATAACACTGTGTTAACTAACTGGAATTAAAAACTTTTTAAAAAGGGCCACTGATTGGGGCGCCTGAGTGGCACAGCGGTTAAGCATCTGCCTTCGGCTCAGGGCGTGATCCCGGCGTTATGGGACCAAGCCCCACATCAGGCTCCTCCGCTATGAGCCTGCTTCTTCCTCTCCCACTCCCCCTGCTTGTGTTCCCTCTCTCGCTGGCTGTCTCTATCTCTGTCGAATAAATAAATAAAATCTTTAAAAAAAAAAAAAGGGCCACTGATTTGTAAGTCAATGTTTGCAAATACTCCAAGATGACTATACTTGAGCTCTCCAAGTCCACAAGCCTCTTTATAGCAAAATAAAAAGATCAGAGGATAAACTGCAGGAAGATTCAATGGGCTGGTTGGGTGAATGGGCAGAAAAAATGGAGAGGGTCCTTAGAGTCTCTCTTTTTAAAAAGAGTATTACCACCTGCCAGTAATCCAGGCAGAAAAAAAGCAATCCTAATTGTGCAGACTTAAATGCCAAAGGGCATTAATTACTATCCAGGAAGGGGATCTTAAAATCATGGTAGACTGTTTTTTTAAGTCCGTCAACCCCAACGTGCTGGCACAGCCAGAAAGGCCAAGATAAGTGATGGACTTCCTCAGCAAAGGTATCAGAGCCCAAGCTGAATTTGTTAACATACTCTTGAACTAAACCATGTTGTATCTCTATCTGTAACACTTTAATTAATCAGCTTATTAAATCTCAAAAAGGAGAGGCAAGACATTAGAAGAGAAACCAAGATGATCAAAGAGACGAAATGCAGACAGACTGAAAGCCTGGTGATGAAAGTGCTTGATTTCCTGGCATTTGTAATTCACCTGTCAGCCTGAACCATCCTTACTCCTCCCAAACCACACTTAACTCCAGAGCACGCTGGTCTCCACTCTGCCTTCCAAACATATCTCAGCTACCACATCAGGCTCTTCTCCCACTTCAGTATGGTATCCAATCTGAAACATCCCCTTCAAGATCTACACTCCCCCAACCATGAGATCTTCCCTGACGCTAGCCCCCAGCATCCACTAACCCATGCCTTCTCTGATTCCCTAAAATACACGAATCGGGGCTTATATTGCTTTTAACAAGTAAATAATTTTTTAAAATAAACTCAATTTAGATCATAATATAAGGCACATCCAGGTCTGATACATACATAAGAAGTAAGACATTTTGGAGTTCAAATGCTGCACACCCCTCCCTCCTGCCCTCAAAAACCACTTTATTGCATCTGCCATTTTCACACTCATCTTTGTTTTTACATTATTTTCCATGTTTGTATCCCTAAACAATATATAGTATTGTTTTCCGTGTTTTTAAAAATTTATATAGGGGCGCCTGGGTGGCTCAGTTGGTTAAACGTCTGCCTTCCACTCAGGTCATGTTCCCCGGGGTCCTGGAATCAAGCCCTGGGTTGGGCTCCTTGCTTAGCGGGAAGTCTGCTTCTCACTCTCCCTGCCCCCCACCCCCCACTCATGTGCTCTCTCGCTATCTCTTATCTCTCTCTCTCAAATAAGTAAATTCTCTTTTAAAAAAACTTTATATAAATGGCACCACACTATACCTATGACTTATACTGACTAGTAATCAAAAATGCTCCTTTTTTTTTTTTTTAAAGCAGGCTCCACGCCCAGCATAGAGCCCAACTCGGGGCTTGATCTCACACTGAGCCAAAATCAAGAGTTGGGTGCTTAATTGAGCACCCAGGCGCCCCTGGAGCAAATGTGTTTTAAATTTTGTGTCTGAGAGACCAGTTAGCCAGCCATGAAATTAAGTAATATTTAAAGTAGCATGTAGGGACACCTGGGTGGCTCAGTCAGTTAAGTGTCTGACTCTTGATCTCAGCTCAGGTCTTGATCTCGGGGTGGTGAGTTCAAACCCTGCATTGGGCTCCATGCTGCTTAAGAGCCTGCTTAAGATTCTCTCCCTCTCCCTCTGCCCTTCCCCGCCCCTCTCTAAACAAAACAAAACATTTGCTCCACACAAGTATAGAAAGCACTTTATTCACATTTTCAAACGAGAAGAAAAATACAGAGAAAAATTAAACATCCAGGAACCCATCACTCTGATTTAACAAATGTTAATACGTGTCACATTCCTTTAAGGAAATAAAGCATTAGGGAGACTACTGAAGTCCCAATTGAATTCCCCAGTCCTGTTTCTCTTTCTCCCCAAGAGATAACCACTATCCTGAAGTGGGTATGAAATCCTTCCCATCTGTTTTTATACTTTTACACACATTCACGTACACATAAACACCAGACAATATTGTTTTGTTTTAAAACTGTTCACAAAAGATTGCACACTACTTATCTTTCCACATCTTGCTTTTCTCACTCAACAGTGTGTTTTCACCCAGCTGCACTTCCCAGTCTTTTTCTGATGACAAAGTAACATATGTGTAGTGGAGAAACCAGAGTCAATGATACCCAGCATCCTCACCGGGGGAGGCCACGGTGCCAAGCAGATTTTCAGCTTCCAGAGAGCAGTGGTGACACCGTGTCTTTTTCCGCAGTCCCTCCCCACCTGGCAGAGTGCAACACACCCCAGCAGGCACTGATTAACAATAGCTAGTGAGTGAAGACGGAACTCTACAAACCCCAGGCCTCTGCTTAAGCAGGCTAGTGGCTCGCTAGACCTCAACACTAGAGGCAAAGCCCGCATCTTGGAGAAATCACACGGCGCATGCAGAGAAGCAAATGCCACAGCAGATGCCACGATGGACACAAAACAGCAAAAGTCCTGGTCAGCCTCCGACATCCTCCTTAGTAAAACCGACACCACACAGTGTGTTGGCAGAGCCAGTTTGCACAGTTGCAACAGTGCAAAACCCTCGGCAGGAAAAACCAACAGGTGTTTGTTTAGCGCTGACAAAGGAGCGAAAGCAAATATGGCAACAGACCTATCCAATTTAAAGCCAAACATGTTGGCACCTGATTCGGGTTCACACACTCATTTGATGGAAGTCTTCCAGAGCTGCGGTTCTATACTGCTTTGGTGATAATTTAGTACCTTCTAGTCACTTAGTTTATCAGTAAAACATTTCCAAGCTAAGAATAGGTTGTAATATAATGTACCTGCCCAGACAGGCTGGGCGCGTAACACTGAGTCCATGCTGTGGAAAATAACCAGATGACAGAGGTTTTAGTTGAAAATCTACCGGCTCCTAATTTAAATACCTAGACAGTTTTCTCAACCTCATTTAATGCTAAAGAGAGCTCCTTAACTTTAACAATAAACACTTTTGGGGCGCCCTGCTGGCTCAGCAGAGTGTGTTACTCGATCTTGGGGTCATAAGTTCGAGCCCCACGTTGGGTGTAGAGATTAAATAAATAAAATTTTAAAAAATAAACAAACATTTTGCTTAGAAGGAGAAGCCTAAGCAGGGGTGCCTGGGTGGCTCGGTCGATTAAGTGTCTGCCCCTCCCCCCTGCTTGTGTGCTCACTCTCACTCTCACGTTCTCTCAAATAAAAAAATAATAATAAAAAAATAAAAAAAGGAGAAGCCCTTCCCAGAAGGACTGGAAATCAGAATGTGGGATACGAGCTGGGCTTTGGCTCACACTGGTCTCTCCTATTCCAGGTCTTCTCTATATCTTTTCACTGGAAGCACCCACGCCCCTGGACTGGTGAAGTGCTTCAACAGGCGTCCTAATCTTAGCAGAGATTGAGGGAAGGCAGAAGTAGTAGAAAGAGCACTGGACCCAGAGTCAAGAAATCTGCAGTTCTGCAGTGTGATTTGGGGCAAGTAACTTCCCTCTCCGGCCGAATTCTAACATTCTACAATTTCATGACACTCAGATGTTCATGGGGCCAGCAACTCCCTACTTCCAAAAGCCCAAGATAGAAAAGCCCACCTTCAGGGCCCCCATACCGTCTACTCCTACCTATCAGGCATGCCTACTGTAAGTGACAAAGCAAAGAGAAATATCCACTGATGTGAGTTGAAGCTAGTAACTTTATAATTTTTTTAGATTTTATTTATTTATGTGTTTATTTATTTGAGAGAGTGAGAGAGAAAGAGAGAGAGGGAGAGAGAAAAGCAGACTCCCCACTGAGCAGAGTGCCTGACACGGGGCTCAATCCTAGGGACTCTGGGATCATGACCTGAGCCGAAGGCAGACGCTTAACCCACTGAGCCACCCAGGCGCCCCGAAGCTAGTAACTTTAAACTGAACACTCAGCTTCAGCCTTAGAGGTCACTGAATCCAAAACTCTCATTTCATAGATAAGAAAACTAAGCTTGGAGTATTTAAGTACTTTGTCCTAAAATTTGGCTTTTTCTCTGAGTATCTGACATCACAATCCTACCTGACCACTTAAGTCAGAAACCTGGAAGTAGCAACTCCTTGGCACCTCCTTTTCCCTCATTGCCCAAATAAATTGGTTTACCAAGTCCTATCAATATTCTTAAACTTGACCTCTATTACCATTGCCCTAGTCCAAGCCATCATCACCTCTCCTTCTGCTGACCGCAGTGGCCACCTAACTATACTCACCCTGATCCTTAGTCGGGGTCAGAGGTGGGTGGTAGCTGGAGTGTTTGTAAAGGTGTACGTGAAAAGGGTGTTTGTCCCAACAACTGGTGGGTTTTCCTGGCATTTAGTGGGCAAGGGCCAAGGATGTTAAACATCCTACAGTCCAGAACAACCCAGATTTAATCCACCCAAAACACCAACTGTGTGTCCCCCACCCCTAACTGTTGAAAACACTGGTCCAAACCATTTTCCTCAGGGCAGCCAGAATATTTTTTTAATTCTTTTTTTTTAAGATTTTATTTATTGATTTGACAGAGAGAGAGAGCACAAGCGGGGGGAATGGCAGGCAGAGGGAGAAGGAGAAGCAGGCTCCCCGCTGAGCAGGGAGCCAGACATGGGACCCGATTCCAAGACCCCAAGATCATGACCTGAGCCAAAGGCATCCACTTAGCCAACTAAGCCACCCAGGCGCCCCAGGGCAGCTAGACTATTTTTATCAATGGGAATCTGATCATGTCACAGCCCCCACCAACCTTCTAATGGCATCCCACTGCTCTTGGGCTATATATCAAAGCCCTTGACTTGGTCTTTCTTTCCAACACGAAGGGCCTGGAAGACTTAGAGAGTTTGGATTTCATTCTAATTGCAAATGCAAGAGAGGTCTGCAGAGGGGCACGAAGAGAAGCAGGAGGCTACAGCAGTAGTCCAGGCAAGAGAGGACTCGGTCTGACCCACAGCAGTCGAGGTGGAAGCGGTGAGAACGACTCAGACTCGGGGTATGTTACGAGCAGCCGACAGGACTGGCTTTCGAACTGGGTGTGGCAGGAAGGGAAAGAGGAGAATCAAACGTTAGGATTTTTGGTCCGAGAAACCTGGTGAAAGCAGGGACCACTGAATGAGACGGAATGAATGGCTTTGCAGGAGCGGGCAGACGTGGTAATCAAGAGTTCTGTGTGGATGTGTTAAGTGTGAGATGCCTATCAGACAGCCAAGCGGAGATGCGGTCATTGTTCAAGATCCTCACGGCAAGAGCTCCCAACACGGGGACTCAGGGTTCTTTCTAGTTAAACCAGGGCTCTAATCCCAGTGGTTCTCAAAGCGCAGCCCCAGGTTAAGCAGCAGCGCTATCACCTGCAAACTTCTTCAAAGCTCAACTCCTCAGGTCCCACCTCAGGCCTACTGAGTCAGAAACTGTGGATACGGGGCTGGCAATCTATGTTTCAACAAGCCTTCCAGGTGACTTACTGAAGCTTGAGGACCACTGCTCACACTCATACTCCCCGTCAATAATGGACACCGGACAGTCACCGCTGCCCTGCATTAGGCTTCTCAGTCCCTCTGTAAACCCTCTGCCTAGTTAACAAAAGGTGGTGCTTTGTGTTCTGGTTTTTTAACCCAAGACTCACTGGGGGCTCCAGACACACCACTGTCAAAGTTTTTGAATTCTAGTTTCAGAAACTAAAGCAAGGGGGAGAAACAAATAAAAAAGGAACTACTACAATCACAACTATCATTTTCATAGTTAGTAGCTAATATTACTGAGCACCTCGTATGGACTTTCTATGCATTATCTTATTAATCCTCCTAACAGCTTTATGGGGTAGGTACGCTGCTCCCATTTTACAGATAAGGAGATCGAGGCACAGAGAGGTTACATAACTTGCCCAGGGTCACACAGCTAGAAAGGAGCAGAGCTGGGATTTGAACCCACACAGTCAGGTTCCAGAGTCCGCATTCTTTTTTTTAGATATAATTGACATATAACACTGTGTAAGTTTAAAGTGTACAATGTGTTTACCACCTTAGCATTAGCTAACACCTCTATCAAGTCACATAATTATCATTTCTTTTTTGTGGTGAGAACAATTAAGACCCAGTCTCTTAGCAACTTTGAAGTTTATAATACAGTGCTGTTAACTATAATCACTATGTCGTGCATGAGATCCCCAGAACTTATCTACTAGTTGCCAGTTTCCAGAGCCTGCATTCTTAACCACGTGGTATATGGTGTTTCCTATCTTTCTAGGCATCTATACAAGAACCATTTGATGTAATAAGCACACGAGGTTCCCATGAATAACTGAGAGAACTTTAAAAGATGTTTAATTCCATCGAGTTACCATATAACCTAGAAATTCCACTCCTACATTAACTCAAAAGAATGGAAAACACACATCCAACAAAAACCTGTACATGAATTTCATAATATTGTTTATAACAGCCAAAAAGTGGAAACAACCCAAATGTCATCAAATGATGAATGGATAAACAAAGTGAGGTATGGTCGCACAATGGAATATTATTTAGACATAAAAAGGAATAAAATATTGACGCATGCTACAACATGGGTGAGCCTTGAAAAACATTATGCTTCATAAAAGAAGCCAATCACAAAAGGCCTCTTTTCACATTATTTCATTTATATGAAATGTCCAGAATAGGTAAATCCATACATACGGAAAGGTTAGCGGTTGCCAGGGCTGAGGTGAGGGTATGGATACAAGGTTTCTTTCTGGGGTGATGAAAATGTACTGAAATTAGTGGTGATGGTTGCATGGAACCATCTATACTTTAAATGAATATACAAAATACTCCTGAATTGTACACTTTAAAGGGGTGCTTTTTTATTGTCTTTGAATTATATCTCAATAAAGCTGTTACTTTTTAAAAGGATGTCTAATTCATTTTAAACTTAGGCTAATTTAGTAAATAAAATTCCTACTTGTTGTCATTAGGTTGCTAGATCACAATCAAAGAAACTGAAAGTAACTGCCATCACTTTGAATTTTCACCTCTCAATCTGCAGAGAAAACTACTTTCACTTCGAGGTTGCCATGGACCCAGAAACAGCCATCTGTGTCATCTCCCCACCCAGGAGAAAGTCTTTCTTCACCAACATTGAAAGAGTGTAAATGCAAAAGTTCTATTCTTGAGAAAATGCCCTAATCTTTTCCTTAAATCAAAGCACTTTCTATCTAAAAAAACCTTTCATTTTCTCCCATAACCAGTGGCTGCTAGGGCTCCCCACTGAACGCACCCAGCTAAACAACAGTTCTCTTCAACCAGCAAGGTACTAAAAACTGTTATGAATTGTAGCAACATTTTAATGCCTGAACATAAACAATGAACATAAATGCCTAGTACTGGAGTAAGGATCTGAGAAACATTCTTTTAAATGTTTACTTGCTCTAATAATAACAGGAATCCTCATAACTAGTATTTATCAAGCAACTATAATGTGCTAAATAAACACTGTCCTGGGTTCTTTACAAGTCAAATGTTTAATTTGGTCCTCTCACTGTAACCCTGAAGAAGGTATTTTTATTCTCACTTCATAAATAAGGAAACTGAGGCCCAGAGAGATTGAGTAAATCATTTGTCATTGATCACACAGGTATGAGAGTCCAAATAATAACGCAAGTCTTTCTGAACTCAAATGTTCTCTCCTCTATTCCTCAATATTCCTCTTCAAAATGAAAAAGGAAGCCAGAAACTTGAAGAAACTGAAAAGGCTCCTCTTCCTATCTCACGAAAGTGATGCTCTGAAAAAAGTTGACTCTGCCTATAGTCCGAAACAGGAATATAGAAAAGAAAAAATTGTTAATAACAACCAGCAGTCAGCAGGCACAAAAGACCATGCCATATCCCGCATTTCAAATACTTCCTGATTTCACAGTTTTCCCTATTGATTCTGATTACAACCCGAGGATGTCAAAATTTAATGATCTCACCATGGAAAGTCCCAGAAAACAACAGTTCTAAGACTGGAGAGACAGTTCACTAGACCAGGAAGGAAAAGGAATCAGTTGGCAGGAAGTGGTGCCTATCTAAAAACATAGAAGTCTTCAGCATTAATATTAACACTGTCATTCCACAGCACTTTAATCTGAATCTATTCTGCATTCCCTTGCATTATTTTAATACCGTGTTAGTAAAAGCTGATTCCCATTCTCCATATGTCTGAAAGAATCCTAAGTAAAATAAGACTGCTATATAGCCACCACTGACCCTAATTTCTGCTTTGCTATTAAAAACAAAACAAACCACACACACACACATAAATTCAAAGGATTATCCCTGAAGGAAAAGACCTAAATTAATTAAGAAAGGTAGCACATGGGGCACAACCAAACATGAATTTCATCACCAAGTAGACTATGGCTGGCAGAAATATTAAATCCACGACTGAAATACACATTCCTTATACTTCTCAGGGCTCTGGCCAAAACAAACTACAAACCAACAGCGGACTGATGGATGTACAAATGGTAAGCTCTAAACATACATCAAAAAGGGAAGTGGGGGGCGAGTAGCTTAGAAGGTCTGCTCTCCAACTAACAACTGAAGAATGAAAGAATTTCGTGCATTTGCACAAGAGCTTGGACAACGCAGGGGAGGAAGAGGTCACTTGGGGTCGAACAAATCCACAGAAAATGCTAAAGAGGAAAACCTCGATTCTTGAGTCACTCTGTAATAATTCCTAATGGGAAGGGGCCAACTCGAGATAAAGTAAGGTCGAGCTTGAGAATTTTCCTCACTTTTCCTGTCCCCCCCCCGATACGATTCCAAGCTCCCACCAGGACCTTTTGGGAGTCCAAGAGAAAGACTTGTATGTACTGATCTGGGGGAGCAAGGGAAGGGGGCCATCCATATGCAAACAACCACCTGTGCGTAGTGGAGACCCCCAAGAAGGAGTTCTATTGAAAGTGAGAGGCAACTTTGGGGATGACCCTCCCAACCCAGGACCCACACTGGCTACTCACCCAACTCCACTGTCCCAGACTCTGGCCATCTCCCGGCTAAGGGCAGCCTCTCCAGTGCTCTCCGCCCCCAGACCCTGGTCTGCTCCCACACCCAGCCATTCCCAAAGCTCGCTGCACGCTCCTTTGCCCGACAGCTGACCCGCGGCCACCAGGCAGTCCCAGCTCCCCCAGTCCAGGTTCCCCAAATCAGCGTTTCGGGGTCACTGACGCTCCAGGGCCGCGGGATTTAGGGCTTAGGATCTGGAAGGGTTTGGTCCAATCTCCTCTTCCTTTCGGCGTCCTGGGCTTACCTCCCCGGCAGCTTGGCGCTCCGCTTCCAAAACTGCTTGCTGTTATCGGCGGCCATTGCTCTGGCCGGGGAAGCCCTTGTAGGCGGGCCAGGGGGGTACCCGGCGAGATGCCCCCAGGACCCCGCAATCGGAGGGCCAACCCAGGCCGCTTCCCCGCCGCCGGTCACCCGCTCCCAGCTCTTGGGGGCGCCATCTTGGATGTGGGCACCCCCCGAACCAGCGCCGCTGCCATTGGTGGGTTGCGCAGGCCGTGGTCAGACGGACCAATAGAAAGCCGGAATCCTGCAGGCCACTGAAGCCTAACGGTGACGTCAGGGACTGGGCACACAGGTGGACCGGGAAGGCGGAGCTTGGACAAGCAGGGAGGCGGGGTTGAAAGTTCCCTAACCCCTGGAGTGGAAGAAGCAGGTAAAGAAAGGGACCTATGGGAAGGAAGAAAGGGTGCTGTTTTGGTTTTGGGTTTTTTTTTCTCGGGGTGGGGGGGGGGGATGAGGTTCCCGAGCCTAATATTTTTAGAAAGAGAGAGCATATGTATTTATATACATAAATCTTTGACCTAAAAATAAGGTCCTGTGCATTAGGTTGCAGCCCATTTTTAACATCTCAGTTAATGACACTCTGGTTATTATCCTCCCCACACTTCCCGTTCCGTTTGGGGTCCGATTTAAAAAAAAAATCCATGAAGGAAGATCAATACGGATCCAATAGCCCAGGATTGCTAACTGTTCAACCCGTGAGTAACGGTTGGTTCATAAGGGTCTCCCACTTCTCTCTGGTAGTTAAAGGATTTGTGTGCTGTGGGTAAAATTCAAATGATTTAAGCCCTGTTTCACCATTAACTGCCACTTTCTGACTATGAGAACCCAGATACTGACAGTGTTAAGGCATGTTCTTATTTTATCCATCCGATTTGGATTACCAATTAACATTTCTTTCGAGGACATAGCGTATCTCCAAGGCATGCATCAGAAAGATTAAGGATATACCCCCAAACATCTTTAATGTCCCTTATTAAACTCTTATAAATCTATCACCCTTGAACTTATTTTCTTTTTTGTTTTTGTTTTTGTTTTTAAGATTTTATTTATTTATTTGACAGAGAGAGAGACAGCCAGGAGAGAGGGAACACAAGCAGGGGGAGTGGGAAAGGAAGAAGCAGGCTCCAAGCAGAGGAGCCTGATGCGGGGCTCGATCCCAAAACGCCAGGATCACGCCCTGAGCCGAAGGCAGACGCTTAACGACTGAGCCACTCAGGCACCCCAGAACTTATTTTCAATCTAGTTTCGACTCAGAATGAAACTTGATATAGAATTTGAATCCTTCGAATGTTTTGTTGGTGGTTTTTGCTCTTTTTGAGTTTCTGTGGTCGTATACCAGTGATTGTGGTGGGAGGGGAGAAGGGGGGGCAGGGAGCACACCCTAGTCCCGAGTAGTTTTTGTCCCAACAAAGAACTGTTGAGGTGGGCTGCTGTCCTCCATCCCCGCTTTCCTTTACTGCTGCAACACGCCCTTCCACATATTGGAGAACATTTAAGGACCCCCGTCTCAAAAAGAACATATGCCCTCCAATGGCCTTTTTCTATATAGACATTACCCCCCACTTCAAGCTTCTTTTGCACCCTAATTTTATAACCACGATATTGTATGAAAGGGGCTGTTTTTACTTTCTATTAATTTTTCAAGCTTCCATAGACTTTCATTATCTCAGATAGTCACTTTTATGGGCATATAATCCATCAGACAAAAGCCCCTCTAATCTTTTAATCGTTTTATCTTTCTTTGGCTCTTCTTTTTCTTAGAATGTAGTGACCAGCACTGCTCAGTGAGCTTCAGGAGGGGTTTCCTGAGGTTTTTGTTGAACCTGATGTTTTGTCTTTAATCTGAACAGCCAGAACTTTTGCTGGCATTTTGGTTTTTACAAGAGCGGACATCTTGAAGAAATAGTGTACAATGATTTCTAGATCCCTTTCTTTGGTGGCAACTGGCAGGCTATTCAGAGTTCGTTATCTTTAAGGAATCATCTGAATTGTCTCCCCCTATGTGAGCTGCCTCACACTTGTCCATGTGGCAAGTCACCCGCCACTTTCCAGCCTACTCACATCACTTTAGAAATGTTCCAGAAGATGCTCCCTATTGACTTGACATTTCACTATGTGGAAAGCAGAGTATAATTTGTGTACCTAGAAATGTCTCAAAATATTCCTTTTTCTTAATCATTTGTGAAACGTTAAATAACGCTGATTCCCAGGGGATGCTGTTAACATTGTTCAGTCTGGAGAAGCCCTATCATTCCTACTCTTCCTTTTCTACATGAAGACAAGTTCTCATCAAAGCAAAAAAAAAAAAAAAAAAAAAAAGAAGAAGAAGAAGAATAAAGGATTCACTGTAGTCATCTGATGATAACTTTTTAAATAGTCTTTATTAAGGAAGTTGAGGTTGTTGGGCCATCTCTTACCACCACCATCATCATCACCAGAATCTAAACCAACCACATCTTTATAGCAGCCTCCCATCTGTCCTCCCTGCTTACACTCTTGCCCCCTTACAGTCTGTTCCCCACACGGCATCCAGAGAGAGCCTTTTAAAATGTCAGCCGGATTGTGTCATTCCTCTGCTCAATACCATGATTCTATATCACACTTGGCATAAAATGCAAGCTCCTCAAAGACCCTACATGATTTGCTTCCACTCTCTTTCTTGCTTCATCTGTTCCAACCACACTTATTAGCTTTTTTCCTTCTTCTTGAATACTCCAAGCATATTCCCACCTTAAGGCCTTTGTATTAGCCACTTCCTCTGCCTGGAATTCTCTCTCCCCATATATCTGGATGGCTTGCTCCCTCATCGCATTCAGATATATTCCTAATTGTCTTCACTTGGGGGGTGCCATCCCTGACCACTCATTTTTTTTTATTTTTAAAAGATTTAATTTTTTATTTGAGAGATAGAGAGAGAGAGGGCAGAGGAAGGGGCAGACAATCTTTAAGCTGACTCCCTACTGAGCACAGAGCCTGACAAGTGTTCGATCTCACAACCCATGAGATCATGACCTGAGCTGAAACCAAGAGTCGGACACTCAACTGACTCAGCCACCCAGGTGCCCCCCTGACCACTGATCTTAAACAGCAGTCTCCACCACTCTGTTTTTCTTTAAAACACTCTCACTACGTGTCACATTACCCGCTTGTTTGTTGTCTATCTCCATCCACTGGAATGTAAGCTCCACGGAGGCAGGGATCTTATCTGTTTTGTTCTCTGCTCTTCTTACCTAGAATACACTTGGCACAAGGTGCACAAGCACTTACTATGTACTAAGTAAGAAGATGGAAAGTATAAACTGTTCTTGTCTTTTGGTTCTCTGTTGTTCATAAACATTTTTTGTTGGAAAAGATGATAGAAACCATGTTTTCTATCCGCTAGTAGGATGTGTCCACTTTACCAAGGATTCTGTAAGCTTGCCTATGCTGCTGGTTGAAGAGCAATCTTCCTATCTTGGGAGAGATTCCTCCTCAAACTCTTCAACCTCAGAGAAATGAAGCTGAGCCTAAAGCGGTGAGGGAGGGGGGCCACCCACCTAGCTGGGAGGTGAGTTGAATCAATCCTGTCCATCAAAGGGGTGATAGCTGTGAGAGCCAAATAACCTCCACAGCAAACTTTGCCCAACTGGAGGTGGAAAATCATTGGTTTGAGGTTCCCGTGGATGTTCCCTGGAGCACTTTTGATGGAGGCTTTTAGTGCAGATCCTTGCCGGCTCACTAGACCAGCCTTCTCCTACTTCAGTGTACATGTGATAACGGTAAAAGCCTAGATTCTGAGTCAGCAGGTCTGGGCTAGCATCTACAATTCTGCATTTCTTTTTTTTTTTTTTT
>NC_048222.1:31927432-31965870 GCF_002007445.2 Ailuropoda melanoleuca | reverse complement strand
GGAGGAAGAAGCAGGCTCATAGCAGAGGAGCCTGATGTGGGACTCGATCCCAGGACCCCGGGATCACGCCCTGAGCCGAAGGCAGACGCTTAACAACTGAGCCACCCAGGCGCCCCTTAATTTATTTTTTAAAGTAAACCCAGTGTGGGGCTGGAACTCATGACCCAGAGATCAAGTGTCTCATGCTCTACTGAGTGAGTCATCCAGGTGCCCTGGGTTTGATTATTTTGAAAGTGTAAATAAAAGACTCTCAATGTTATCTGCCTGCAAGTTTTTAACTTTTCTCTCCTTAACTTCATCTTCATTCAAAGGAGAGTAAAACAACTTAATTGGGGGCAAAGTAGAGTTAAGGGAATGAACCACATGTGGGTTGCATGTGGATTCACAAGAGGTGGGTGTATCCCAATCCCTAGAGAAAGTTCTGTGGAAGAGATAAGCTCTGAGTAGAGAGAGAGAGAGTCTTGAAGAATGTAGAAAGGAGCTCGATTGAGGAAGATAAAAATCCTTTGGCCTTAGTTACGAAGAGATCATTGGCAGACTTTAAACTCAGCAAAGAAGTGGAGTGGACGCTGTGGTGAGAGGCAGGGTTAAGACAGGTGAGCAAGAAGCAGCCCTCACGGGGCGCCTGTGTGACTCAGTTGGTTAAGCGTCTGCCTTTGGCTCAGGTCATGATCTGGGGGTCCGGGGATTGAGCCCCATGTTGGGTTCCCTGCTCAGCAGGGAGTCTGCTTGTCCCTTTCCCTCTGCCCCTCTCCTCCACTTGTGCTCTCTCTCAAATACATAAAAACCTTTAAAAAGAAGGAAAAAAAAAGAAACAGCCCTCCAGGGCGCCACGGAATGTTGTGTTGGGTTACCAAAGGGATGGTGAGGTCAGTCTGGGATCTAAAGGCAACAGGGCTTTCTTGGTACCAAAACAACCTGCAGAAAGAGCGGGATGAAGGAGATCGATTATATTAGGGAAGGCAAAGGGATAAGCAAAAAGACTGAAGAAGCAAGAGGTTATTGGAATAAAGAGAGGAAGAGTGGTTACAGTTTTGGGGGTGAAGGGAAGATTAAGAATTTCATTCCTAGGAATTTGTTCTAAGCTAGTTAAAGGAGGGGGAGGCTCTGTGTACAAAAATGTTCTTTGCCTCGTAACAAACAATAAAGAGGGGGGAGAATGAAAAGAATATAAAGGTTTAAATATGAGATGGTAGCTACACAAATCATGATGTGTGGTTTGTAAACCTGAACCATGCTATGTCATTAAGTCATGCAAATTTGGATGCCTCATAGCACATCAAAAAGGTTTATGAAATGATGTACAGGAGGGAAAAAACAGAATGCAAGAATATCTTTGCCTGATTTCGATCAGAAAAGATGGGTTTTGTCAAAGACTGAAGAAAACATGGGAAAATTAAGGAGATGTTGGTAGGTGGTGGAATTACACATCTTTTTAGAATTTTTCTTTCATGCTACCGTGTCTTTTGTTATTTTGAAATACATGTCAGAGGAGCATCTGGGGGGCTCAGTTGGTTAAGTATCCGACTCTTGATTTCAGCTCAGGTCATGATCTCAGGATCCTGGGATCCAGCCCTGGGTCAGCTCCCTGCATGACATGGAGTCTGCCTGAGATTCTCTCTCTCCCTCTCCCTCCGCCCCTCCCCCCACTCATGCTCTCTCTCTGAATAATAAAATCTTTTTTATTTTTTTATTTTTTTTAAGATTTTATTTATTTATTCTACAGAGATAGAGACAGCCAGCGAGAGAGGGAACACAAGCAGGGGGAGTGGGAGAGGAAGAACCAGGCTCACAGCAGAAGAGCCCGATGTGGGGCTCGATCCCAGAATGCCGGGATCACGCCGAAGGCAGACGCTTAACCGCTGTGCCACCCAGGCGCCCCAATAAAATCTTTTTTTTAAAAAAAGAAATATACGTCAGATCATTAACAAGGGGTAGGTAAACTTTTTCTATAAAAGGCCAGACATAAATATTTTCGGCTTTTCTGGCCATACAGTCTCTACTGCCATTTCTCAGCTCTGCCCTGTAGCTTGAAAACAGCCACAGACAATATGAAAATAAAATAGTGTAGATGTGTTCCCACAACACTTTTATTTGTGGACGCAAAAATTTGAATGTTATGTAATTTTCACAACATGAAATATTATTCTTTCAATTTTTTTTCAACAACTTAAAAATGTAAAAACCATTCTTAGCTCACAGGCCATACAAAAAAGGCATGCCAGATTTGGCTCATGGGTGGTAGTTTGCCAAC
This sequence comes from Ailuropoda melanoleuca, assembly GCF_002007445.2. Classification (NCBI taxonomy): domain Eukaryota; kingdom Metazoa; phylum Chordata; class Mammalia; order Carnivora; family Ursidae; genus Ailuropoda; species Ailuropoda melanoleuca. Next base: position 31,963,616 of record NC_048222.1, on the reverse strand, counting down.
GCCTGCAATAAAGAATAAAGAAGAGGGGTGCCTGTGTGGCTTAGTCAGTTGAGCATTAGATTCATGATTTCAGCTCAGGTCATGGTCTCGGGGTTGTGGGATCGAGCCCCCCGTGGAGCCCCGACTTGAGCCCCATGTAGGGCCCTGCGCTCAGCGGGGAGTCTGCTTGGGTTTCTCTCCCTCTGACCCTCCCCACACACTTGCATATTCTCTCTCTTTCCTTTCCTTCCTCCCTCTCTCTCTCTCTCTGGGATAAATAGATAAATCTTAAAAAAAAAAAAAAGAATAGGGGCGCCTGGGTGGCACAGCGGTTAAGCGTCTGACTTCGGCTCAGGATGTGATCCCAGCGTTATGGGATCGAGCCCCACATCAGGCTCCTCTGCTATGAGCCTGCTTCTTCCTCTCCCACTCCTCCTGGCTTGTGTTCCCTCTCTCGCTGGCTGTCTCTGTCTCTGTCAAATAAATAAATAAAATCTTTAAAAAAAAAGAATAAAGAATAAATAACATACAAGAACAAGGTTAAGAAACAAAAAAAAATCTCTACAATAAAATTTAAGTCCCCTTTTTGTCCCTCCTTGATCCTGTTCCCCTCCCTCTCTTCAGTGGAAACCACAATCCTGAGTTCTGTGTTCAGCTTTCTATGCACGTTGCAAATTTTTACTGTATATGTGGGTCTCCATAAACATGTTTTTCACATTTTGGAACTTTATAAATAGCACCACACCATACATAAGCTTCAGCCGTGAGCTTTTTTCACTCAGTATTCTGTTGATAAATGGAGCTCCAGCTTATTTATCTGAGCTGCAAATTGTGTTCCACTCTATGAATATTCCTCAGTTGTTGTCCCCAGTTTTTTTTTGTTTTGAACAGTGCTCAATTAACATTCTTTTACATATTACCATGTGCAAAATTCTCCCTAGTGCAGTATTTTTCAAATTAGTCTGTGAACTGTTAGTGAGTTAAAATAAATTTAAAAGTTGGGATCTTTAATGAAATAGAATAGGCAGGAACAGTTAAACCTTAAACTTACACAATGGTATATGTCAGTTATATCTCAGTTTTTAAAAATAATAGATGGGATTAGAAAAGAACAAAGTGTGTTGCATGTAATAAGGATAGGCATTGTTTTTTTCAAAATTCTTGTTTCAACTTTATACACACTTACACATACATGTGTTTGTGTGCATATGTGTGTGCTTGAGTGTAATGTCAAATGTATCTCTTAGTGACAGGTGATTGTCAGCAGGTTTGGAAACCACTGCTTTAAGGTCCCTAGGGAATGCCCGGGAAAGGCACTGCTGGATCACAGAATATGTACAACTTCCACTTTACTATATGTTGCAAAATGCTCTCCGAGGTGGTTTTTCCCATTTATAGCCAACCTAGAGCAGTGAGTACAGTTTTCATTGCTCCCCATCTTCACCTATAGTAGGTCTTCCTCATGGGATGTTAAATATAGCATAGACACAAGAGAATGTATAAAACTAGTACGTATAGTTCAATGAATAATAACATTTGCAGTCATGGACCCACTCCCCACACTAAGCAATAGGACATCACCAGTACCTTAAATGCCTCTTACAGTCTGTTTGCAGGGGGGAGTGTTCCTTCCTATGGGCATTCCCCTCAGTCCAGGTACAACCACTGTGCAGAATTTTGTATTGACTTCAGGGCGCCTGAGTGGCTCCGTTGGGCGTCGGACTCTTGATTTTGGCTCAGGTCACGATCTCAGGGTCCTGGGATCAAGTCCCTACTCCGGTTCCACGCTCAGTGGGAAGTCTGCTTTTCTCCCTCTCCTTCTGCCCCTCCCCCTGCTCGTGCGCTTGGTCTCTCTAAAATAAATAAGCAAATCTTTTTTTAAAAAGAATTTTGTATTGTCCTCTTGTGTTCTTTATACTTTTGCACTTATGTTTGTAACCTTCAATAAATAATAGATGGTTTGTAGTAATTGTATTGTATTGTATCTATTCTTCCGTTGCTTGCTGCTGTCAGACAGCAGTAGGGTTTTGAGATTTAGCTATCGTTCCTGTTGAGGAGTGTAGCTAGAGTTTGCTCATTTTCACTGCTGTATGATATTCCGTTTTATAAATAGCACAGTTTATCTGTGCTCCTACTGATTAGTGTCCGGTGGCTTCATATTTTGTGCTACTGTGAAGTCTACTGCTATGAACACGCTTATCTGTGTCTCCTGAATAAGTGGACAAGTGGAAGGGTTTCTCTAAGATACGAATGTAGGGGTGAAGTGCAGGTCTGGAGTGTGTGCATATGTTCAATTTTGCAAAATAATATTTAATTGTATTCCAAAGTAGTTGTCCTACTTTATATTTCTACCTGCATGGGGTAAGAGTTCCATTTTTCATTTCCTACAAGATGTTTTCAATAGTAAATAAAAATTGGGGGGAGAAAGATAGTTCAAAGCCAGATCCTTCAAAATTGGGTTGAACAGGAAGTAGAAAAATAGAAATCTTAATCTCTGTTCGGTCACATAAATCTTTCTTCTTTCCTTCTTTTTCTCCCCACGCTCTTGTGTTGAAATTTGTATTGAAAGCAAATGTTTTGCTGATTGAAATTATGGGGATTTCCTGAAAAGAAATCATGGGAATGGGAGTTACTGGGCTTGTGATCAATAACGGGAGTAGACCACCTTCATTTGAACTATTAGGAATCCTAGAAAAAAATCTCCTATGATTCTGTCAATGGAGTCCTTCCTTTTCTCTTTCCTACCTTTTTTCTTTCCTTCTTTCCTTTCTTCAGTTTGTACATGATACCAATTTAGTACATGCAAATAGATATGTAGTAGATTGAATGGTGGCCTCCCAAAAGATATGTCCACATCCAAATCCCTGAAACCTGTGAATGTTATCTTATTTGGAAAAAGGGTCTTTGTGGAAATAATAAAGTTGAGAATTTTGAGATGATATCATCTTCCTCTACTCCGTTGGGTCCCAAACCCAATGACAAACGTCCTTACAAGAAAGAAGACATGGACAGAAGAGGGGGAAGTGACATGACTATGGTGGCAGAGATTGGAGTGATGCCAGAACCCAGAAGAGGCAAGGAAGGATTCCACCTGAAACCTTCAGAGGGAGCGTGGCCCCACCAACCCTTCAATTTTGTCTTCCAACCTCCAGAACTGTAAGAGAAAACTCGTGTTGTTTTATGCCCCCAAATCTCTGGCACCTTGTTGCAGCAGTCCTAGGAACCTAACACAGGATAAGAGAAAGTTGGTTTTGGGTGCCTGGGTAGCGCAGTCGTTGAGCGTCTGCCTTCGGCTCAGGACGTGATCCCGGCGTTCCAGGATCAAGTCCCACATCGGGCTCCTCCGCTGGAAGCCTGCTTCTTCCTCTCCCACTTCCCTGCTGTGTTCCCTCTCTCGCTGGCTGTCTGTCTGTCACATAAATAAATAAAATCTTAAAAAAAAAAGAGAAAGTTGGTTTCCTTCACATCCTTGACCCATAGCCACCTGTTCATCCTTCCCAGCAGTAATCACTGATGCCAGTTATTTGTGTGCCATCCTCCTAGAGATATTCTTATAGAGCCCCTTCATAGGTGGCAAGGACATTCAAGATCACTTTACAAATGAGGAGTCTGAAGCTCAGAGGAAGAAACTTGCCCTAGGACCTCCATATCAGTCAGTGCCAAAGAAGAACAGGAACTCAGGTTTCCTTGGTTTTATCCTCCTTTGATATAAAAGAAGTATTAAGGAGCAGATTTTGATATCAGGATATGGAGAAAGAACACGAGGATATTAGGGGAATGAAGGAAGGGTAATGTAATGGAGATGATAAAGGAACACAAAAACTGTTATTATTTAACCTCAGGTTGGCCACAGTTCAATGTAGCATTCCACCAGATCTTTGCCAGACTCTGTCTGTAGATAGAAATTAGTCCTTCCATCCAACTAGCTTTTATTGAGTATCTACTATATTCCAGGCACCAAACTATATTAAGAGCTGTTATGCCAGTTAGAATGGCAAAAATTGACAAGGCAGGAAACAACAAATGTGGGAGAGGATGTGGAGAAAGGGGATCCCTCTTACACTGTTGGTAGGAATGCAAGTTGGTGCAGCCACTTTGGAAAACAGTGTGGAGGTCCCTTAAAAAGTTAAAAATTGAGCTACCCTATGATCCAGCAATTGCACTACTGGGTATTTACCCCAAAGATACAGACGTAGTGAAGAGAAGGGCCATATGCACCCCAACGTTCATAGCAGCATTGTCCACAATAGCTAAGTTGTGGAAGGAACCGAGATGCCCTTCAACAGATGACTGGATTAAGAAGATGTGGTCCATATATACAATGGAATATTACTCAGCCATCAAAAAGAATGATTTCACAACATTTGCAGCAACATGGACAGGACTGGAGGAGATAATGCTAAGCAAAATAAGCAGAGAAAGACAATTATCATATGGTTTCACTCATTTATGGAACATAAAAAGTAGGAAGATCGGTAGAAGAAAGGGAAGAAGAAAGGGGAGGGTAAACAGAAGGGGGAATGAACCATGAGAGACTATGGACTCTGAGAAACAAAGTGAGGGCTTCAGAGGGGAGGGAGGTGGGGGAATGGGATAGTCTGGTGATGGGTAGTAAGGAGGGCACGTATTGCATGGTGCACTGGGTGTTATATGCAAGTAATGAATCATGGAACTTTACATAAAAAACTAGGGATGTACTGTATGGTGACTAACATAATATAATAAAAAATTATTATTTAAAAAGAGCTGTGAAATACAGCTCCTGTCCTTAACAAAAGTATTTTCTAGTAGGAGAGTCAGGCTCCTAAATAAAGCAGTCTGATAAGTGATAAAAATAGAGTGCACTAATGTCCTAAGAAAACAGAGTGGATGTGGTCCTCTCTGTTTAGGAAGATGGGAAAGGTCTTAAAGGATGAGTAGGAGTTTAGTAGGTAGAGAGGGAGGGAAAAGCATCCTAGGCAGAAGGATTGCCTCACCTATAACCCTCAACCTCTCTGTAAGCTCTTTTTGCCCAAAGACTCTTCTTTCAGCTCCCAAAAACTGTAAAACAAAACAAAATAAAAAACATACTTCCCATACTCATGGTGTACTATTAGAGCCTAGGAGTTAATTCCTCCTGGGAGTAGCCCTCAACCAATGACTCTCAGGAGTTGGTGTGTAAATTCCCCAGCTCCTTCGTCTATCAGGTGGGATAATTCTGAGGCATGTGTTCCCCAGTTTCTTAACAGGATTAAGCCCCTGTTATACACTGTGGTAGCTGGCTTAATATCTCTTCCTTTAGGGGCTGTCTTCCTTCCCTGTATCACTTTCTATCTCTTCTCCATTGGTGTTTCCATCACCTCCTATATAAACTACTTGCTCTCAAGTCCTTGTCTCAGGATCACTCCTGGGAAAGTCTAAACTGAAATGAAACCTAAGTAGCACTACCTGGTAATAACAAAGACTGCAAAGAATGGGGTGCAGTGATAGTAGACATCGGAGCAAGGGCCTGCCTATCATGGTGGACTTCTAATGCCATATGAGAGTTGTGGTACCTTTTCCTGTAGACAATGGGACATTCACTGAAAGTTCAAGTAGGGGCATGACATGACCAGATTTGCATTGTAGAAAGGCCACCTAGTCACCTATCCAACCATTAAATGGTTTTCACTACACTTAGAATGAAATCCAAACTCCTAACCATGCCCTAAAAGGTACTGTATGACCAGGTACGTGCCTGCTCCCCCATCTCCTGAAAACTCTCTATTTGATTTGGCAATTGTAGAGTTCTTGTGGACCCAGATGGCTCAGCTGGGACAGAGCCCAATGAAGTCGTGGTAAACTAGACTGTTGTTCTCAGTTCTTTACTCCCTCTTGCTATGTGACCTTGCAGTGCATGAGGGTGGACGGAGTATAGTCCCTGCTAGACTTCTTCTGGCCAATGGAATGTTAGCAAAAATGACAGTGTGCCTGAATAGGCATCACCGATTTCTGTTTGCCCTGCTGCCCTCCTACCATTCACCATCCTAACATACCCTGGGAGCTGCTGGTCCAAGGAGCAGACAAAAACCCAAAGTGAAGCCTGGAACTAAACCCAGCCAACATGCAGCCTGGAGCGTGAGTGAGAAAAATAGGTGCTGGTGGTTGTAAACCACGGGATTTTGCATCATTAGTGCGGTAATAATTGATTACCATGGGAGTGAAATGGAAGAGAAGTGATGAGAAAAGCGAGCCAGGCATACTCCTTCAAGAAGTTCAGCTGTCGCGTGTGTTGTGCGGGGCATTTGGATGGGTCAGTTGATTGAGCGTCTGACTCTTGATTTCAGTTCAGGTTGTGATTAGGGTTGTGGGATCGAGCCCTGCGTCAGGCTCCATGCTCAGCAGAGAGTCTGCTTCAGATTCTTCCCTCCCCCCTTCTCTCAAATAAAATAAATAAATCTTAAAAAAATGAGTTTAGCTGTGAAGGGTTTAAGAGGCTAGTGTCCTCCTCCTCCTCCTCATTGTTGTTCTGCTTTGGTTCTTCAGCTGTCCGTGATATAAGGCCCTTTCCCATGTGTGCAGGACCTTCCAATGTATGAAACTTCACAGGAAGCAAAGCCCATCCTGGGACCGTAGCTCGAAATGTCAGCTGCTCACTTTCCCATCCTTCCCTGTGAACTAAGTCACGTGCGTGTGTCATAGGCTCTGTGGATAAAACCTGCCCAACCTAGACTTTGAATGAGAAGCAGCTTGTGGTGTAAAGAAACACTAGCAGAAAAGAATCTGTTCTCTCTGCGGGCAGTGCCAGCTGTGACAGCAACACCCAGTTTGGGGGAACAGTGATGGCGGCGGCGGCAGTGCCCAGGGTCCGTACCACAAGGTCTCTCGGTGTAACTAGAGCAACAAACGCTCAGCAGTGGCACTAGCAGTGTCTATAGTAGTCTGGCTCTGTCGTATGAAGTTGGCTACCACCCGTGAGCAAGACGTCTGAATGTGGGGTGGAAGCTTCATGACATTAATGGCTTCTCCCTGCATCCATGTTGTCTCGTCGGACCTTCCCTTTCTGAGTCTGGACTCACCCTTGCAACTTGCTTTGGTCAACGGGTGTTAGCAAACGTTACACGAGCAGAGGCTTGAGAAGAGCTTGTGTGATTGCGCTTGCTCTCTGTCTTAGCCTGTTTGGGCAGTTATAACAAAATACCACAGATGGGGGGGGGCTTATAGACAACAGAAATTTATTTCTCACGGTTCTGGAGGCTGGAAGTCCAAGATCAGGTGCCAGCATGGTTGGGTCTGGTAAAGGCCCTCTTCCAGGTTGCAGCCTGCCAACATCTTGCTGTGTCCTTATGCGGTGAAAGAAGCGAGGATATCTCTGGGATCTCTTATAAAGGCACTAATTTCTTCATGAGGGTGGAGCCCCACCTAATCACTCCCAAGGCCCCACCTTCTAATACCATCACCTTGGGCATCAAGTCTTCAACCCATGAATTCTGGGGGGGTATAGACATTCATTCTGTAGCACTGTCACTGTTGTGACATTGCCATTAGAAGAAGTCTAGGCCAGCCTGTTGGATGATGAGAGACACATGGCTCTCGGCCGAGTCTCTCTGAGTTATCCCAGCTGAGGCCGTCCTAGATGAGCCAACAACCGGTTGAGCCTCAGACATGTGAATGAGCTCAGCCAAAATCAATAGAACTGTCTAGCCAACCAACAGTTGACCCCAGACACTTCAGTGAGTTCAGCTGAGAGAGCCCAGCTCAACCCAGCCGCAGATAAGCCGAAAGCCATGGATTTGGGAACTGAGTACTGTTCATTGTTAATATGTCACCGTGTTCTGTGGTTGTTTGCGTGGCAATATTGTGGCAATAGACAACTAACTGATGGTTCTCTAGCCCTCTCCACAATCTATGAGCTTTGCCTTTTCTGCTTAAATCGGGCAAGAGTTGGTATCTGTTGCTTTCTCTAACACAGAGAAAGACTGTAAATTAGAAACATAGGGTCAAGGAAGAGATTGAGGTGGGAGAGATTGTAGCATGCTTTCAGGCAGAGGCCTGGAGGCAGTTGTATTTATTAGGATATACATGTGCCTGCAAAATAACAGTGCTTTAAACATGAGAGAAGTTTACAGTTTTTCTCTCCCATGTAAAAGTCCAAGCTAATACGATAGCTCTGCTCTGTGAAATTGTCAGAGGCCTAGGCTCCCTCTCTCTATGCTCCACTATGTCCTTGTCCAGTGAGTCCAAGATGACTCCCAACCACATCAATGTTCCAACCACTGGGAAGAGAGAAAGGGAAAACATGACTTTCTCCTTACTATCTGGTGCTTATACTCATTTCTTCCCCTTTTTGGGGCATGTGGCTGGCTCAGTCCATGGAGTGCATGACTCTTAATCTCAGGGTTGTGAATCAAGCCTCACATTGGGTATAGAGATTACTTTTTAAAAAAATAAAAATCTTTTTAAAAATTTATATTTATTTCTTCCCCTTTCAACTCATTCTTAGGAATTGGTCACATGACCACACTCAGCTTCAAGGAAAGCTGGGAAAAGCAAACCTTATTCTGGCCAACCAGGTGTATACCTAAAAATTCTGCTTCCGTGGAAGAAGGGGCAAATAGACAGCAGTAGTTCCTGCCATGTCAGTGGAGAAGAAAAGTAGTTAATTGAGCAAGATCTCTATGGTAGACTTCATTAGCCATTTCCTTCCTTCTCCTTGCTAAGGGGACTCATTCTTTGGAGGGGTAGGGGAACTGTGTTCTTAGTCTGGGCATCAGTCACAATATGGCTAAACCAGTAATGGCAATCCAACTCAGTTCTGCCAGGAAGTGGCTTCCCCAGGCTCCCTTGCAACTATGGGTGGCCATGTGGCCCAGTTCTGACCAGTGACCCATGAGGGGCAGGCTGCTGGGAGGTTCTGGGAAATGCTTTCTTTCCTATGAAAGAAACAAACACAAAAGACAGCTTACTGGCACAGCCCTGCTTGGGATACTGGTGCGAGGCACCATGGCTATCGGCTTATGTCCATAAAAGAAAGGCCAAGAGAACTATGGATGCTAACCTACAGCCTGATACCTTTCTGAGGATTCAAATGACCTTGAGAGATGAGAGGGGATGAGCCAGGTAGATAGATATTTGAGGAAGTGAGTGCATTAAATACTTGAGAAGAAATACTCAGAGATGCCCCTGGAAAGTTGGATGGGAGTCAGATTGTGAGGACTTCGTATGTAACAGTGTGATTTGTCAGCATTTCATTCAGAGTTGGGGCTGGTTTTCTTGCTTGCTGGCTGCTTCACCACCAAAGTATGATGCAGACATTTTCTCTTTGTAGGTTTAAGAGTACTGCCCATCTCTTCCCCCATTGGAGGGTTGAAAGACTTTTGTTTTGGAAATTCTAGGCTCTCAAAGGCAGAGACCTAGATTATGAGGGTGGGTAGGGGATGTTGATTTGAAAAGTTGAGGAAGAAGGGAGCAAGTGGGATTTCCCTACCCTTGGGAGAATGGAGAGGTGTCTGGTTCTGCCCACCATGGGGCCTGTGTTTGACTCCCTCCCCGACCCTGGAGTGACAGGATGTCTGATGGGTTGGCTGTAAGGACCACGGGCTGGGGACTAAGCTCTAAGTCATAACCTTCAAGAGTGAACATCAAGCCTCCCACAGTAACCATACCAACCTGAAGTTCAGAGCCCTTCCCTGAGATTTCAGGATTGGGTGAACTTGGGAGTTACTTCTATATGACTCCAGCAAGGAACAGGGAGGAAAGAGTGAAAAAAAAACTGATTAAGATAGAATTTTTCCCTAACACCTTGAGGAAGAGGGCTGAGTCAGATTTTATATTTTTTTAAAAAATAAAATAATAAGGCTACTTCTTACATTAGAGTGTCAATTATGGTACAAATTAATTCTGCGGTATATAAAGCCAAGGGAAAGGGAATGAGAAGACATCATAAATTATCTCCATAGCTTTTTTTTAAATTGATAGATTTTTGTACAAGAATATATAGATGTGTCTCTAGGAACTTCAGTTCATATGTAGACAAGCATTCATTTTCATTTTTTAAAAATCTAATTAAATTGGCCTGATACTGCCAGGCGAGAATAAAATCCAATCTATCTATATCACTGAGCTCCTCTGGCTTTCAGGGATGCCTCTGATTCCAAGTGTAAGACCTGATGCCAGAAATAGGGCCCAGACTCTTACCAGTGGCCATCATGAGGGGTGCTGACAGGCACCTCACACAAGCCCACAGGATGGAGCCTCGAAGCCCACCAGCTCTTGATCCCAGCCCCACGTGAGATATAGACATCTTCGCTGAGGTGTTAAAAAAGAGTTTTCACGACACTTGTGAAAGACGGTAACGACGACTTCATTCAAGAGGGACCACTTGCAATGGAGCTTTTGTAGTAGGAGAGAGAGATGGGGCCCAACTCTAAGTACAACAAGGACCAGTGAAGATTTATAGCTAAGTATCTGGGTGGGGGTCAGTGGATGGAAAATCAGCAAGGTAAAACATCAAGGCTAGGGGTATTACTCAACTCATTTAGCAGCATTCTTACTAAAACTGGACCTAGCAGGTCGAGGACAGAACCTAAGGTCAGGGCCTAGTAAAAAAGAGGACTAAGGAGGGGCGCCTGAGTGGCTCAGTTGGCAGAGTGTCTCACTCTTGGTTTTCGCTCAGATCATGATCTCAGGGTCATGATCTCAGGGTCGTGAGATCAAGTCCTGAATGGGGCTCTGCACTTGGCATGGAGTCTTCTTGAGATTCTTTCCCCCTCTCTCCCCCTTTGCTCCTCCCCCTGCTTGTGCTCTTTCTCTCTAAAATAAATAATGAAATCGATAAAATCTTAACAACAAAAAAAAGAGAACTTAGGAGCCTGACCCAAATTTGGTAAAGGTTGGGGGAGTTCCTAGTCCTTGAGGCCTCGTTCCTCCCCAGATACAATATCCAGACATCCATCTTGAGGTCCTGCTTCCTGCCTGCAGCTCTACCATTGAGGATTGCAGGGTCTCAAGGGCTACCCACCACCTACATGGCCCCCTCCATATTTTCTTTTTTTAAAAATAGTAATACCTTTAGGGGCACCTGGGTGGCTCAGTCGTTAAGCATCTGCCTTCAATTCAGGTCATGATCCCAGTGTCCTGGGATCAAGCCCCACATCAGGATCCCTGCTCAGCCAGGAGGGAGCCTGCTTCTCCCTCTCCCTCTCCCCTGTGTTTGTGTTCCCTCTCTCGCTATCTCTCTGTAAAATAAATAAATTAAATCTTTTTTAAAAATAGTAATACCTTTATCATATAAAGAATTCATACAAAATTTTAAAAAATAGCATCTTAATACATGAAAGTATTAGGTAAAGGACATAAATAACTTGTAAAAAGTAATAAAAATGCTTAATGAACACTTTCAAAATATTCAACTTTAAGAGTAAAAAATTTAGGGGCGCCTGGGTGGCTCAGTCATTAAGCATCCGCCTTTGGCTCAGGGGGCGATCCTGGCGGTCTGGGATCGAGCCCCACATCAGGCTCCTCATGTGGGAGCCTGCTTCTTCCTCTCCCACTCCCCCTGCTTGTGTTCTCTCTCTCGCTGGCTGTCTCTCTTTGTCAAATAAATAAACAAAATCTTTTTAAAAAAAGGTAAAAAATTTAAAATATGAATTTTCACCTACTATATAGATTGAATGGAAAGAGTAAGTTAAAAAAAAAGAATGTTCAAATAATAATACCAAAAAATAAAATAAATAATATAAATAAATAAATAAATAAAACCAAATTATGGGGCATCTGGCTGGCTCAGTTAGTGGAGTGTGCGACTCTTGATCTCAGGGTCGTTGAGTTTGAGCCCCATGTTGGGTGTAGAGATTACCTAAATAAATAAAACTTTAAATAATAATAATAATACCAAATGATGGCAAATATGTCCTAAAACAAGTATGCACATGTATTTTTTGGGGAAGAATGAGTTAGTGACAATCATCTGGTATTTTGTTTATATCTAGTGTTTTTATAATTGTTTACTTTCTTGTTTTAAATTAACTTCATGCTTTTCTTTTTTTTTAAGATTTTATTTATTTATTTGACAGAGAGAGACAGCCAGCGAGAGAGGGAACACAAGCAGGGGGAGTGGGAGAGGAAGAAGCAGGCTCCTAGCATAAGAGCCTGATGTGGGGCCTGATCCCGGAACGCCGGGATCACGCCCTGAGCTGAAGGCAGACGCTTAACGACTGAGCCACCCAGGCGCCCCAACTTTATGCTTTTCAAACACACACACACACAGTTGTGATAGGTACTCTAAGTTTGCCCTCAATAATCCCTGCCTCCTCATCTAAATCAGCAAAGAAGAAGTCAAACTTTTACTTGTCTCAGATGACATGATACTCCATGGGGAAAACCCAAAAGACTCCACCCCAAAATTGCTAGAACACATACACCAATTCAGCAACATGGCAGGATGTAAAATCAATGCACAGAAATCAGTTGCATTTCTATACACTAACAATGAGACAGAAGAAAGAGAAATTAAGGAATTAATCCCATTGACAATTGCACCAAAAACCATAAAATACCTAGGAATAAACCTAACCAAAGAGGTAAAGGATCTGTACTCTAAAAACTACAGAATACTTACGAAAGAAATTGAGGAAGACACAAAGAAATGGAAAAGCGTTCCATGCTCATGGATTGGAAGAACAAACATTGTTGAAATGTCTGCTACGCAGAGCACTCTACACATTCTGTGCGATCCCTCTCCAAACACCACCATCGTTTTTCACAGAGCTGAAACAAACAATCCTAAAATTTGTATGGAACCAGAAAAGACCCTGAATAGCCAGAGGAATGTTGAAAAAGTAAACCAAAGCTGGTGGCATCACAATTCCGGACTTCAAGCTCTATTACAAAGCCGTAATCGTCAAGACAGCATGGTCCTGGCTCAAAAACAGACCCACAGATCAATGGAACAGAATAGAGAACCCAGAAGCGGACCCTCAACCCTATGGTCAACTAATCTTCCCCAAAGCAGGAAAGAATATCCAATGAAAAAAAGACAGTCTCTTCAACAAATGGTATTGTGAAAATTGGAGATCCGTATGCAGAAGTATGAAACTGGACCATTTCTCACACCATACACAGAAATAAACTCCAAACGGATGAAAGACCTCAATGTGAGACAGGAATCCATCAAAATCATAGAGGAGAACACAGACAGCAACCTCCGTGACCTTGGCTGCGGCAACTTACTTGCTAGACATGTCTCCAAAGGCGAGGGAAACAAAGGCAATAACGAACTATTGGGACTTCATCAAGATAAAAAGCTTTTGCACAGCAAAGGAAACAGTCAACAAAACCAAAAGACAATCTACAGAATGGAAGAAGATATTTGCAAATGTCTTATCAGATAAGGGGCTAGCATCCAAAACCTATAAAGAACTTATCAAACTCAATGCCCCCAAAACAAATAATCCAGTCAAGAAATGGACAGAAGACGTGAACAGACATTTTGCCAAAGACACACAAATGGCTACCAGACACATGAAAAAATGTTCAACATCACTTGGCATCGGAGAAATACAAATCAAAACCACAATGAGATATCATAACCTCATGCCAGTCAGAATAGCTAAAATTAACAAGTCAGGACAGAACAAATGTTGGCAAGGATGTGGAGAAAGGGGAACCCTCTTACACTGCTGGTACAAGCTGGTGCAGCCACTCTGGAAAACAGTATGGAGGCTCCTCAAAAAGTTAAAAATAGAACTCCCATATGACGCAGCAATTGCACTACTAGGTATTTATCCAAAGGATACAAACATAGTGATCCAAAAGGGCACCTGTACCCCAACGTTTATAGCAGCAATGTCCACAATAACTAAACTATGGAAAGAGCCCAGACGTCCATCGACAGATGAACGGATAAAGAAGATGTGGCGTATATATACAACGGAATATTACGCAGCCATCAAAAAATGAAATCTTACCATTTGCAACAAAGTGGAGGGAACTAGAGGGTATTATGCTAAGCAAAATAAGTCAGAGAAAGACAATTATCGCATGACTTCATCACGTGGAATTTAAGAAACAAGGCAGAGGATCACAGGGGAAGGGAGGGGAAAATAAAACAAGCTGAAATCAGAGAGGGAGACAAACCATAAGGGGCTCCTAACTGTAGGAAACTGAAGGTTCCTGGAGGGGCGGTGGGTGGGGGGATGGGGTAACTGGGTGATGGGCATTAAGGAGGGCACTTGATGTAATGGGCAATGGGTGTTATGTACAACTGATGAATCACTGAACTCTACCTCTCTGAAACTAATAATACACTATATATTAATTTAAATTAAATAAAATTAAATTTAAAAAATAATCCCTGCCTTCTGCTATTTATACCTTTGTGGAGCCCGTTCCCCATACTCTCCTCCAGGGTTGATGTGTGTGACTGATTGAATGCAGCTGAAGTGATAGATGTCACTCCTGACATTAGGCGATAAAAGGTATTGCAGCTTCTACGTTGCTCTCTCTCTCTCTCTCTCTCTCTCACCCTCCCTGTCATCACTTGCTCTGGGTGAGGCCAGCTGCCGTGAGGACACTCAGCAGCCTCTAGCAAGGCCCACAGGTGAGGAACCGAGGTCTCTGACCAACAGCCAGCAGAAAACTGAGACTTCCTGCCAACAACCCCGAGAGTGAGCTTGGGCAAGGAATCTCCTCCCCCGGTGGGGCCTTTAGAGGACCACCGGCACCAGCCAACAGCTAGGTTGCAAATACCGGAGACGGAGACACCCTGAGCCAGAACCGCCCAGCTAAGCCACTCGCACATCCCTGACTCACAGAAATTATGAGATAACAAATGTGCGTTACCATAAGCTTCTAAGGTTTGAGGCAATTAGTTACAAAGAAATAGATAACTAATACAGGGGCGCCTGGGTGGCTCAGNAAAGAAATAGATAACTAATACAGGGGCGCCTGGGTGGCTCAGTCGGTTTGCGTCTGCCTTCGGCTCAGGTCATGATCCCAGGGTCCTGGGATCCAGCCCCGACTGAGGCTCCCAGTTCAATGGGAAGCCTGCTTCTCCAACTGCCCCCCTTCCTGCTTGCGCGCGCTCTCTCTCTCTAAAATGAATAAATTTTTAAAATCTTAAAAAAAAATGAAGGTGGTCATTGTCACTGTTATTTTCCTCCCGCTGACCCAATAACGCAAGAGATCCAGCTGGAAGGAGCTGGAAGCAACGTCTTCTACGGGGATCACAAGTCAAACAATGAGTGGAACTGAAATGTCATCACTGAGTAAATCTAAAATGCCATCAATGTAAGATGCACTGTTATTTCAGGTACCACTGGAGGGAACAATACTATGAATTAAATTATGCGTCATGGGGCGCCTGGGTGGCACAGCGGTTAAGTGTCTGCCTTTGGCTCAGGGCGTGATCCCGGTGTTGTGGGATCGAGCCCCACATCAAGCTCCTCTGCTATGAGCCTGCTTCTTCCTCTCCCACTCCTCGTGACTGTGTTCCCTCTCTCGCTGGCTGTCTCTCTCTGTCAAATAAATAAATAAAATCTTTAAAAAAAATTATGCGTCAATGCTTTCTTACCACTTTGNTCCCACTCCCCGTGACTGTGTTCCCTCTCTCGCTGGCTGTCTCTCTCTGTCAAATAAATAAATAAAATCTTTTAAAAAAAATTATGCGTCAATGCTTTCTTACCACTTTGGGTTTATTTTCTACTCATCAAATGATTTTTGCAGTGCCTGGGTGGCTCAGTCAGATAAGTGTCCGACTCTTGATTTCAGCTCAGGTCTTGATTTCAGGGTTATTAGTTCAAGTGCCACATCAGGCTCCGTGCTGGGTGTGGAGCCTACTTTAAAAAAAAAAAAGACTTTCTAGACTTACTTAGACATAGATTTTACTTTAACATATTTGTCATTTATCATATCATAAATATCATTTATCAATACTTAGAAGAATGCTCAACTTTAGGGATAAGCAATAAAAAAAAGACTCTTTCTTTTACTGTTGATATGCCTTGCAGATCTGCTTTTGTCTTCATGCCCGTTGTCTTATAGTAACAAAATAGCTGCAGAGACTCTAGGCATCGCACCATATTCAAGTTAAGAAAAACGGAAATTGGGGCACCTGACTGGCTCAGTCAGTAAAACATACAGCTCTTGATCTTGGGGTTGTGAGTTTGAGCCCCATGTTGGGTGTAGATTACTTAAAAAAACAAAATGTCAAAAAAAAAAAAGGAAGAAATAGGTAGGGATGTTATCAACCACATTACCCTCTTTTATCAGGAAAAGAAAACGTCTTCCTAGAGCCTAGGATTTCTGCGTGTATGTCATTTGCTAGAACTGTCTCCCATACAAGCAAATATCTAGAAAAGCAAATATTTTGCCTGTGTCTAGGTTCATTGCCATCCCGAAAAAACCAGACTTCTATTCGCAAAGAAGGAGGAAGTGGGTATTGGGAATGAAGCTAATGGTGTCTGCTACAACATTGCTTATTAAATAGTAGTTTTACATGCGTAATAAAAAAAGAGTTACCTCTTGGCATAAAGCAAAAAATAATGGTAGCAAAAATACTTACACAGTACAATGCTTGCTAGGTTCCAGGCACTGTTCTGAGCGTTTTAAATATATTAACTCATTTAATCCTCACAGTAACTTTGAGGTAAATGCTATTATTGTCCTTGTTTCATGTAAGTATTTTTTTTATCATGCCTCATATACTCACAGTTAGACTCACCATAATCCTTGGTTCATGACGTGTTCCTCATCGGTCCTGTCATGGCTCTTTTATTTCCTTTTTATAATATGAGTTATTTTTAATAATGCGATAGGTACCCCCAAATCCTCCAACCAAAATAAAATTAGGATCTGACTGCCTGGTCTGCCCCAACCGTTTTGCTTTCTCCCCTGGCCTGAGGTGACCACAATCTGGAATCCTAAATTCATCATTCCTCAGCTTTCCTTGTAGAGTTTCCTTAGACGGTTTTATAGTTCCATTGCACCTATATATAGTCTTAAAACGTATGTGTGCATGTGTGTGATAGATAGCTATAGGGCTTTATTTATTTATGAGAGAGAGAGAGGGTAGGAGCACAAGCCGGGGAGGGGCAGAGGGAGAGGAAGAAGCAGGCTCCCCACCGCCAAGACCCCAGGATCACGCCCTGAGCCGAAGGCGGATGCTTAACCGACTGAGACACCCGGCTTCCCCTCTATAGTTGTTTTTAACTGTGTATCTTCTTTTGGTACCTTTCCCGCTTACGGTTACATAGCTAAGATTCATTCATATTGTTGTGTGGTGCTACAGTCATTCATTTTGGTGACCACTTAACATCCCATCATATGAATATACAGTAGTTGTATTCATCCCCAAACCATTCTTTATTGGAGTACCTTTTACACGCTTATAGATTTTTTTCTTTTGTAGTTATTAACTGATCTGTCACACCCATTCACTAGCAGTTTTGTGGGATTTGAGCAAATTTTCTGCATCCTTTTTAATGGCTGCCTAAGATCCTGCCTCTTCTGCAAGACTTGGCATCACGCTTTGCAAATGATTTGCCTTGTCTTGTCAGTTATTTGCATTGGGCTACCAGAGAGAAGCCCACCAATTAAGACTGATTTGCTGGGCTTAGCCCACAGAGCCCCTAGTTTCACTCGAGAGGAATGTTGGGTTTTGGGGAGAGGTGAAGAATGTTAGTCCACTGGTGAATATTTCCTTGTTACGATCACTTTTGCTTCCCTGGACAACCTGGCAAATCTGAGAATTTGTATTATGAGCCCTGAGATAACCGGAATCCCCGGTAGCCGGGCAAATTCTTTAACACTCCTCCCACAAAAGGCAGAATCTAACTCCTCTTTCAATACAGGCCAGCCTTGGTGCCTGTCAAGAATAAAGTGCAGTAGAAACTATGCCGTGGGACTTAGAAGGCTCAGCTAAGAAAAGGGAATATAGGGAGGGGCGCCTGGGTGGCTCAGTAGGTTAAGCGTCTGCCTTCGGCTCAGGTCATGATCCCGGGGTCCTGGGATTGAGTCCCGCATAAGGCTCCCTGCTCAGAGGGTAGCCTGCTTCTCCCTCTCCCTCTACTGCTCTCCCTGCTTGTGCTCTCTCTCTCGCTCTAATAAATAAAATCTTAAAAAAAAAAAAAAAAGGAACTAATACACCCAATTTAAAGACGTAGAAGCCGGGGACGCCTGGCTGGCTCAGTTGGAAGAACATGTGACTGTTGATCTTGGGGTTGTGAGTTCAAGCCTCGTGTTGGGTGTAGAGATGACAAAATAATAATATAATAATAATGAATTTTTTTAAAAAAGTTGTGGAAGCTGAGGGCTGGAGAGGATAAGTATACAGTAAATGGAAAAGTCAAGATTTGAACTTTGACCATTTGACTTGAAAACTTGCTGTTCTTAACCTTGATGCCCCCCTTACAAATTATAAATCTATTTCTTCCCTTGCATTTTCATGATACCCTTGATGGCTCAGAAAGTGACTAAATAACTTGCTCCCCCCAACCCTGGGATTGAACCTGGGAGGGCGGTCTTCCCCAAAAATATATTTGCTGGTGTCCTAGATATAGACCACTCAGAAAAAACTAGACTGATCTGCAGGTTGTCAAATGAGACCCACTCAAGTAAGATAAAAGTTTAGTTCAGGGCCTAAAAAATAAAGAATATTTTTAGGGGCGCCTGGGTGGCACAGCGGTTAAGCGTCTGCCTTCAGCTCAGGGCGTGATCCCGGCGTTATGGGATCGAGCCCCCACATCAGGCTCCTCTGCTATGAGCCTGCTTCTTCCTCTCCCACTACCCCTGTTTGTGTTCCCTCTCTCGCTGGCTGTCTCTATCTCTGTCAAATAAATAAATAAAATCTTTAAAAAAAAAAGAATATTTTTAAACGAACATTATAAATGTTCATCAGTTAAAAAAGAATAATTTTAAAATTAAGTGGAAAGATAAAAGTAAATTCTTTTACAATATTTTGTCATATTAATAACTAGTGTTAATTCATTTAAAAATCAATGTAGAGATATCTTTCATTTAAAACCATTTAAAATGTCAATATTCAAGGAGCCTGGCTGGCTCAGTCAGTAGAGCATATGACCCTTGATCTCTGTCATGAGTTCAAGCCCCACTGGGTGTGGCGCTTACTTTAAAAAAAAAATGTAGAGGCACGTGGGTGGCTCAGTCAGTTAAGGATCTGACTCTTGATTTCAGCTCAGGTCATGACCTCAGGATCATGAGATCAAGCCCTGCGTCAGGCACCATGCTCAGCAGGGAGTCTGCCGGAGATTCTCTCTCCTTCTACTCCTCCCCCTCTGCCCCCTGCTTGCTCTCTCTTTCTCTTCTCTCTCTCTCAAATAAATAGATAAGTCTTTTTTTTTTATGTCAACATTCAAAGATGGAATCAGAAGCACTTCTAGTGGTGTATTTAGTTGAAACAATGTATCCTTTTCAGAACATTTCACAAATAAAAAAGACTTGCACGGTTATCAACTACTTTTCTTTTTAAGATTTTATTGGAGATTATTTGAGATGCACATGCACAAGCAGTGGGGAGGGGTAGAGGGAGCAGACTTGTTAACATAATAAAAGACACCTTGATCATTCTCAACACTTAGGAAGTGCCGAGGGTTTGGGGAACTATAAGCCAGGACCAGGGATGAAGACCAAATATATATTTCTTTTTTTTTAAGATTAATTTATTCATTATCTTGGTGGGAGGGGCAAAGGGAGAGCGAGAGAGAGGATCTTAAGCAGACTCCATACTGAGCATGGAGCCCAACACAGGGCTCAATCTCACAACCTTGAGATCAGGACCTGAGCCAAAACCAAGAGTCCAAGAGTCAGATGCTTAACTGACTGAGCCACCCAGGCACCCCAAATATATATTTCTTATAATAAATCACAATATCACACTCAGCTGTTACCTCTTCAAATATGCTACCCTAGTCTTCTCTCCCCTCCCTTCCTGCTCTTCCTTCCTCTTCCTCTTCTTCCTCCTCCTCTTCCTCCTTCTCTTTCTCTCCCTCCCTCTTTCTCTCTCCCTCTCTTTCTCTCTCATCAGACCATTTTAATATATTCTTCATGTCTCTTAACTTCTCATACATATTTTCCACCTTTTTGTCTTTCTGTACTACAGTCCAGATAATGTTTCCTTACCTATCTTCTGGTTAACTAATTATCACTTCATCTGTGCCTAATCTACTAGCAAATACGCCCAACGAAATTTTAATCTCAAGTCTTCAATTTTTTCATCTCTAGGAATTCTATCTGGTTCTCTTTCAAATCCACTAGGTTATTTTCTATGGTTTCCGGTTTCCACATATATTTTCAATATTGCCTTTTATTTATATAAATGTCATAATCAAAGGGAATTCTGATACAAGCTAAAACATAGAGGAACATTGAAAAAATTAAGCTAAGCAGGTGCACCTGGGTGGCTCAGATGGTTAAGCATCTGCCTTTGGTCGGGTCATGATCCCAGTGTCCTGGGATCAAGCCCCACATCGGGCTCCCTCTCCCTCTACTGCTCCGCCGGCTTGTGCTCTCTCACTCGCTCTGTCAAATAAATAAATAAAATCTTTTTTTTTATCTTTAAAAAATTATGCTAAGTAAAATAAGCCAGAAACAGAAAGACGAATACTGTATCATTCCATTTTACTACTCTGAATATATCACATCCAGGTATATTATATATTATATCCAGAGCAGTAAAATTCATAGAAACAAAAAGTAGATGGGGTGCCTGGCTGGCTCAGTCAGTAAAGCATGCAACTTTTTTTTAAAAGATTTTATTTATTTGAGTGAGAGTGAGAGAGACAGAGAGAGAGCATAAGCGGGGAGGGCAGGGGCAGACGGAGAGGGAAAAGCAGGCTCCCTGCTGAGCAGGGACTCAATCCCAGGACCCCAGGATCATGACCTGAACTGAAGGCAGATGCTTAACCAACTGAGCCATCCAGGTGCCCCAAAGCAAGTGACTCTTAATCTCAGGGTCATGAGTTCAAGCCCCACATTGGGTGTGGAGCCTACTTGAAAGGAAAAAAAAAAAGTAGAATGGTGGTTGCCAGAGGTTGTGGGAGAGGGGGAAAAGGGAGTTGTTTACTGGGTAGAGAGTTTCGGTTTTGCAAGATGAAAACGTTCTAGAGATTGGCTGCATAACAATGTGAATATAGTTAACACTGTTGGACTGTACACTTAAAAATGGTTAAGGGCACCTGGGTGGCTCAGTCGGTTAAGCATCTGACTTGATTTTGGCTCAGGTCATGGTCTTGCAGTTGTGGGATCCAGCCCGGCATCCGGCTCCACACTCAATGGGGAGTCTGCTTCTCTCTCTCCCCGCCTCTCCCTATGCTCCCCCCACCCCGCCCCTGCTCGTGCTCTCTCTCCCTCTCCCTCTCTCTCAAAGAAATAAATAAATCTTTAAAAAAAATGGTTAAGATGGTAGGGCACCAGGGGTGGAAGAGCATGCAACTCTTGATCTCCAGGTTGTGAGTTCAGGCCCCCCATTGGGTGTAGAGATTACTAAAATAAATAAACACATAATTAAACTTAAAAAATGGTTTAAGATGGCACATTTTGTGTGTATTTTACCATAATCCAAAATAAAATTAAAATTTTAATGCAAAAAATGTAGTAACTACATTTGTTTCATAATTTCACATTTTTGCAGTTCTGTTTCTGCTGTTATTTCTGCTAGTTCTCACTTGCAGTGACTTGTCCCTTGTGCGCTGGGTTCTTCTTTACTGTGCAGTAGTCATTGTCCCTGAAAATGTATGAATGGAGATTCTTCGAGGGCCAGCACAAAGATGCATTCCTCCAGAGAAGATTTGAGTTTGCTTCTGCCAGGAGCTTAGAGACAAATCCAGTTCAATGCTGCTTTAAACTAGATTTGTAACTTAAAAGCTTTTTTTTTTTAGATTTTATTTATTTATTTTAGAGAGAGCGCAAGTGGCAGAGGGGGGAAGGAGGGGGATAAGCAGACTCTGCACTGAGCACGGATCCCATGCAGGGCTGGATCCCATGACCATGAGCAGAAACTGAGTCAGACCCCTAGCCAACGGAGCCCCCAGGAGCCACTTAAAAGCTTTTTTGAATATTTCATATAATTTGGACTACATATCGACAAAAAGGCTAGCTACGATTACAATGTCCTGAGGAGAGTTTCTCCCCTTATGTTCAGTGTCGTACTAAGTTCCCTTCTTGGAGTCTCTTGAGAGAAAGATGTGGATCAGGTTTACTTCTGATTCACCTTTAATCACAACCCTTTGGGGAGCCATAACTAATATAAGGGGGGCTTTCTAATAGACTCCCCACCTTGGTGGACCCTGAGCTTTGATTTCATCCTTAGCCTACAGAGTTTGCGCAGATTGGTAAATATCCTCAGTGCAAAATCGACTCCCATGCTTGCTTAACTCTCCCCATTTCTGAACTCCTTGAGTTTGGCTTCCTACCTCGTACTTTGCCAGCTCATCTGTGCTTTTAAGAATATTTTATCCAGGGGCGCCTGGGTGGCACAACGGTTGGGCGTCTGCCTTTGGCTCGGGGTGTGATCGGCTCAGGGTGTGATCCTAGCGTTATGGGATCGAGCCCCACATCGGGCTCCTCCTCTGTGAGCCTGCTTCTTCCTCTCCCACTCCCCCTGCTTGTGTTCCCTCTCTCGCTGGCTGTCTCTATCTCTGTCGAATAAATAAATAAAATCTTTAAAAAAAAAAGAATATTTTATCCAGCATTTTTAGTTGTTTTAAGCAGCAGGTTGGCCCCAATAACCCAATGAGAAATCCCTCTACTTTATTTTCTTTTCAATGATTTCTGCTCTTCTATTTATTTTTTTTCCTCCTATTTTTTGTTGTTCTTATTGTTGTGTTGGTTTTTTTCCTTAAATCTTTTAGTTGAACACACAGCTCATTACTGCTCTCTCTTTTCTGTTATTAGGCTATTCCATCCTTGAGGCTGTAAATTTCCCTTCAAGTACACCTTTGTATTCTCTAAGTTTTGATATGTAGTGCAGGATCGATTGCTGAAAGCTAGCTGGTGCCCTCCTGTTTTCATCAACTCCTCACGCCAGCAGGGCTATTGTACTGCTGATTTTTCTCCTGAGACCCCTGCACTCCAGGTCTGGCAAGTGCAGCCAATTTTCCCCATCAGGGGGCAGCAATGGTTGCCTAAGGCAACGCCAGGAAAGATAAGAACATAATTTAAATTACCTTTTTCTACTCCAGGTTTTCCACGACTGGCTACCTATGAAAATTACTGGGAAGTTTTGAAAAATACCGATTTCTAGTCAAACTCAGAGAATGTTCTCGTTGATCTGGGATGGAGCCTGGGCATGAGTACTTGGAGGGATACGAACGTGAAGCCAGGGCTGGGAACCACTTCTCCCATTTATCTACTCCTTGCCACCAGCCCCAGACTGCGTCCTCCCTCCTCCCCACTCACACGCCCAAGCGATTTTAAGAGTCTAATGTCTTCCCAAAGCTGTTATTTTATGGTTTCCACATCTCTCTCTATTGGTTTTCCAGGGCGAATTTTGGGGCAGGAGGCAGAAACCTTGATCATTTGCCACATTGGTGGGAACCGGAATTGTCCTGCAACCTGTTTGTTTTCACAGGAGGGCTCAGCATGAAACAGCAGCACTGGTTTGGGATGACTGCCAGGATGGGCACCGTGTTATCAGGGGTCTTTACCATCATGGCCACCGACATGTACCTCATCTTCGAACAGAAGTACATAAGGAGCAATGATTGCATTGACAATTACACGCAGACCAGGAGTGCCGGTGTCCTGGTCAAGCAGTTCGTCATCTGCTGGACTTCCAGCGTTGTCTTCTTCCTGTCTTTCGTTACCATCATCATCAGCTGCTTCCTCCTATACTCCGTCTACGCCCAGATATACCGGGGCTTGGCCATCTACATCATCTGGATCATCTTCTATGAAATTATAAACATTGTGGTTCAAATCCTCACCAACAATAGCTCTGTCATTGAAGAGGTCAGGGTCTTGCGCTGGTTTGGCCTCCTGTCCCGTATATTCATGCACTGTTTCTGGATATTCTATGTCATCTCCTATGCCCACATAATCTATAAAAGTCAAAGCCAGGGCAATATAATCTCCTACAACAGACGTATTTCTACAGGCAATGGAGAGTTCCCAAGACGGAAATCAAAGATCAACTTTACTCGCCATTATAGCGGATAATGTTTGCCCTTGTCTCTCTGCCCACAGGCAGGAATCCCAGGTTCTGATGGTAGTTCTAGCTCCATCTCTTTCACTTTTGCTGATCTGTTCAGCTATAGAACCCCTACTGCCACCTTTTTGGGGGAACGTGGAGAGAAACGTCATTATAATCAGAACTGGGACCACCTGCTCATTGAGGGCGTTTAGTGAAAGGACATTATTCTATATCAAGCTCTCCTTGAGTTGCTCCTTCCTTTTCCAGTTAGAAGCATCTTAGAGGTCAAAATAAAGACAGCAAAGGAATGAAATGAAGCTGGCCTGCAGTCTGGCAATCCTTTCACCTTGGTGTATGTCTTCTTCAGGCTTCAACCCACAGCTCTCTAATTCAGTCCCGGGACAGGCAGATCTGCATTTATATATTGGGGAGCTGTGGCAGAAGGGATACTGGCGGTGCCTTGGGGTAGCCCTGTGCCATGGTCTTTCCCCCTATGTCCTCTATGCTATATCCCAGATACGCAAAACAATAAAAAATCGAGAAAATCATTCTTCATTTTCTGTCTTGAGTGCTCCCTCTCCCAGATTTGTCAAAGAGCCCAAAATGCACTTGGGTCACCAAAAGTTATTTTGTTAAACTTTTGTGTGTCTGTCACTATGCTGGACTTAGTGGGAGGATACAACAAAGTATAAGATATAAGGCCTGACCTTGAGGATTTTGCAGTTTAGTGGAAGAAACGAAATCACTGTTGATGACTTAATAAGCCAGTCATATAAGGGAGCACAAGACTACACGTTATTGTTGATCAAAAAACGTCACTTTGCATTCAGTTTCGGAGACTGTCAGAAGCAGTTTAAGCCAGGATGGAAGAGAAATTGAGCAATTTCTACTTCAAACATTAGGCATTGTGTTTTGTTGGGGGGGGTTGCTGTTGTTTTAAGATTTTATACACTTATTTGAGAGGCACAGCACCGGAGAGAGAGAGCAAGCACAAGGTGGGGCAGAGGGAGAGGGAGAAGCGTGCTCCCCAATGTGGGGCTCGATCCTAGGACCCTGAGACCATGACCCAAGCCAAAGGCAGATGCTTAACCAACTGAGCCACCCAGGTGCCCCATTAGGCATTATCTTAAGTATTTGTTTATTTAATAGATTTCTTGAGGTACGATTAACATATACATGTTTAAAGTACACAATCTGATAAGTTTTGATATAAGTACATCCCAGTAAAACCATCACAACTGAATCCCTAAACATATCACCCCTAAAAGTTCCCTCTTAACCCCTGCTCCTCTCCCCTTCCTGCACCACTCCCTACCATCTCAAGGCACTCATTTGCTGTCATTATACATTAGTTTGCATTTTCTAGAATTTTACATAAATGGAATCATGTAGTATGCACTCTTTTTTGGTCTGCCTTCTTTTACTCAGACTAATACCTTTAAGATTCATCCATGTTGTGGGGCACCTAGATGACTCAGTCTGTTAAGCGTCTGACTCTTGATTTCGGCTCAGGTCATGATCTCAGGGTCAAGTCCCTTCCCCCCACCCCAGTTGGGCTCCATGTGCTCAGCACAGAGTCTGCTTGTACCTCTCCCTCTGCAACTTCCCTTGCTGGCACACACATCCACGCTCTCTCTCTAAAATAAATAAAATTTAAAAAAAAGATTCAGCTGTGTTGTTAGGTGTATTGACAGTTCATTCTTTATTGCTGAATAGTATGCGATGACATGAATATAGCATGGTTCGTTTATCCATTTGCCCACTGAAGAACATCCAGTGATTTGCACTGGGGCAATTACGAATAAGAACACTATACACATTTCTGTACAAGACTTTGTATGGACTTATGATTTCATTTATCTTGCAGGAATACCATTTCAACATCTTAAGAAACTTTTCGCAGAGTGGCTGCACCATTGTCCATTCCCACTGGCAGTGTATGCAAATTCCAGTCCTTCCACATCCTTGCAAGCCCTTAGTACAGACAATTTTCATTCGAGCCATTCTAATGGGTATATAGTGGTATCTCATCATGCTTTTTTAAAAAGATTTTATTTATTTATTTGTCAGAAAGAGAGAGAGGGCACAAGAAGGGGGAGCGGCAGGCAGAGAGAGAGAAGCAGACTCCCCACTGAGCAAGGAGCCCAATGCGGGGCTCAGTCCCAGGACTCCAGGATCATGACCTGAGCCGAAGTCAGATCCTCAACCAACTGAGTCACCCAGGTGCCCCAATCTCTCTCTTGTAAAAAGATTTTACTTTTAAGCCATCTCTACACCCAACATGGGACTCAAACTTACAAACCTGAGATCAAGATTTTCGTGCTCTACTGAGCCAGCCAGGAGCCCCTATAATTTCATTTGAGTTATTTTTTAATATATGGTGAGAGATATAGATCAAAGTTCACTTTTTTGTTCTTGGATATCTAATCATTCCAACACTAATTGTTGAAAAGTTTATCCTTTCTCTACTGAATTGACTTCACATACACACACATACCTATTACTGGATCCTATTTTATTCCATTCACCTGTTTGTCTCTCTTTACAGCAATGCCACCCTGCCTTGATTGTGGTAGATTTATAAGTCCTTAAATCACTTCCCTTCAACTGTGTATTTCTACAAAACTGTTTTGGCTGTTCTAGGTCCTTTGCATTTCCATATGAATTTAGAAAGAGCTTAAAATTTTTATTTTTAAAAAGTGCTTGCTGAGGGGCGCCTGGGTGACTCAGTAGTTGAGGATCTGACTTTGGCTCAGGTCATGACCCCGGGGTCCAGGGATCTAGCCCCACGTTGGGCTCCATTCAATGGGGAATCTGCTTGTCCCTCTCCCTCTGCCCCTCCCCCTGCTTATGCTCTCTCTGTCTCTCTCTCAAATCAATAGTTAAAATCTTTTTTTTTAAATGCCTTCTGGGAATTTGATTGGGATTACATTAAATCTATGTAGATCAATTTGGGGAGAATTGACATCTTTAACAATACTGAGTCTTCTAACCATGAGAACAGTATCTCTTTTCATTCACTAAGTCTTTAATTTCTCTCAGCAATGCTTTGTAGTTTTCAATGCACCAGTCTTTCACATCTTTTGTCAGATTTATCTCTAAGTATTGTATATCTTTTATGCTATCATAAATGGTATTATTTCTTAAATTCCAATTCTCATTAGGATACAGAAATAAAATTATTTTTTGTATATTGATCTTTTGTCCTCCAACCCTGCTGAACTCGTGTATTAGGTCAAGTAACATTTTTGCAGATTTTCTGCATAGTCAGTCATATTGTCTGCAGTTAATGACAGTTTTATTTCTTCCTCTTCTTGCCTTAATGTGCTGGCTAGCACTCCCATACAATGTTGAGTAGAAGAAGAGAGAAGGGACATTATTTGTGTGTGTGTGTGTGTGTGTGTGTGTGTGTGTGTGTGTATTTTATCTTTATTATGTTCAGTTAGCCACAGTATAGTACATCATTAGTTTTTGATACA
Organism: Ailuropoda melanoleuca; assembly: GCF_002007445.2. Lineage (NCBI taxonomy): Eukaryota > Metazoa > Chordata > Mammalia > Carnivora > Ursidae > Ailuropoda > Ailuropoda melanoleuca. Next base: position 31,936,055 of record NC_048222.1, on the reverse strand, counting down.
GTGTTCAGTGATTCATTAGTTGTGTATAACACCCAGTGCTCATCACAGCACATGCCCTCCTTGATACCCATCACCCTGTTACCCCATCCCCCACCCCTCTCCCCTCTGAAACCCTCAGTTTGTTTCCTGGGGTCCATAGTCTCTCACGGTTCATCTCCCTCTCTGATTTCTCTCCCTTCAGTTTTCCCTCCCTTCCCCTACGCTCCTCCATGCTATTCCTTATGTTCCACATATGAGTGAAATCATATGATAATTGCCTTTCTCTGCTTGACTTACTTCACTTAGCATAATCTCCTCCAGTCCCATCCATGTCAATGCAAATGGGTATTCATCCTTTCTGATGGCTGAGTAATATTCCATTGTATATATGAACCACATCTTCTTTATCCATTTGTCTATTGAAGGGCATCTCGGCTCCTTCCACAGTTTGGCTATTGTGAACATTGCTGCTATGAAAGTTGGGGTGCAGGTGCCCCTTCTTTTCACTACATCTGTATCTTTGGGGTAAATACCTAGTAGTGCAATTGCTGGGTTGTAGGGAAGCTCTATTTTTAACATCTTGAGGAACCTCCATACTGTCTTCCAGAGTGGCTGTACCAGCTTGCATTCCCACTAACAACATAAGAGGGTTCCCCTTTCTCCACATCCTCGCCAACATTTGTTGTTTTCCGCCTTGTTATTTTTTACCATTCTAACTGGTGTAAGGTGCTATCTCATTGTGGGTTTGATTTGAATTTCCCTGATGGCTAGTGATGTGGAGCATTTTTTTATGTGTCTATTAGCCATTTGTATGTCTTCTTTGGAAAAATGTCTGTTCACGTCTCCTGCCCATTTTTTTGACGGAGTTATTTGTTTTTTGAGTGTTGAGTTTGAGAAGTTCTTTATAGATCTTGGATACCAGCCCTTTATCTGATACACCATTTGCAAATTTCTCCCAGTCTGTGGGATGCCTCTTACTTTTGTTGACTGTTTCCTTTGCGGTGCAGAAGCTTTTTGTCTTGATGAAGTCCCAGAAGTTCATTTCTGCTTTTGTTTCCCTTGCCTTTGGAGACGTGTCTTGAAAGAAGTTGCTGCGGCTGATGTCGAAGAGGTTACTGTCTATGTTCTCCTCTAGGATTTTGATGGATTCTTATCTCACATCGAGGTCTCTCATGCATTTTGAGTTTATCTTTGTGTATGGTGTAAGAAAATAGTCCAGTTTCATTCTTCTGTATGTAGCTGGGACATTATGTTTTTTTTAAAGATTTGATTTCAGGGGCACCTGGGTGGCTCACTCAGTTAAGCCTCTGCCTTCGGCTCAGGTCATGACAGGGTCCTGGGATTGGGCCCCACATCCGGCTCACTGCTAGGCAGGAGCCTGCTTCTCCCTCTCTCTCTGCCCCTCCCCCTGCTCATGCACTCTCTCTCTGTCAAATAAATAAATAAATAAATAAATAAATAAAATCTTAAAAAATTTTTTTAAAAACCTTTAAAAAAATAAATCAAACATGAATATTCCTGGAATAAAGTCTACTTGGTCATGGTGTATAATCTTTTTAATGATTCATGGAATTATATTTGTTCAATTTTGTTTAGAATTTTTGAATCTATGTTCATAGGGGATATTTGTCTGTAGTTTTCTTATAATGTCTTCATCATATTCTGGTATCAGAGTAATGCTTGCTTCATAGAAAGGAGTATTTCTTCCTTTTCAATTTTCTTTAAGAATTTATGTACAATTGGGGGCGCCTGGGTGGCACAGCGGTTGAGCATCTGCCTTCGGCTCAGGGCGTGATCCCGGCGTTATGGGATCGAGCCCCACATCAGGCTCCTCTGCTGGGAGCCTGCTTCTTCCTCTCCCACTCCCCCTGCTTGTGTTCCCTCTCTCGCTGGCTGTCTCTATCTCTGTCGAATAAATAAGATCTTTAAAAAAAAATACTTTCTAATTTCCTTTTGATTTTTTCTTTGATCTATGGGTTATTTATAAATGTGCTACTTTGTTTCAATATTTGAGGATTTTCCAGAAAGTTTTCTGCTAATTATTTCTAACTTAATTTCAGTATAAGAGAACATACATTTATGATTTGAATCATTTTAAATTTATTCAAAATAGTTTTATGGCCCAGAATATGTTCTATCTTGATAAATGTTCCATGTGCTCCTAAAAAGAATATCTATTCTGCTATTGTCGGGTGCAGTATTCTCCAAATGTCAATTAGAGCAAGTTGGTTGATAGTATTGTTCAAATCTTTTAATATCTTTTCTAATTTTCTGTCTACTTGTTCTATTAATTACTGAAAGAGGTGTACTGAAATTTCTGACTATAATTATGGATTTGTCTATTTCTCTTTATAATTCTATTAGTTTTTGTTTCATGTATTTTGAAGCTCTATTAGTGGGTATATAAATATTTAGAACTGGTATATCCTTCTGATGAATTAACCCCTTTATCATTATGAAATGACCTTCTTTATCACTGAGATTATTCTTTGCCCTGAAATTTTCTTTATTTGATATTAAAGCAGCCCCTCCAGTATTCTTTTGATTTGTGTTGACATAGTATATCTTTTCTCATTTTTTTCAGCCAATTTATGTCTTTATATATAAAGTATGCTTACTATAGGTGGTATGTAGTTGGGTATTTCTTTTTTTTTTTTTTAAGTTAACTCTACCTGCAACATCGGCTTGAACTCACGGCCCTGCAATCAAGAGTTGCATACTCGGGGCACCTGGGTGGCTCAGTCAGTCAAGTGTCCGCCTTCAGCTCAGGTCATCATCCCAGGGTCCTGGGATCGAACCCCACAACACGCTCTCTGCTTAGCAGAGCGCCTGCTTCTCCCTCTCCCTCTGCCTGCTGCCCTGCCTACTTGTGTTCTGTCTCTTTCTCTCTCTCTCTGTCAAATAAATAAATAAAATCTTGGAAAAAAAAAAAAGAAGAGTTGCATACTCTACTGACTGAGCCAGCCGGTTGTCCCTGGGTCTTCCTTTTTAATCCAATCTTTTTCTGTTGGAGTATTTAGATCGTTTACATTCAGTGGCCATCTTGTTATTTGTTTTCTATTTGTCCCATCTATTCTGTTTCTTTTTCTTCTTTTTTTTTTTACCTTCTTTTGGATTAATTTGATGTTTCTATGGCTTCATTTTATCTCCTTTGCCAACTTATATCTATGTGCAATTCTTTGTTGTGTATTTTAGTGGCTGTTTTTAATAAGAGTTTATGATGAAGAGCTTTAACTCATCACAGTCTACCTTCAGGCGATATAAAGCCTCTTCACATATCGTGTAAGAACCTTATAACAGTATACTTCCAATTTTCCTCTCCTATTTGTGCTATCGTTATCATACATTTTACTTTTATAAACCTCATCATATATTGTTCTTATCTTTGCTTAAACTGTCTTTCAAAGAGCTTTAAGTAACAAGGAAAAAATCTTTATTTTCTATGTTTATATTTACCCATATTGTTACCATTTCCAGGATTATTTGTTCCTTTTTCTTCTGCCAGGACTTCTTTAACATTTCTTGTAGTGCAGGTCTGCTGATGATTAATTCTTTCAGCTTTTCTATGCCTGAAAGATATTATTTTGTTTTCATTTCTTAAGATTTAAATAATTTTAATTTTTTAAATTGTAGTAAAATACACATAACATAAAATTTACCATCATAATCATTTTTAAGTGTAGAGTTAAATAATGTTAAGTCCATTCACATTGCTGTGCAACAGACCTCCAGCACTCTTTTTACCTTGCAAAACTGAAACTCTATAACCATAAAACAATAGCTCCCCATCCCCTCCCCTCAGCCCCTGGTAACCAACATTCTACTTTCTGTCTCTATAAATTGACTACTCTAGCTATTTCATGTAAGGGGAATCAAACAACCTTTGTCCTTTTTTGACTGGTTTATTTCACTCAGCATAATGTCCTCAAGGTTCATCCATGTTGTAGCATGGGTCAGAATTTTCTTCCTTTTTAAGGCTGAGTAATATTCCATTGAATGTGCAGACCATGTTTTGTTTATCCAGATCTCTTCCCTCCTGAACAGAGCATTCAGCTACTAATGCAGGAGTGTCACTAAGACAGAAGCATATAATTGTCCCCACTCGCAGTTCCAGAGTTGTAGCTCAGAGATTTTGTCTGGGACAGGGGAGAGGTAAGCCATAAAACAGATTGTTCACAACCTCTTCCCGAAGGAACTGGATGCATTTACAACAGAGCATGGAGAGGTTCAAATCTAAAGACACTCCTCAAAACAGTAAAGATTGTGGCAAAAGGCACTCGGTAGGAGGTGTGTGAACCCAAAGAAGATACAGGCTAAACCGTAGGCCAGCTAGTTTTCAGGAGAGAACTGGAGAAAGAAGTAACTGGGAGAAATGAGAAACCCTCCTGCAGTCAGAAAAAAATATCAAACACTGACTTCTGAAACTATTCCTTCAAAGGAGTCTGGATTTGATTGGATTAGTCTGTAGAGCGATTTATGCCCTAGGGCATTATTGAAAACAATAGAGCAATCAGCCAGCAATTAGTAAACCTTAACAGCTGAGGTATGGTTAGGAAACCAGGAAGAGACCTCTTCCAAAACCACTCTCATCCTAGAGTGACGGTGGGCATACCTGAAGCTGCACGACCTCAGAAGCTTCACACCGCGGGGGCGCCTGGCTGGCCCAGCCAGCAGAGCATGTGACTCTTGATCTCAGGGTTGTAAGTTTGAGCCCCACCTTGGGTGTAGAGATTACTGAAAAAAAAAAAAAAAGCGTCACCCTTTGGGGTGTTGAGGTACTAGGGAGAAGAATATAATTTACCAAACTAATCCAGCCAGTCACTAAACAAGAAGCAATAACAAGCCTAGTGGAGTGTTGGGGGTGTCCCCTTACCCCGAATTGTTATAATATATTGGCCAAAGTGTCCAGTTCCCAACAACAACAAAAGAACATAAGACATGTAAAGAAATAGGAAAGTTTGACCCATATATCAGGAAAAAAAATCAGGGAACATAATATAATAAAAAAACATTTTAAAAAATCAGGGAACAGAAATTCCCTGTGAGAGTGACAAGCTATCAGATTTAAAGAAACAGTCTTCAAAACAGCCATTATAAATATGTTTAAAGAGCTAAAGGAAACCGTGATAAAAGGAGTAAAGGAAAATATGATGGTAATGTCACATCAAATACAGAATATCAATAAATATTAATAAAAGAGATAAAAGTTATAAAAAGGAGTCAAATGGAAATTCTGGAGTTGAAAAGTACAACCGAAATGAAAAAAAAAATTCACTAGAGAGGTTCAGCAGCAGATTTTAACTGACAGAAGAAAAAATTAGTGAACTTGAAGATAGATGCTAGAGATCATGCAATCTGAAGAACACAGAGAAAAAAATGTGACAAAAAATAAGCAGAGCCTCAGAAAAATGTGAGAAGCCCAGCAACCCATGCATAATTGCAGTATTAGAAGGACAGGAAAGGGATGCCTAGGTGGCTCAGTGGGTGTTAAGGGACTGGGTTCAGGTCATGATCTCAGGATCGTGAGATGGAGGCCCACATCAGTCTCCACAATGGGCATGGAGCCTGCTTAAGATGCTCTCTCTCAGGGCACCTGGGTGGCTCAGTCAGTTAAGTGTCCAGTTCTTGGTTTTGGCTCAGGTCATGGGATTGGGCCCCACGTTGGGCTACATGCTCAGTGTGGAGTCTGCTTAAGATTCTCTCTCTCTCCCTCTGCCCCTCCCCCTGCTCTCTCTTTCTCTCTTAAAAAAAAAGAGAGAGAGAGAGAAAAGAACAGAAAAAATATTTGAAAAAATAATGCCTGAAAACTTTTCAAATTTATTGAAAAACACTAACCTACACACCCAGGAAGCTCAAAGAATTCTAATTAGGATAAATTCAGAGAGATCACAGACATTGCATAGTAAAAGCTCAACTCAAAGACAAGAAGAAAATCTTGAAAGCAGCAAGAGAAAAATGACTCAACATTTATAAGGGAATCCCAATAAGATTAGTCGCTGATTTCTCCACCAAAACAATGGAGGCCAGATTGTGGTGGGATAACATATTCAAAATATCCCCCCTCCCAAGCACTGTTAACCAAGAATCCTGTATCCAGCAAAGCTGTATTTCAGAAACGCTCAGATTTCTTTCTGAGTTCCAGGTTGATGGTGGTGACTTCATAATCGACATGTCTATTTGGATGTCCCAGGGGAACACAAACCTAGCTCCTCCTCATCTTTCCCACCCCCATTCTGAGTGTGCTCCCCACCTCAGTGAATGGGCCAAACTTTACCCAGATGCTCATCCCAGGCTCCTCCCACAGTCCCAGGCCCCAGATGCAAGCCCCCAACACCTCGTGTTGCCATGCTTCACCATTTCCTTTAAGCCATTCAACTGCCCTGCCTGCCTCCATTCCAGCCTTCGCTCTGACCCATGGTCCCCAAACTAGCAAGAAAGATTCTTCTAAAATGCAAATCAGATCACACCCATACACCCACCCACACACACACACGCACATCTGTAAGACCCTTCCAGGTCTCTCACTGCCTTCCAGAGAAACTTCCAAATGGCAGGTAAGCCCCTTTTTTTTCTGGCCCCTGCCATCCCCTGTAGTCTATCCCTCTGCTCAAGCCACACCAAACTTGCTGTTTCCCAAATGGCTTTTGCCTGTCTGTGGGCCTACCTGGATGTTGTCCACTTTGCCAGAGGTAAAGTCCCTCCCTTTTCTACCCAGTTATTGGCCACATCCTCTAAGACACAAGCTTAATGATTGCCTCCTCCAGAAAGCCTCCCCTGATTCTCATTCTGGATCAGGTCTTTTTTTATTATTAATATATAATGTATTATTTGTTTCAGGGGTACAGGTCTGTGATTCATAAGTCTTACACAACACACAGTTCTCCCCACAACACAAACCCTCCACAGTGTCCATCCCCCAGACAATCCATCCCCCCACCAACCCTCAGTTTGTTTCCTGAGATTAAGAGTCTCTTGTGGTTTGTCTCCCTCTCTGGTTTTGTCTTGTTTCATTTTTTCCTCTCTTTTCCTGTGATCCTCTGCCTTGTTTGTCAAATTCCACATATCAGTGAGATCATATGATAATTGTCTTTTTCTGATTGACTTATTTCACTTAGCACAATACCCTCTAGGTCCATCCACGTCATTGCAAATGGCAAGATTTCGTTCTTGATAGCTGTGTAATATTCCATTGTACATATACACCACATCTTCTTTATCCATTCATCTGTCGATGGACATCTCGGCTCTTTCCAGAGTTTGGCTATTGTGGACGTTGCTGCTATAAACATTGGGGTGCAGGTGTCCCTTCAGATCACTACATTTGTATCTTTGGGGTAAATACCTAATAGTGCAATTGCTGGGTCGGAAGGTAGCTCTATTTTCAACTTTTTGAGGAACCTCCATACTGTTTTCCAGAGTGACCATACCAGCTTACATTCCCACCAACAGTGTAGGACAGTTCCCCTTTCTCCGAATCCTCACCAACATCTGTCATTTCCTGACTTGTTAATTTTAGCCATTCCGACTGGCGTGAGATGGTATCTCATTGTGGTTTTGATTTGTGTTTCACTGATGCCGAGTGATGTTGAGCACTTTTTCATGTGTCTGTTGGCCATTTGTGTGTCTTCTTTGCAGAAATGTCTGTTCATGTCTTCTGCCCATTTCTTGATTGGATTATTTGTTCTTTGCATTGAGTTTGATAAGTTCTTTATAGATTTTGGATACTAGCCCTTTATCTGATTGGATCAGATTTTTTTTTTTAAGTTTTTACTTCAATTCCAGTTAATTAACATAGAATGTTATATTAGTTAAGGTGTACAAGATAGTGATTCTGGATTAGATCTTGTTGCATCTTGAGGGCATTGGACCTCCTCCACAGCATTTACCACAATGCATTGCAAGTTTTCTTTCCATTAAAAAAAAAAGTTTAAAACGTTTTATTTGCTTTTTTGGTTGTTTTTGTCTACCTTCCTCACCAGGACGTTTCCCCGTGCGTATCTAGTACCAAGCTCAGTATCCAGCACATAGTTAATGCTCAGCTGGTGTCTGCTGAGTGAGTGCTGAGTGGCTAGCATGTACCAGAGGAACACAAGCAGAGGCAGAAAGAGAAATGAGGCAGTTTTCACAGTGACCAAGAGGGCAGCGTTAAAGGCTAAAACCAAGGCGGGGGCAGCAGGGACAAAAAGCCAATGGGATTTGTAAAGACAATGGCTTGAAATATGCAAAACAGGGACCCCTGGGTGGCTCCGTTGGTTAAGTGACTGCCTTTGGCTTGAGTCACGGTCCCAGGGTCCTGAGATCGAGTCCCGCATTGGGCTCCTTGCTCACCGGGGAGCCTGCTTCTCCCTCTGCCTGCCACTCCCCCTGCTTGTACTCTCTCTCTGAGAAATAACTAAATTAAATAAATAAATAAATAAATAATCTTTAAAAAGAAAGAAAGAAAGAAACCTGCAAAACAGTCTTAAACCAAGGAATAAGCCCGTGTGGTTTGGTGCCCTATTCTGAGTGGGGGCAGGAAAGTATACTGTGGAACGGGGCTGCTCTGGAAGGGGCTCTGGGAGCAGGGACAACGCGCCGTTTGCTTGGTGGGGACAGGAAAGGATCAGTGCGGTTCTCTGGCAGCCACCCCGCGGCTCCTCCCCCG